>NC_044031.1:239648340-239963853 GCF_901765095.1 Microcaecilia unicolor
CTGGGATTGACACCATATTCTTTAGCAATAGATGCTTGACTTTGCTTTCTAATTTTTTAAGAACTTCTATTCGTTCAGCCACTGTTAGTCTTGCAGTTCTGCCGCGACGACGACCCCAGTGTACACTCTAACAACATTCTTTCGCTTACTCTGCCTGTGGCAGTTAAAGGGGCAGTAAATTTGAAATCTCGTTGCTTGTCACGCGCCATTCGGCTTCCACATTCCATGCGCGCACTTATGCGAAGTCTTTCCTGCAGAGGAGCGGTCTTAAACCATGCATATAAGCGAATCTTGCACTTATCAGTGGTGCACTAAACCGAAGTTTGTCCCCATAGAAATTGATGGCACCAAAAACGGGACCGAAGTACGGCATGCAGTTAAACAGAGCATGCGCTTATCCGACGTGCAGTTAAATGGAGTGCACTGTATATATATTTCTTTTAAAATATTTTTGATTTATCTGTTCCGTTTTATGCTGGATTTTTTTATATATATTTACACTTGTCCATTTTATGTCTATTTTTTTCTATATATACACATATGGTCTTGGAATATTATATTTGCCAATCAATGTGTTTGTGAGTTCTGTATTGTTTTAATATAAAAGTTCTGTCATATGTACAGTTGTTTAAATCTAAAGAGAATCCACGTACGTGGAGAACTCAATAGATTCCACGAAACAAAGTGTAAACAAAAAGGTGGGAATATGAGCCAGGCTATCCAATAACTGGACCTAAAATCAAGTTTAAAATAAACAATATTTATTAATTTTCAAGCAAATAATAATAAAATAATTCCACATTAAAAATGACTCGACACAACGCTGTGTTTCGGCCAGATGGCCTATATCAGGAGTCTGATGGCTGATAACAGCAATGAAAATACGAGTAAGATCCACAAAGAAATGTGGTAATGTGTGCTCACAATGTGCAGACAAGGATTCAAAAATGGACTTGAAAAAGACCGTTTGGCGAATGATCCGTTTATTGCTGCACGCTACAAACAAATAGCACATTGTGAGCACACATTACCACGTTTCTTCGTGATATTTCTTTGTGGATCTTACTCGTATTTTCATTGCTGTTATCAGCCATCAGACTCCTGATGTAGGCCATCTGGCCGAAACACAGCGTTGTGTTGAGTCATTTTTAATGTGGAATTATTTTATTAT
Source organism: Microcaecilia unicolor (assembly GCF_901765095.1). Lineage (NCBI taxonomy): Eukaryota > Metazoa > Chordata > Amphibia > Gymnophiona > Siphonopidae > Microcaecilia > Microcaecilia unicolor. Next base: position 239,649,512 of record NC_044031.1, read on the forward strand.
TATTTGCTTGAAAATTAATAAATATTGTTTATTTTAAACTTAATTTTAGGTCCAGTTATTGGATAGCCTGGCTCATATTCCCACCTTTTTGTTTACACATATGTACAGTTGTTTACACATTTATGCTAAATTTTATATATGTACAGTTTTTTACACATTTATGCCTAATTTTATTTCTGCATTCATATATTTATTCATATTGAGTACAATTTGCATGTGATGACAAGCTTTTAAACAAATATGTTTTATGCTAATTTTATTTATTCGTGTGCACAATCTGCATGTGATGACAAGCTAACATTGAGGCACTTGTCTAACTTTTAAGTAGATAGCCATCTAACTCAGTTGTGCACCATACATGACTTTCCCAGTTTTATGCCTGCAACATGTTTTTATAATACAACCACAAGAACTATTTATGCAGTAATCAATTCAAGCTGCTGCACCTCTTGAAATTGCATCAACAACATGAACGGCTTGTTCAGCACAATCATATGCATGGCTTAGCAAAGTATGATAGAAACTCTGTACACAGCTGCTAGGATCTAATAGAAACGTAACATCATTCTCTCATTTGCAAGCTATAAAGAACTCACTGCGCATGCACCTCTTTTTGGCGTTTTTCCCTGATGGCGTTTCTAAGCTTGTACGGACAATCACCACATTCTGGGTAAGCTTTAAAACTCTTTCTCTACTTTGGTATTTCCATGCAGTATGATTTATAATGGATTAAATAGGGCACTCAACTTCACAGTATGGCGGCGCTTTACTTGCACCTTTAATGCGAGGGCAGAATGTACGTGCTGCATCTCTTCAGAGTATCGAGTATGCAGTTAAGTTGTCCGTCTTTGAATTATACACTGTACTGACAGAATGTGATAGACATTCTGATAAGGATTCCGTTCAGGGTGCCACGAAGTATCTTAAGGCTAGTTCTCTTCTACCTTTAATACCTAAGGACGTTTTTGAATTTTACGATGATAAACTTTCATGTAAGCTTTGTTTCATCTGTCCTGTATCACTCTCTCAAACACCCACTATAGTCTCATCATATTCTCACTGCACTGAGAAATTGTATAATATTCGGCTGTAGTGTCTTTCTGTGGTACTGCACATACACATACAAGCAGAACAGTTCATTTTTCATCTACACATATGGTTTTCACTAAAACTACATTCCTTGTGTTTTCTGTTACATTAGGAAATACTTCCTGATTGTTTGACTGATTTCATATGTTTATGAGTACACCTATAAGATCTCTTTGGTAAGACTGTTAACCACCAAAACTCTGTCCGAACAGTGTGCCTTTCTATAGTATGTATATATTATTTTAGTCATTTTTTGTTTGATTTTATGTTCCTTTAATTGGAATTGTTTTCCTGCTGTTTTTAGTGTGCATATATATTCTTTGAGTCCTCTTTTGTATGATTTTATGTTCTTTTAATTGGAATTGTTTTTCTGCTGTTGTTAATGCATGAATATGTTCTTATGAATATATCTATCATTTTTGCAATTGCCTATATATGTGATGTTCGCTTGAACTGAAAAATATACATATTTTTAAAATTAATATATTTGTGTTTTTATGTCAGACCCTGAGGCAGGTGTGTGTATGCCGAAACACAGCCTGTGTTGGGTCACTCTCTGAATTAAAGGATAACATTTTTCTCAATCGTGAAGGCCCAGTGTTTGCTTTTCTTGTGTTCTGTTGATTTTTGTATGCTGTTACCCTCTCTTTTGTGATCTTGATTTATTCTTGTAGGGCATAGACCGCAGAAGTCTGCCCAGCACTGGCCTTGTTCTAAAATTTCTGAAGTTGTTGTCAAAATCCCTGAACAGTTCCACTCCAGACCATCCAAATCTATTCAGCCTCGATCAGGGCACAGACCATAGATGACTGCCCAGCACCGGCTTTCCTACCTAATCTCCCCTAAACTTCTTTGGATCATTTCCTTCTAAACAGAATTCTTTTGTGTTTGTACCACGCATTTTTGTATTCTGTTACCGTTTGCATTTCTACCATCTCCCATGAGAGGGCATTCCAGGTATCTACCACCCTCTTGGTGAAAAAATACATCCTGAAATTATTCCTGAGTCAGCCTCCTTTCAACCTCAATTCATGTTCTCTAGTTATACTACCTTCCCATCTCTGCAAAATGTTCATTTATGGATTAAATTTCAAAATTTGAATGTTTGTATCATATCACCCGTTTCTCCTTTCCTCCAGGGTTTACATGTTTAGGTCAGCAAGTCTCTCCATGTACGTCTTGCTACATAAACCCCCATACCATTTTTGTCGCTTTTCTTTGAACTGCTTAATGTCTTTTTACATTCTTAGCAAGATAAGGCCTCCAAAACTGAACAAAATATTCCAAGTGGGGCCTCATCAACAACTTGTATAGGGTCATCAACACCTTCTTTCTTCTGCTGGTTATACTTCTCTCTATGCAGCCTAGCATCCTTCTGGCTGTGGAGGTCCTCGGACACCATCACCCTCAGGTCCCTCTCCTGAGCCGAGATTGCCAATCTCTCCCCTCCTATCTAGTGCAACTCATGGTATTTCTGTACCCCAAGTGCATCACTCAGCAATTCTTGGCATTAAATTTCAACTGCAAGACCCCTGACCATTCTTCCAATATTTGGAGATCCTTTCTCATGGTTTCTACTTCCTCCAGGTTATCCACTCTATTGGCTATCTTCGTGCCAAACGCAAAAAGGCAACTTTTCCTTCTAACCATTCAGCAATGTCTCTCACAAATATATTGAATAGAATTGGCCCCAGCACAGACCCATGAGGCACTCCACTTCCTTTCCTCCGAGCCAATTCCATTTACCACCACCCTTTGCTGCCTAAGTTCAGCCTTCTCAGCTCCAGGAGCTGCAGCAATCTCCATCCTTACTATTCTCTTAGCCTTAAAGAAGGAAGTTCAGGGCATAGTTTTATTGTACTTTCATAGTAACATAGCAAGTGACAGCAGATAAAGACCTGAATGGTCCATCCAGTCTGCCCAACAGTCACATTCATTATCAATTCAAGATTAAATTAACAATGAACGTGATATTATATAATTGATTGTGGTCTTTCTAAAGGTGTTTCTGGGACATAGATCATAGAAGTCCACCTGGCTCTGTCTTTATGTTCCAACTACTGGAGTTGCTGACAAAGTCCACTCCTGCCTATCCAAATCCGTCTTGTCATTTGCGGGCCAAAGTCTGTAAAGGTCTGTCCGGCAGTGTCCTCGTGTTCCAAATTACTGGATTTTCTGTCAAAGCTCTCTCCAGTCCATCCTAACCTGGATTGCTATATGCAGGTTTCAGACCATAAAAGCCAGCCCAGCATCGGCCTTAGTTGATGGAAGCCAGAGTTTCCATCTAAGCACCACTTGATATGCAAACACATATGCAACCCTTTAAGCTTTGTTTTTTATATCATTCATTTTCTAATTAGAGATCCTCTGCGTTCACCCTATGCCTTTTTGAATTTGCCACAGTATTTTTTCTACCACCTCCTTCGAGAAGGCATTCTAGGTATGAACCACCCTTTCTGTGAAAAAAATAATTTTCTGACATTACTCCTAAGTCTACCACTCCGCAACCTCAATTCATGTCCTTTAGTTTTACCATTTTCCTTTCTACGGAAAATATTTGTTCCTATATTAATACATTTCAAGTATTTAAACATCTGTATTATAGCTCCTCTACCCCTCCTCTCCTCTAGGGTATACATATGATGTGATACTTCATATGTATACCTGACCTCTGATTTATCCTTGCCATTTTCAGGGCATAGGTTGTTGTCTTTCCCCACAAAATATGTGGCTCTGAACACCATGCCTTGAGTGGAGACCCAATGCCACATCCCAATAGCTTCCTGACACAAGAGGTACAAATACCTTGTATCTCTAGGCGAATGATCAACCATTGGGTTTCCTCCTGCAACCAGTGACCTTGAGTCCACCAGTCACTTCAATGTGCCCTCCAAATAGTGAGGATTGCATTTGTCTTTACTGGAATCCAATCTGGTGTCACTAGACTCTTTCCTTTGAGGAGATTGTGACTCTTCAACCATCAGCTGTCATGTCCCCTACCTCAACGCAAGCGGCGTCCTCTGGCTGCATGGGGTCCCGTTGACACGCACACTTGACTGGCACAGCCCTGAGCCATGTGTGTGTAGTTCTTCTCTGGCTGCAGGCTCCTTGATTGCTTTGCTTCCACCCACCTGTGTCTGCTCTCTCTCTGCCCAGCTTCCCTTGCTTCTCTCTTATTGGTCTTCCGGTTCCTCCTTCCCCTGCTCTTGTCCTATGGCTGTGCTCCTTCTCCCTGCTGTCAGACGCAAGCACTTTATCAGCTGAGTTCTTCTTGGACTCCATGCTTCGGCTTCTACTTTGGTGGTAGGTGTTACTTGCTCAGTAGTGTGCTTCTTCTCTACTTTGTCCCTCGTTGCTGACTTTGCCTGTACCTGAATTATTCTCTTGACCTGCTGCCTGCCCACTGACTTTGCCTGTACCTGGATTACTCTCTTGACCTGCTGCCTGCCTACTCACTTTGCGCGTACCTGGATTACTCTCTTGACCTGCTGCCTGCCTATTGACTTTACCTGTGCCTGGATTACTTTCTTGCCTGTTGTTTGCCTATTGACATTGCCTATACCTGGATTACTCCCCTGCCTGCTGCCTGCCTACTGACTTTGCCTGTTCCTGGATTATTCTCTTGACCTGCTGCCTGCCTACTCACTTTGCCCGTACCTGGATTACTCTCTTGACCTGATGCCTGCCTATTGACTTTACCTGTGCCTGGATTACTTTCTTGCCTGTTGCCTATTGACATTGCCTATACCTGGATTACTCCCCTGCCTGCTGCCTACCTGTTAACATTGCCTGTTCCTGGATTACTCCCTTGCCTGCTGCCTGCCTATTGACTTTGCCTGTACCTGGATCACTCTCTTGCCTGCTGCCTGTCTGGCCGTCACGTTTACCACCCCGCTTCCTGCTTCGTCTCGTAAGCCCTGCAGGCCGCCCGCACCTAGGGGCTCAACCTCTGGGGAATGGCGGTCAGCGCAGGTGAAACCTGGGGTTGTCCGGCTGCCAAGCAGAACCTGGTCCGAATACCGGGTTCAGCAGCGCTCTACTTGGTACAAGAACTCACAAGTCTGACATCATCTGAGTCTTTTCTTAGTTTCCCGTGTCAACACTAATACCTAGTTGTAAACAAGTGACCAAGGAGATCTTTGCAAGGGGTACATGTACATCCTAGCCCAGGGCACTAAGTCTAGGGTCACTGCCATTGATCCCAATACCTGTAAGTAGTACCACATGGCGTTTGTGGAGTTGAATCAGATTTCTGATCTGTAACTGTAACTTCTGTAAGAAATGTATAAAGATACGGCATTTTCATTTAACTTAGTGGCAAAATGTAGAATAGGCCCTAGCTAAAGTTGTCTCTAAAAGAAAGCATTTCACTATATCTTAGCTGTTTAAATCACTGCACAAAGGAATAGTGCTTTTCTGTAATAAGCGAGATGTAAAAAAAAAAAAACTTCAGTCAGGCTCCAGAGCTGAGCCATAAATGAAGAGGTGGTGACAGATGAAAGTCAGACAAGGAAGAGAACTTGCAGTAAACTCTAAACAAGAAACACTGAGGGGAGGGGAGGGGAGGGAGATGAGCAGAGAGTGATAAGTCCCAGCTGCTAGTTTGTTAAGCAGAGCAGAAAGGGGTGGGGGTGGGGGAAAGGTACATGTGATCAGAGTCCAATGAGACAACTCAAAGGGTAGACAAAGTACGCTGTATATAATCAAGCTGCTGTAGAAGTTGTGTGTGTGTGTATATGCAGGATCCCAGTTTAGAGCTGCTGGGACACATCTCATTCTTGCAAGGATGCTTCATTTTTTATTTTTGAATAATAAATTGCTTAATTAAGCTTTGGTTCATCAATCTGATTTTATGAGTCCTATTTTTGTATAGGTTCTCAGGTTATCTGGGGGCTATTTATAACACTTCCTCATTCTTTCAAGGAGAAACGCTTTGCCTAAGGTGGTATTGAACCTGGCTCCCAAATATTCCAGAGTCTGGGAAGGAACAATGTTGCTCTTGGAAAAGTTTACTACCCAGCCTAAATCCTGCAGAAACCGAATTACTCAAGCTTTTACTGCTTTGCTTTCTTTTCAGGACCGTACATAGATCAACCAATCTTCCAAATAAGGATGAACTAAAATCTCCACTTTGTATACAGCAAAAGCCATGAATACCATCATTTTTGAAAACATCCAAGAAGTGTGGCAAGGCCAAACGGAAAAGCATTAAATTTTAAATGTTGACCTATTACTGCGTTTCTGGGATATTACTGATGAGACACCTTGATTGGGATGTGAAGATAGAAAAAGGTTGGACAAGCCTGGACAGAAGCCTATCAGGGGCCACATTTTATATTTTGTAACATTCAGAGAGCCAAAACACATGGGCGTGCATGCACTCTTGCTTTCTTTCTGTGAATCACACACTCTCTGAGAACACACATAACGAAATCTGAATTACACATCATTTATTAATGTACTTATAAAAAATTTGTACACCCATTCTAGATGGTGTAGACATTACATGAAGCGCGACTAGATAAGAAATGAGCAGAAATTGATTCACTTTCCCTCTCATGTACTCCCCCAGCCTTCATCCAGTCTCTCTCTTATATGTACCCCTCCAGCTAAGCAACAATTCCCTATATTTAAAAATGGTAGATAGTGAATTGATAGAAAATTTATCCAACAGTGTTTTTTCTTCCACTGCTCAGATGAAATTGCAAGTGTTGGGTCCCTCATAGGTGGTTGGTAATGTGCACAATGAATTACTTGACTTGAAACCGTGGTAACAGCTCAATTTTTGGCAACATGTAGTTCAAGCTCACAGTTAGACCGTCACATCGGGGAAGCAGTGATATCCTCAGAGGACTTCACAGAGCTTCTACAGGTCAGGAAAATGAAGTTGGCGGATCGAGTTCTGGCCCATGGGCCGTGAGTTGGACAAGCATGCTTCTGTCAGATCTAAGGAGGTAAGACATTTTCTTATTTGAACTGCTACAATCATCAACTTCAAGGCCTCCATACAAAAACTTGGTACTTGTAAAAACCTGTTGACCATTTTAACACCTAAAATAGGCCAAAAAGCTCCTTCCTTCTTTGGAACTAGGGAAAGGGAATGGGGCTTGATATACCGGCTTTCTGTGTTTTTTTGTAACTACATTCAAAGCGGTTTACATGGTGTATACAGGTACTTATTGATACCTGAGGCAATGGAGGGTTAAGTGACTTGCCCAGAGTCACAAGGAGCTGCAGTGGGAATCGAACCCAGTTCCCCAGGATCAGAGTCCGCTGCACTAACCACTAGGCTACTCCTCCACTTTTTTACTGAGGCACCACCAGAACCATCACTTGTAAATGAATAAGTCTTGATGGGGTTTTCTTGACCGCTGTTATCTTTATACAGGAGTGACACAAAGATTCCAAAAAAAGCTTTGCGAAATGGATGAACAAATTTGAGTGCTTATCCATCATGAATGACCTCTAGTATGTTACGTTATGTTATATTATATGTTGTTATACTCCTTCTTTTTGTCTCCTTTAGTTCTATTGTAAACCACACAGCTTCCATATATGGACCATGTGTGGTATATTAAGCACTTGGAAATAAATAAGTAAATTATAAATAAATTTTATTCCTCAAATACCAAAATTAGTTCAGCCCAGATTACAAAAAGAAATAAAATAACTGGAAGAAGCAATACAGGAACTAGAGTCCACCATTCTTATTCTCTAATACTTAGTACCAAGAGTTCTGTGATGGTCTGGGACCACCACCAATAGAACAATGCCAGGTGGAAGTATCAGACAGTAGACCTGCAACTTTTCATTGTGTACCTTTGGAATTCCCCTCTGTTGAGGCAGGGAACCTTCTGTGGGAACCTCAAAAAGACTGCTCTCTGAGTAGAACTTACTCTGCTCAGTATATATCTTCTAGCCTCCGTAAAATGTCCTCAGGCTGATCTTCCAGTAACCTAGGCACCTCAGACTCTGAAAGAGTTTTTACCAATTTCTCTAAGGGCCCTGTTTATTAAGCCTTGCTAGAGACGCATTAGCGTTTTTAGTGCACGTTAACCATGTAGATGCCCTTAGTTTAACAGGGCCCTTAATCTTCAAAAAATGGTAAAATTCTTTTAATAGGCAACTTATGAACAACAAAACTCCAGCAGAGCAAAATATCCATAAGCATCCACAGTAACAAGAGTATTTCCACACAATGCTAACTTCCTTCTCCTCAGGTGTGGAAAAAGCTAACAAGCACCCTACATAACAGAGAAAGAAAGAAATTCCTACATAACAGAGACAGAAAAAAATTTCATGCTAAGCTCACCACGAAAAAAATGTTCAATAGGATGTGGATTCTGAAACGAGTGAAATCAAATCTTCCCTTGAACACTTTCTGGAACTTGGTTCAATCTACAGTCATTACCCATGTCCATTATTGCAACACTGTTTTCCTAGGTTGTAAGACCCAAGTCCTGAAAAGTCTTCAGACTGCCCAGAACACGGCAGTCAGATTTATCTTTGGCAAGTCAAGATTTGAGAGCGCATCACCCTTTCAAGAGAAGCTTCATTGGCTCCCCATCAAAGAGAGAATATACTTCAAGGTCCATACAATGATCCATAAGATCATATCCGGAGAATCCCCTAGCTATATGAACAACTTAACTTGATAGACCTTCCAATTAGAAACAGATTAATGTCATCATGAACGAATCTCAATTTACACCTTCCCAACTGCAAAGGTATCAAATACAAAAGTTTCTCCTTTTTGGGCAGTCAACTTTGGAATGCTCTACCAAGATCCATCCGAGCAATTAACGACTATTTACCATTCCAGAAAATGTTAAAGTCCCATTTTTTCAAACAAGCTTACCCTAATGAACCAACTTAATCCCACCAGCCCACCTACACCACTCCTGCTCTGATGATGACACTGACACCAATTTTTTTGTTACATTTGTACCCCGCGCTTTCCCACTCATGGCAGGCTCAATGCGGCTTACATGGGGCAATGGAGGGTTAAGTGACTTGCCCAGAGTCACAAGAAGCTGCCTGTGCCTGAAGTGGGAATCGAACAGTTCCCCAGGACCAAAGTCCACCACCCTAACCACTAGGCCACTCCTCCACTTGACCTTATTTTCCATTCTCCTTATACTCTACCTCCAATCTTTTCTTCTCCATCCTTTTATACCATATCCCTCCCAATCTCCTTCCCCTTTTATCTATCCTATCCTCGTCTACCTCCCCATATTCCAATTCATATATTCTTGGGCACTGTTGCCACTATGTAATATAACCTCTAATCTTTTCTTCTCCATCCTTTATACCCTATCCCTCCCAATTTCCTTCCCCTCTTACCTATCCTATCCTTGCCCCCTCCCAATTTCCTTCCCCTTTTACCTATCCTATCCTTGTCTACCTCCCCATATTCCAATTCATATATTATTGGGCACTGTTGCCACTATGTTTTATCACAGTTTATAATATTCTTCTTACATGTCCTTTGTAATGTTTTTTTTTTTTTACTATGTAAGCCGCATTGAGCCTGTTGTGTGTGGGAAAGCGCGGGGTACAAATGTAATAAATAAATAAATTGTCTGTTCAACAGTATAATTATTTTGGGCTCTCAAGGAAGTCCTATACAAGGAACTCCAAGGCACAAATTACCTACCCCTCAAAAGAAAAAGAAAAAGAAAAAGAAGGCTGGAGAGAAGGGCAGAAGGGACTGGGAACCTCCAGGTATGATATCCCAAACAAGAGACTGAAAGAAAAATTCAATATTTTTCATTTTTTTTTTAAGTCTCTGAGCTTAAACCACCATTTTTTAAAAACTCACTTCTTGAGAGACAAAAAGCTTGCTTCCAGGAAAAGAAGACAATCCTCCCGATATTCAATGCTATTTAACCAGGCAAGAATGGCTCCTGGCCAAATAGCCTTATGCCAACTAAGCGCTAATATTCAGCGCGAGATAGCCGGCTATCTCGACTGAATATTAATGTGTAGCTTCTAGCAGGATGACCGGCTATATCGCGTGATATACCCAGTCAGCGCCAATATACAGCAGCTGGCTAGCTAAGTTTGGCAGCCAAATCACGCCATGTGAATAGCAGGCCTATCTTTGGCTGCTATGAACTAAGCTGGCCAATGCTGAATATTGACTTGGTCGGCTATGTTCATAGCAGCCAAACATAAACAGGATATTCAACACCAGTCACCAGAAACAGCCCAGCATTCACTATCTAGCATCACCGCCGACTGAAGGAGTTAGCCGAGCTGCCTCCTGCAGTCTGAATATCGGCCCCCAATATATGTTCCTACCAGGCCACTACAGACTGCACAGGATTGCCAGACCTGCTGGAGACTGAGAAATACCAGCTGGCCAAGCTGCTGCACAGGGTTCTTAAGCTATGATGTGGTCCGGCTCTGGTACAGGTATTCAATTATGTGTATCCTCTGCTCTTGTGTCTTGGAGCCCAAGATCTGTGCGAGAGGAAAGAATAAAGCAGACATAAAACAAAACAAAACAATATATATATGGCTAAGGGAAGCAGTCTCACAGCTTTCCCAAACCTGATGGGCAATGCAAATGAGCATATTTGCCCTTATCTGAGGAAGGTAGGCTCAAGCTTGAACCATGTCTAGCAGGGCTCCTATGTACTCCAATTGCTGAACTGGGAGCAGGGTAGGACTTTGGGTAGCTGATAACGAACATAGCAGCTCCAACACCTGAACAGTTCTCTGCATTGATTCTTGAGCACCTTCCTTTGATGTGCTGTTTACCAGCCAATTGTTCACATAGGGAAACATGTGCACTCCTAGTCTGCATAGCAGCAATGCGACTATAGCGAGACATTTTGTAAACACTCCGGGAGCAGACATGAGGCCAAATGGCAAAACGCAGTACTGGTAGTGGAGCTTTCCTACTTGAAATCTGAGATACCTCTGGGGCGGGATAGAAAGTCTTAATAATACACTTGATACTCCTGTGATTGGGACATATCTAGATATGGGTGTAAGTATCCTTTAAATCCAGAGAGAAAAGTCAACTTTTTTTCCTGCATCATGGGGAGAAGGGTGCCTAGTGAAATCATCCTGATCTTTTCTTTGACCAGATATTTGTTCAGGGCCCTGAGGTCTAGGATGGGACAACCCCCCCCCCCCCCCCCCCCCCCCCCCCCCCATCTTTTTGGGCACAAAGAAGTAGTTGGAATAGAATCTTTTCCCTTTTTCCCCTGGTGAAACAGGTTCAACTGCATGGGCTTTTAGAAGGGAGGAGAGTTCCTCTGTGAGCACTTTTCGATACTAAGAGCTGAGTTTTGAGGCTCTTGGTGGGCAATTTGGAGGAGGTTCATGCGAACTGAGGGTGTAATTCTCCCAGACTATATGCAAAATCCACCGGTCTGATGTTACAGGAGGCCACCTTTCTCAGAAGGAGCTTCTGATACAAAGAATGTGTGTTGACTGAGCAGGATGAGACCCCTTGGGGATCCCAGTAGTGTGTGGAAGAGGAAAATATAATCCCCACCAACCAAAAAGAAGACAAAAGTGCAAGAAGTGAAACACCTACCTAACAGTACTTAAACGATCACCTCACTGCCACGCCAAAGCTATACCCAGCACCCCACATCATTCTTTGGGACTATAAGCCTCATGAATGCCAGATCAGTAGCTAAGAATTCCTCAGTGGTCCCTGATGTCAACCATGAACAGTATTTAGACATCTTAGGAATAAGTGAAACCTGGCTAGATGAAAGTGAGGGTTTACCACTGACTGAACTATACCTAACAGGTTTCAACATCAACCAAGACAAGGAAGATGGGGTGAAGGGGTAGCAGCCCTGACTCAGGATACAATCAAACTACACGGAATCACCATTCCTCAGCTAAATGAATCAGAATCCCTTTTAATTCAGCTAGAAGAGGAGAAAGTAATATGCCTGTTCCTGGTATACTGAGCATCTCATAACAGCACATCATCTGTGCAAAAACTCCTTGATCTGATTACACAGGTGACCCTGAATTACCCTAGGATGGTGATTATGGGAGACTTCAATCTACATATCGAAACCCCAGATACCACCACCACAGCTGTCTTCCCCGTCATGATGACACTAGGATTCACACAGGTGATCAATTCTTCAATCCTTGAAGAGTCACATACTAGACTTGGTGTTCTACAAAGGGGTTAACATCCTAGAATACCAAGACAGCAATATTGAAATAATAGCCCTATCATGGACAGGAAGCTTTCTAATTAAGTTTTCCCTAAGTAACTACCTGAAACAAATGGCACCTCCTAGAGTCTGGAAAGAGATCGGAAACAAGAAAAAGCTAACTGCTGAGAATTTCCTAGAGGCCTCAGACTATCCACTTGCGGATGAAAAGACAACTACAGCATCAGAGCAGGTTGATATTTGGAAAACACACTTAGCTAAGACCCTAGAGAAAACAGCACCATTAAAAAAAAAAGTCTTATGCCCCGCTCACAAACATTCACCTTGATTTTCTCCAGATCTTGAGACCCTTATGTGTGAAAAATGGAAACTGGAAAGGAAATTACGAAAACCTCATATGGATGAGGACAGGCTAAACTGACAAAGTACCACCAAGCCTTAATATCAGCCAAAACAACAATCCAGCTAACATTTAAAACGATTTAACCAGCTGGAAACAGTCGCTGACTGGTTAAATCACTTGTTCAAGGCTTTCTGGTCATTTTCAAGGGCACTTAACTGGTTATCTTCGTTGAAAATTACCAAAATTCAAAAATGGCTAACTTGTTGACATTCCAAGTGTAAGTTGGATTAAGTGCTGATATTCATCTCCTCACTGCATAAGTAAACACTTAAATCAGGCCGCATAAACAGCAGTCCTATCTTTAAGCAGTTTGGCTTAGGTAGTCAAGGGCTGAATATTGACTTAGCTGGCTCAAAAAAAAAATACCCCAAACAAAAAAAAAAAAAAGAAACTGATATTCAATGCCGAATCCTGGACAGGGCCCAGCACTAAATATCTGGGAATAAAGCCCCAGAACAGAACCAGCCTGCTCAGTTAAAACTGAACTGCAATTATTTTGCTGTACACTTTGCCAACAAAATTAAGTCTCTGCCAGGATTTATAGGCAGTCCCACCCAGTCTCCAGACAGCTAACCAGGAACTCACAAACTTGCCCCCTCCTGACACAGACATACAAGACTCTTTTTAACCCAGTATTTTTTTAAATTTTTGTTACATTTGTACCCTGCGCTTTCCCACTCATGGCAGGCTCAATGCGGCTTACATATTATATACAGGTACTTATTTGAACCTTGCCCAGAGTCACAAGGAGCTGCCTGTGCCTGAAGTGGGAATCGAACTCAGTTCCTCAGTTCCCCAGGACTAGAGTCCACCACCCTAACCACTAGGCCACTCCTCCACTCAATAACAGAGGAGGGCCTTGACAAAATCCAATGAAAGCCTTTGACTAACAATCTGCTCCCTCGACCCCTGTCCATTAAAGATAGTGCAGCAGGCAAGAAGGCCTCAGGTGCTACAAAAATAGTGAACTCCTCTTTCTAATGAACAACTACCAACAGCATTAAAAAGGACAGTGGTGCATCCTTTGCTAAAGAAGAACATCCTTGACCACGGCAAGCTTAAAAGTTACAGACCAGTATCTAACATCCCATTTCTAGGAAAACTTATGGAAAAGAAAATAAGATGATACCTTTTTTATTGGACATAACTTAATACATTTCTTGATTAGCTTTCGAAGGTTGCCCTTCTTCGTTGGATCGGAAATAAGCAAATGTGCTAGCTGACAGTGTATATAAGTGAAAACATGCAAGCATTACTATGACAGTCTGACAGGGTGGGAGGATGGGGTGGGTCGGAGGTATGCATGGGGACATCAAAGCATATCATTGATATTCTAACAGGATGGGTGTGGATAGGTGAGGGGTGGGGTGATCAACAGAGACATACAGCTTTATGGTTTATAATGGGCTAGGAACCCCAGGTCCTTGTTAAGTCCTTTCTGTTGGGTGTTAAAATATTCAATCATTCTGACTTCAAAGGTCTTACGTTCTTGTATGGTTTTAAGTTACCTTTCAGTATTCTCACTGTGAAATCGCTGGTACAGTGTCCTGGTTCTGTGAAGTGCTGTCCCACCGGGGTGGGGGCCCTACTGGCTGTATTGTTCATGTGATGTCTATGTAAATTGAATCTTGTCTTAAGCATCTGGCCTGTTTCTCCAATATAGCATCCTTCGTTACATTTTTTACACTGAATGATATATACCACATTGGAAGATGAGCAAGTGAAGATCCCTTTATGTTGAATATCTTTCCTTTGTGGGTAACTGTGGGGTCCTGTGAAATATTTTGGCATAGTTGCAACTGGATAAATTACAGGGACGTGTGCCCTTCTGTTCCTTTTCAGTCTGTGATGGAAGTTTACTTCTGATTAGCTTGTGTTTTAAGTTGGGTGGTTGTCGGAAGGCCAGTACTGGTGGGGATGGGAATATCTCTTTCAATAATTCATCCTCCTGGAGTATAGGTTGTAGATCTCTTATGATTTTCCTCAGTTTTTCCAGCTCTGGATTGTATGTCACTACAAGGGGAATTCTGTCTGTGGATTTTTTCTCCTTGTACTGTAGCAGATTCTCCCTGGGTGTTTTGAGGGAGGAGCCAATATTCTTGGAGATTATTTTGGGGTTGTAGCCTTTCTGTTTGAAGGATGCAGTCAGGGTTTCAAGGTGTCTGTCTCTATCCTCTGGGTCCGAGCAGATACGGTGGTATCTTGTGGCTTGGCTGTAAATAACGGATCTTTTTGTATATGAAGGGTGGAAGCTGGAGTTGTGGAGGTAGCTGCATCTGTCTGTGGGTTTCTTGTATATAGATGTTTGTATACAGCCATCACTGATTGAGACCGTGGTGTCCAAAAAATTGACTTTTTCTGGGGAGTAGTCAATTTTGAATCTGATTGTAGGATGGTATGTATTGAAGGAAGAATAAAATTGTTTCAGAGTTTCTTCACCCTTCGTCCAAATCATAAAAATGTCATCGATGTACCGGTAGTATTTTAGAGGTTTGGTCTGGTGTGTATTCAGAAATGTCTCTTCCAGCTCAGCCATAAAAAGGTTGGCATATTGGGGTGCTATCCTGGTGCCCATCGCAGTGCCCATTATTTGCAGATAGATATCATTGTTAAAGCGGAAGTAGTTGTGAGTTAAAATGAATTTGATTAATTTTGTAATAGTTTCTGGTGAGTATTGATGGTCCAGTGTGGATTTTTTTAGGAGTCTTCCACATGCAGCTATGCCATCCGCATGTGGAATGTTGCTGTATAGTGATTCTACATCCATCGTGACCAGAAGGGTGTTAGGTGGTAGTTGCTTGATATTTTTCAATTTATTCAGAAAGTCTGTGGTGTCTTGTATGAAGCTGTTAGTTTTGTGTACAAGAGGTTTCAGAATTCCCTCTATGAATCCAGATATTTTTTCCCTGAGGAAAACTTATAGAACACACAATCTGTGTTCAACTCAATGACTGTCTAGAAGAAAGAAACTGGATAGATCCATGTCAATCTGGATTCAGACCTGGTTATGGAAAAGAAATGGTCCTTCTATCCCTTCAAGATGATCTTCACAGAAACTGAGACAGAGGTTTGCCTCGGTGTTAGTAACGCTGAATTTCTCAGCAGCTTTTGAAACTGTGGATCACAATATCATACTAGCACGACTGGCAGAAACAGGTATCAATGGAACAGTACTTACTTGGTTCGGATCCTATTTATCAGATAGGCAACAGTCCATATAGTTCTGTGGCACCTCATTGTCAGCATGGGCACTGACCTGCACAACAAGGATTGATATTGTCGCTTATTCTGTTCAATATCTACCTGAAGCCACTAGCTGAGCTGATTCGGTCAATAAGACACTCAGTTCCACATCTCTGCGGATGATGATGTGCAGCTACTCACACCCATTGAACCCAACTTACCCACAGCCCTGAATAAACTAACTACCTATTCAACAGCAATTCAAACAACAAACTTTGCCAGACCCAAGTAAAATCGAGCTTCTATGGGTCCCCAACAGACGTGGGTACATACCCAACATCAAAATCTCTTTGGGGAAATACAAACTCTCCCTTAAATCACAAGTCAGGAACCTTGGAATACAGCTAGACTCAACACTTATGCTGCTCCCCCAAATCCAGGCAACCTTCAAGAGCTGCTTCTATTATTTGAGACAATGATGCTGCCTCTCTCCTTATTATCACAGTTGTGCTTGCCATGATAACAGCAAGACTGAATTACTGTAATGCACTCCACACTGGTCTGACTACAAAGGGTTTGCACCAGCTCCAGCTGATTCAGAATGCTGCAGCAAGACTAACAGAAGGTTGTAAGTGATGTGACCACAACATACCATTTTTGCAAAAACTTCACTGACTGCCAGTACAATACAGGGGTAAATTTAAAACTGTCAGATCTTCATGACCCTTAAAGGAAATGGACTAGAGTATCTGAAGAACAGGATCTCCCTCTACACATCTCCAAGGTCACTAACTCCCAATGAGTATCCCTAACTACATCCTCTCTAAAAGACATCATGTGATGTGATACCAACAAGCCTTCTCCGGAGTAGCCCCCACAATCTGGAATGCACTCTCTGAAAGGCTTTGCTTAACATAAGGCTATCTACTTCAGGAAGCAGGTGAAAGCTGTTTATTTACACCTTATATGTGTGTAAACAAAGAAACTGACACCTATTATAAAGAAGAATAATCAAAAAAATTTTATTTTTTCAACTGTCCTCCCTTGGACAGAGGCAGCATGAGAACATCACACTGGAAGCAAAGTATAAAATATATATTTAGCAGTAATACAGAGATATATGTTTGCTCAGCAGTAATACAGAGATATATGTTTGCTTTCCTTAAGATACATATATTCTCCTCAGTTTATATACTTACATTCGTGCTGCACCCAATGCCTGCACGTCAGCAACCCTTTTCTTTGAAGCCTGCCTGTTCTTTTTTTTCTTCCTTATCTACAAATGCCAGCAACATTCTTTCTGCCCTAGCACAGACTGTCTCTGTTTCACACCAGGCTGCTCAAGGCTGATTCTATGACTCCCTTATTATTTTCACAGGTTTATGACTCATAGCTCTTTTGCCTTAATGCTTGCATTCCACTGACCATAGGAACTTTCTATTTTCTCATTATATTTAACACAAAGCTTGGCTCTTCACCTCGGCTTTTAATGGAAGAAGTAACTAACTTGTTAGTCTCACTCACACACACAAGGAGTGACTAGGATGCACATATTGCAGTGGCTTCACGTGCAACTTTCTTTAAATTAATCCCCTGATTTTCTAACTCATGTTACTCTGTTCTATCTATCTATCTATCTATCTATCTATCTATCTATCTATCTATCTATCTATCTATCTATCTATCTATCTATCTATCTATCTATCTATCTATTCCATCTTTGCTTACCCTAGGCTGTCTATTAAAATGTTTCATATTTTTACTGCTGTAATTGTCTATGTTTTACTTCTTTTTGCTGTATACCTCCTTGAGTGAACTCCTTCAAAAGGTGGTATATAAAGCCTAATAAATAAATAAAGTTGGGGAACAGTCTGCAAAGAAACAAGAGCCAAATCGGAAGCGAAGTCCCAGTTTCAGGGAGACTGGCACATTGGCACCATTTCCATAAAGGGGAAGCAGCCCTCATGGCGCTGACGCTTCATGAGTACTGGAGATGTGTGTTCATGGTGTTCTGGAGCTCCTGGCACAGTGCCTCGATGAGAACTGATGCTGGTGCTTCTTTGCCTTCACTCAGTGCACAACATAGGGGTCTCACAGTGCCGATGAGGATGATGCAGAATCTTGGCGAGTCCTCGGTGTTGGGTCCGATGATGCTTCACCCGAATGGGTGTTACCAATGCCCAATGTTGAGGCAATAGGAGATTTCATCGATGTTGATGCATCCCCCCAGTGTCCTGTGCAGTTCCTGAAGCCATAGGGACCAATACCTTCGACGCCAATGTTGATGGAATGGACTTCGGCATGCCAAAAAGTTTCTCTCATGGATAGCCTCCTGTCTTTTCTGTGTTCTCTTATGCACAGTGAGAGGACTTATGGTCAGGCATATGTCGTGAGGATCAGTCACAGACCTGGCCCTGCCACAGTTTGAGCACCTCTTAAACCCAGTGGGAAGCTTCTGGGAAATAACAGGAAGAATAGCTACTGCAAAATCAAATGACTCAATTGTAAGAAACTTTTTTTTTTTTTTTAATGACTCAGCCAGGAGCTCAGGCCTAAGGTGGTCACAAGCTGTGGAAAAATAAATTTCAAAAAAGGCCTGAAATACTACAAAATTAAAGGGAAGCTAAGAAAAATAAAAGAAAAATGGTCCCACACTACTCATGTTAAGAAAAGGAGAGGCAGGAAGGTGAGAGAAAAACTCTCTGAGGTAAACCACGTGACAAGAGAAAGAAGACACATCTTCACTGTTCTCCGCAAGTCGGGAGTTGGGAAGACACGCATGCATGCACAGTCAGGCCTGCCAAAGGCTTCTAGAAGTTAAAAGAATGCTAAGCAGCATCTGAACCAGGCTCCTTGTATGATGTCACCCACATTTGAGAACTACATGCCCTGCTTGTCCTTGGAGAATAGAAAATACAGGCAGGCTTACATATATCAGATAAGTTATTGAAATTTTAAAACTATGATTAGCAAATAAATATTTCCTTTCATGACAGTGAATAGCTATGGAAATCTGATATTTAGCCTTTATTCCTAAGCTAGTCCAAACTTCTGAGGGTAAATCAACCCCTAAGATTTTTTTTCCTGTGGAAGAATAAAACAAAAGGCATTTTCTCCTTAAATTTACTTACACTTTTTCCTGGAGAGTTGCAAGAGTAGTCTCAGTTTCAGATACTGGGATGTCTCCATCTAAATTAGCCAAATAAGTATACAGATATGAGAAGGTCTTGAATGGAAAGCAAGCAGGTCCACTCTCTGGATCTTTTGTCAGAATTTCACAAGCATGTTTCAGAGCACTAGTAATAGACTTCAGGATCCCCATGAAAGTGAACCAAAAGAACAAGAAAAACAGAATATATTAAACAACATGATACACACCTGTCAGCCTATTAAATTCAGGATTCCATTAAAAACAAAATAAAGTATGAACAAAAATCTGTTTAAATTACTATATTTACCCTCCTCCTTAAAAAACACAACAGTCTCATATAAAACTATTTTAAAATCAAGGACTCTAATCTTAACCTGACATATCAGCAAATGTGCAACAGTTTTAAAATTTATATATCAAATTTAAATCTGCATCAGCAACACTTCTGGTGGATTGCTTAGCCAAGATGGCTGTACTTTGCTGAGCTCCCGGGTCTCCCTCTGGGATTCCCCCCCCCCCCCCCACCCTCATGCCAGTGACCGGCACCAAACCAAAATCTCCCTACTAATCCCTGCAGACCCTGGGGAGTTGATCTGGAGAGAAGCAAGCCGCTGAGAGAACAAGGACCGTGCCAGTTTAAATTGGGCCCACTCTCCCCACTGACGGTCTCTATCCCTCCACATCAGCACCCATGTGGAAACCGGAAGCACCAGAATGACTGCAGATGGTGTTTCAGCAGCCTTTGGGGAGGACTCCCAATGACCGGCGGTATCTGCTGTGGCTGTCTCCAAGATGGTGAGGAAGCCTCAAGAGTGCTGGGATACCCTGAATCTGCCCTGAGATCAGGAAGGATTGGGGGTCCGGACAGAAGCTGGGTGAGGAACTCCTTCTAGCAGAAGTCCCTGCTAAGCTGCCCCAGAAAAGAGGCTCTGCACCCCCCCTTCTTTATTTCTTTTATTTACTGATTTATTATTTATTTTACCTGTTTTCTTTTTTCTTTGTTCTGGGCCTGCATCTGTTGGACCCCAGGGGCTCCCTCGGTAAATTTAAACAGTGGTCTGTTTGTGCTGAGAGACCTGGACTGCATTTGGTGGACAGCATTTTTTGTTTGCTACGTTTGATTGTCTGAGCTTGTCCCACTATCTTCTTTGCTGACTTGGTCTGGGAGACTTTACTTTTCTATCCTTGGGTGGGGCCCTCCTCTGGACTACCTGTGGTGTCCAAACCCCTGTTTACGAATCGAGGCAAAACTTGCACCCAGGATACTAAGATGGCAGATGCTACTAGTTCACAAGTCCCTTCGGTAGGCTCTCTTTGGGTGGCTGATATCTCACAAGAAGTGGCTTCGCCTAAGGACAAGACCTGGGTTGACAAATTCCAGAAACTGTTTGATGAATTAGATTTGATGAAATGACAACTAGAGAGCCTCGAGGTGGACACTGGAGCTTTTCATGTGCAGTTGGCTGACGTGGAGGATGTCACACAGGCTCAGAGGTGGAGCGTTGTGAGCTCACAGCCAAAGTGCAGGCCTTCGAAGACAAACTCGATGACCCAGAAAACTGCTCGTACCAGAATAATCTCCAGGTGGTGGATATCCCGGAATCAATCACAGACGTAGAATTGAGAGGTTTTGTTGAAGCCTTGGTTCATACATCTCTCGTGCTTCCAGACAATACGGGTCCCCTTCAGATTGAACAAGCCCATAGTGATGCATGTGGGAAAGAGGAACCCAAATTATAGCTACGTCATGCAAGGTTCCATGTTAGGAGTCATGGACCAAGAAAGGGATCTAGGTGTCGTTGTTGATGATACGTTGAAACCTTCTGCTCAGTGTGCTGCTGCGGCTAAGAAAGCAAATAGAATGTTAGGTATTAGGAAAGGAATGGAAAACAAAAATGAGGATGTTATAATGCCTTTGTATCGCTCCATGATGTGACTGGCACCTCGAATATTGTGTTCAATTCTGGTCGCCGCATTTCAAAAAAGATATAGTGGAATTAGAAAAGGTACAGAGAAGGGCGACGAAAATGATAAAGGGGATGGGATGACTTCCCTATGAGGAAAGGCTAAAGCGGCTCTTCAGCTTGGAGAAAAGGTGGCTGAGAGGAGGTATGATAGAGGTCTATAAAATAATGAGTGGAGTTGAATGGGTAGATGTGAAGCGTCTGTTCATGCTTTCCAAAAATACTAGGACTAGGGAGCATGCGATGAAGCTACAATGCAGTAAATTTAAAATGAATTGGAGAAACTTTTTCTTCACTGAACGTGTAATTAAACTCTGGAATTCGTTGCCAGAGAGGAGTTTAAAAAAGGTTTGGACGGCTTCCTAAAGGAAAAGTCCATAGACCATTATTAAATGGACTTGAGGAAAATCCACTGTTTCTGGGATAAGCAGTATTGAATGTTTTCTTTTTTTGGGATCTTGCCAGGTATTTGTGACCTGGATTGGCCACTGTTAGAAACAGGATGCTGGGCTTGATGGACCTTTGGTGTTTCCCAGTATGGCAATACTTATGTACTTAGGTTTTGGAAGTCCTCCAAGGTTTTAATCAGGGCCAGTGCTCGGGTTTCTGGCACCCCCCTGCAGCCTATTAGTCGGCACCACCTACCCATCCAGCATCTTCTCTCTCTCCTTTCTCCTCCCAACCTCTCCCCTCCCCCAGTGAGAGTAACACAAACTCCTCCACTACCAGACACCTGCCCCCAGTGCTTTTTTTTGTAGGAAAAAAAGTACTGGTAGTCATTATGGGTAACCTTAGGGGCGGGATCACTATGGCTCCCCCCCTACAGTAGCCACACCAACATTAGCGACATCCCTTTTACCAGAAATGGCGCATATAAACAGGCATCACTGAAAATATTACACTAGTACAGAAGAAAAATAACTTGTGATTTTTTTCATTATAAATAATTTCTGTAAGCTGATACAGCTCCAGTATACACATGACACAAACCAAATTAGAACACAGACCAGGAATTAGGAGAACACTCTTGCTAAATCTGAAATACAATATGTTATCAAAACCTCAGAACCTAACAAACAGATCCCTATTTAGACTCTTGGCCTTGCAGTCACACATGCAGAACACAACCCCTCTTCAAATTCTTCAGAAATTAACCTGAAATCCCATGAAGTTAGACTCTGAATGCAGCACAATACCAGAAAAACAGAAAGAAACACGTTTCCTCCTATACAGTGCAAAATAAGACAGCAGAAGTACATTCTCAAATTGGACGTATTCCAAATACTAAAATGAAAAAAAAAATGATTTTTTCTACCTTTGTTATCTGGTGACTTTGTTTTTCTATTCATGTTGGTCCCAGTCTCTGATTCTGCTGCTCTCTATCTGTTCTCTTAACTCCATTTCCAGGGCTTCCTTTCCATTTATTTCTTTACTTTCCTCCTTTCCTCTTCATTTCTTGCCCTACATCCATAAGCAAAAGCTGGGTCCTCCATGGACTTGACTGGAGGAGGTATACAGTGGATCCAGCTTTTGCCTATTTTCTTCATCCATGTGCAGTTTTTCTCCTCTCTTCCCCATCACTCATCTCCATCCATATTCCTCTCCTTTCTCTCTCTTCCATTTATGTTCAGCATTTCTCCTCTTCCCTCTCCTCCATCCATGTGCATCTCCTTCCTGTCTTCCCTCCCCTCCATCCATGTCCAGCATTTCTCCTTTCTCCCCTCCATCCACGTGCTTCTCCTTCCTCTGTCTTCTCTCGTCCAGCATTTATCCACCCTCCCCTCCATCCATGTGCATCTCCTTCCTCTGTCTTCCCTCTCCTCCATCTATGTCCAGCAATTGTCCTCTCTCCCCTGCCCTCCCCTCCATCAATGTGCATCTCCTTCCTCTGTCTTCCCTCTCCATCTATGTCCAGCAATTGTCCTTTCTACCCTGCCCTCCATCCATCCATGTCCAGCAACTCTCCTCTTTCCCCTGCCCTCCCATCCATGTCTACCGATTCTTCTATCTCCCCTGCCCTTCCCTCCCATCCATGTCCAGAAATTCTGTCTCCTGTCCTCCTCTCCATCCATCCATGTCGAGTAACTCTCGTATCTCCCCTGCTCCCCCCTCCATCCATCCATGTCCAGCAATTCTCTCTCCCTTCCATGTCCAGCAACTCTCCCCTGCCCTCTGCTCCCTTCCACGTCCAGCGATTCTCCTCTCTCCCATGCCCTCCCCTCCATCCATATCAGCAATTCTCCTTTCTCCCCTGCCCTCCCTTCCATTATCCTTGTCCAGCAATTCTTCCCTCTCTCCCCTGCCCTCCCCTTCATCCATGCCAAGCAACTCTCCTCTCTCTCCCCTCCATGTACAGCAATTCTCCTGTCTCCCCTCCATTTCCAGCAGTTCTCCTCTCTCCTCTGCCATCCCATCCATGTCCAGTGATTCTCCTTTGTTATCCCTTCCATCCATCCATGTCCAGTGATTCTCCTCTCTTCCCTCACCTCTCCTCCATGTCCAGTGATTCCCCTGCCCCACCCTCCCATCCATGTCCAACAATTCTCCTCTGCTCTCCCCTTCATCCATCCATGTCCAGCAATTCTCCTCTCTCCCTTGCCCTCCCCTCCATCTATCCATGTCCAGCAACTCTCCTCTCTCCCTTGCCCTCCCCTCCATCCATCCATGTCCAGCAATTCTCCTCTCTCCCCTGCCCTCCCTCCATGTCCGATTCTTCTTTCTCTCCTCTATGTCCAACGATTCTTCTCTCTCTCCTCCATGTCCAGCGATTCTTCTCTCTCTCCTCCATGTCCAGCGATTCTCCTCTCTACCCTGCCCTCCCCTCCATGTCCAGCAATTCCCCTGCCCTCCCCTCCCATCCATGTCCAGCAATTCTCATTTGCCTCCTATTCTCCCCTACCATCCATTTGCAGCGATTCACCACAGCCCCCCCTTTTCAGCCCAATTTCCAACCTTAGCCCCCTTCTCAGCTGCTGCTACTCCAGTTCCAACCCCAGCCCCTTCACCTGCTCACCCTCTTCTCCCGTGACAGCCTCTTTTTGTTCCTACCGCCCTGCGTTTAAATCTGTTTTACCTCAAAGTCAAAGCGGCAGCATTAATGAAAGAAGCCTTCCTTTCCCTCACAGTGTCCTCATCAGAGGAAGGTGGGACACAGTGAGGGAAGAGAAGACCTGAGGCAAGCCTGCTTCTTTCATTGATGCTGCTGCTTTGACTTTGAGGTAAAACAGATTTAAATGCAGGGCGGCAGGAACAAAAAGGGGCTGTCGTGGGAGAAAAGGGCAGGCAGGTAGAAACCAGGGGCTGCAGCTGGAACTATGAGCCGCCAGTAAGCATGGCTTGTGGCACCCTCCAGAGGTCAGCGCCCCCCTGCCACGCTTACCACTCTTACATGGTTGCGCTGGCCCTGGTTTTAACCTCAGCTCCACTGAGCCACTGCTGATGCTGGTATCTTAAATGGATCACAAACGAACTGTGAGTATCATCCGCCCCCTTTTGCAAAGTCCTCCAGGGTTTTAAACTCAGTTCCACTGAGCCACCATTGATTCTGGTACCTTACCTGAATCTCAAACTCGCTGTGAGTATCATCCACCCCCCTTTAGCAAAGTCTGGAACTTTAGTCTGTAGGTCTTGGGGGTAATGGCATAACAGTTCAACAAAGCTTTATGCACCTCCTCAAACTGGGAGCACGTCTCCATGGACAGTCCTTGGAATGCCTCAAGTGCTCTACCAGTGAGCTTTCCTCCCAGATAGTGCACCCAGTCTTTCTGAAGAATCTCAATAAGGCAGCAAATTTTATCAAAGGCAGTTAGATATTCATCTATGTCACCTCTGGCATCATCAAACTGCACAAACAAGTTAGGCCCAATCCAGGCTGTGGATTCTACTTCTGGCCTTGGCGAAGAGGATGGGCTGGAGCTTTGGATATGAGCAATTTTCATCTCCAACTTCATTTTCTGCAGCTGGAATTCCCGCTCCTCATGCTGCAGCTGGAATTCACGCTCTCACACCGCTGTTGTTCTAACTGCTGTCACTCTTCCTGGTAGATCTGCCAGATTTCAGCTGGTGTGGCATCCGGCTGTGCCAACTCACGGGCCTCTGCCCACAAGTAGTCTCCCCTCAGGAGAACTCTAAACAGGCAGGTCCTGCAGCTGCTCCTCGCTGAGGTCATCCAGTCTCTCTGGTGTTAGGACAGGCATATCCGGTGTCTGATGGCCGCTACCAGTCGCCATCAGCATGCTACTAATCTCCTAATACTACAAAAAAATACTGAATGGAGAAGGGACCCTGTTATTGCTGCACTCGTTCACTGTGCTTTGTGTGTGGAGGTGATAGATTAAAAAAAACAAAACAAAACTCTGAACCACTCAGTGAATGGTGACCTCACTCTACACACTGAGCCTGACAATCCGACCATGCTGTCGCCTGGGGCTAACCCTGCAGCCACCTGGAGGGTCTGTCCTCAGCATAGTTCAGGTCCACTTGCTGCTTGTGCTCTACACTAGCACCATCCTCCCACCAACTGGGTCCCAACTGCCTCTGGGCGAGTCTCCCGCTGTCAAATTATTCCCCAGTGATTTCTAGGACACTGGGGCCACATTCCCAGGAGTCCCACAGTTCCTAGAAAGAACTCACAGACCCAACACACAAACCAACAAGATTCTTAGTCAGTCCAGACAAGCAGAGGCAATAAACTAAAGTAGGTTTATTGTCATGAAAAATATTGAACAGTGAACCATAAAACAGATGGAACAAAAATAGCACGTAACAGGTAACTGAATATGGATCAATTATAAAACTATCTAAACATTTTATCACATAGGAAACTGAATAGTGCCTGAGAAGTATAGGAAATATAGCTGCTCACAAGTTACAGAATATAACTGATCACAGGGTCTCAGTAGAGAGGTCTTTCTCCCTCTACTTCCAAACTGAGGCCCAGATGCACTAAACTTAACGAGCCTTTAATGAGCCAATAACGAGTCATTAACGAGCAAGTAGTAAACCTTAGCATGCACCAAACGCCATTTCCCGATCACGGTAGCAGCTAACAAAAACGGAATGCAAATCATTATAATGAGCTGCACTACCATTGCAAGGCTATTATAATGATATGCACTAACGTTTACCGATTCCCCTTACGGTGGAAACCCTAACGTGAGGTCTGCACCTCTTGTTAGGCAGGGGCTGCTGTGGGAAAGCAAAAAAAAACCAAGCTGCGCGTCAAAAAATAAAACAAACAAAAAAACGACGAGTGCCTATGGATGTCCTTTATGGACGTCCTTTATAGACGGCCTTCGCCCCCCCCCCCCCCCCGCCCGAGGTCGCTGCCGCCGCTCCCCCTCCACCCTGCATTGAAAGAGCTTTCCGCAGCCCCGCCCCCGAGGTCGCTGCCGCTCCCCCTCTCTTGAAATGACAGCTTCCCCGCCATCCTCTGCACCCCGTGGCCCCGCCCCCCCAGAGGTCATCGCCGCCGCCGCTCCCCCTTCCACCCGCCCCACTCCGTCTGCTACCGGGCCCTCACAGTGCCTCTCACCCCCGTGTGAAGGCGCTGCACCGGCTGCAGCAGGCAACAACTGATCGCTTGGCTTTGGGACTTCCCTTCTTTCCTCTTTGGCCCGCCCTCGTCTGACGTAAGTAACTTACGTAGGTAACTTACGTCAGACGAGGGAAGGGCCAAGGAGGAAAGAAGGGAAGTCCTGGAACCAAGCGATCAGCTGTTGCCTGCTGCGGCCGGTGCAGCGCCTTCACAAGGGGGTGAGAGGTGCTGTGAGGGCCTGGTAGCAGACGGAGGGGGGCGGGTGGAAGGGGGAGCGGTGGCGGCGATGACCTCAGGGGGGGTGGGGCCATGGGGGTGCAGAGGATGGCGGGGAAGCTGTCATTTCAAGGGAGGGGGGGGCGGCGGCGACCTCGGGGGGGGCAGGGCTGCAGAAAGCTCTTTCAATGCAGGGTGGAGGGGGGAGTGGCGGTGGCGACCTCGGGTGGGGGGGGGGGGGAGCGAAGGCCGTCTACAAAGGCCATCCATAGGCACTCGTTGGGTTTTTTTTTGTTTGTTTGTTTGTTTTATTTTTTGACGTCCTTGGCATGCGCAGAGCAGCCAGCATAACGCTTGGCTGCTCTGCGCATGCTCTACCGGCCGATTCTTCGACCGTTTTACGAGGGATTAGAGAATGCAATCCCTTTCTTTGATGCATTGCCGTTCCCTACCGATTCGCTATGGAATTCGGTAGGGAATGGCTCTAACGACAACTTTAGTGCATCTGGCCCTGAGACTGACTAACTACCTCACAGTTAGGCGTGAAAAAGAAAACTATCACTTCTGGTACAGCTTAAAAAAACAAAACAAAAAACAATCGTCATCTGCTGGTCAACCAGGACAAACACATATCATCAGCAATACAACCAGGAGAAATACATGTCATCAGTAAAACAATACAGTTCATAGGCTCAGAAACACCATGTTGTCACACCCGCTTTACCCTGTTATTTTCTGTACAGCTGAGAGTGCAATACAGAGGAGAAACTAAGTTCTCTGACTTAGTATAGAGACACAACTTTGTTGTTAGATCAACTGGAGTGGTGTACTGGCATGGTTCTTGTGTGGAACTAAGTAGAGTGAGACTCCAGCGCTTTTTATGGATCTGGTTTAGACCCTAGACCCATAGGGAGCACTTGGCTCCACTGCTTGTTTCTGTACTTTTCTTGCATTTTACTGCAGAGCTTGATAGAGCTGCATTAAGTTTCACGCTCGATCTGAGCTGTGGTTAAGTACATAAGTATTGCCATACTGGGAAAGACCAAAGGTCCATCAAGCCCAGCATCCTGTTTCCAACAGTGGCCAATCCAGATCACATATACCTGGCAAGATCCCAAATAAGTACAAAACATTTTATACTGCTTATCCCAGAAATAGTGGATTTCCCCCAAGTCCATTTAATAACGGTCTATAAGTACATTCCAGGTTCACTGCTTGTTGACTCTATGACATAGCATTAAGCACAATTGAAGTCGTAGTTTGCTGTACACACTAGTATCAAGAGGAGTGGATCTTTTTCATCACAAGGCTCCTTTTGTTGACACATGCACCCCTGCTCTCTTTGATTTCTTCCCCCGTCTTTCTCCCTCCCTTTTTTTTCTTCTTTCCTGTTTCTCGTTCTACCCTTTTGTTACCTACCTCTAGCTCCTCGCTGGAGAGGTTCAAGAAGAATTGACTATTCTTAATAATTTTGTCACTATTCTTAGTGGTCAAGGCAGACTGCACCCCAGCAGCTGCTTTGAGTCTCCATAAGCTTTGCTTGTAATGTTCTGGACTGATTTGCACCACAGTATGATCTTTCAGAGTATTGGTGGGGGCTGGGTATCGAAGTTTTTTGATTATTTGTTTGGAAAGGTATTCTGTGCCTAGGGATTTTTCCTGATAGGATTGGTAGCTACATTATACAATTGCTGTGGAGTGCTAAAGGATTTGGGGTGGTTAAATGGGGAATAATCTGGGCAACAAAGGGTGGTTGTCCTATTTGTAATAGGATAGTATAAATTGCAGAGGTGCTGGTAGTGGGGATTTGGGACTTTGGGATAGGGAGGGGAGGACGAGAATTGAAGAGGTTTGCAGGGAGTAGGTAGAAGATGGGATATAGTAGGGAAAGCATGCAAATCATAGCTCATGGATTCTTTCCAGCCCCTCTGCATATGTGTAAGTGTAGCTGTGTTGTCTCTGTTTTTGTCTTTGACTTAGAGGAGAGAGAGAGAGAGAGGAGTAGACAGTTTTATCCATAAGGGGTGGGATAGTTGGGCAGTGGATAAATAGTTGTGGGGGCATAATTTTTCAAAGGGGCATAGGTGCAAGGGATGGGGAGAACAGAGAACAGGGGAGAGAGAATTTGAAAGGAGGTATTCACTAATTGCTGTTTCACTATGCTACAGAAGCTGGAAACTGCTTTTCCCATAGAACAGTACTGGGCCATTTTTTTTAGTGTGTGTGTGGGGGGGGGGGGGGGGGGCTTATTTCTCTGGAACCCTCAGTCTGGTATGGACCATTTTCAAACAGGCTTTTCCCCCATGCCAAGTTTCATGCCAGTGGGTAAAGGTTTTTGGAGTGTTCTATTATTCCCAGACAGACATTATTGACCCATTTTGTATAATTCTTTCCCTATTTCCACTGGGCTGGAAAAAACTGAATTAAAAAAAAGCAAAAAAAAGCAAACAAAAAACCCAACACAAATAATGTGATATGTTTAGATACATACTCCTCCAAGAGTGCTGCAGCCAAGTGCTAGAAATTTCATCCACTGCACCATGTTCCCAAAGTTATCCAGCCCAAGAATGGCTTTTAACTGTTCTTTAGGCAAGCAAAGATCTTTCCATTTTTCTTCTAGTTCAGTAACCTCTACAGTGCCTTTATGAGAAAGCTATTACAAAAGAAGAGCAAAGCATTGTTATCAAATGCTGAAAAACAAGGAAAACCAGTTATGTACATACAAAGCACAGCAATTTGTGTAATTTTAAATCCAAAATTACGCTCTCATATTATGACAACTGTCTTAACTTGTCTGAATTGTTATCCAAGTACCAGCTCTGAATATTGGCAATACTAAGATAACATCTGGCTCTGCCCCTGGACCACTTAGGCAGAACCCAGATAGTGCTGGGGTAGCCAGTAAAGATTTTCCACAGCATTATCCAGATAATGCTTCTAAAAATCCAAGTATAGCCCCAGTGAGCCACTCCAACCCAGATAAGTACAGCTGAGTATCATGGCTATAATTTTTAGTTTTGTCTTAGTGATTTGAATAAACCAGTTTTGAGATCTGAGTGTGCACCATATCTGTTATCTTTCTATTTTGAACAGTATAAGAGGAAATGCACTTCTCTTTCTATTTCTCTAGTGTTACAATATATGCAGGATCTGGCTTCTTGGAGTTCCAGTTCAGTTTTTGGTTGCACATTTTTATTTGTACTTGTTTTAATTTATTCTGTATTGGGTGAAGCATTCTCCTCCTTATATATGTGATCAACATGAAGTATTTTGTAATCATGTAGTTTCTGTGTAAGGATTTGTAGCAGCAAAACTTGTTGACTTTTCCCAAAAGAGGTGTGTTCTAAGGACTGGTGTAACATTTGCACTGCTGACTTTTCATAGACTCTACAGCTGCAGAGGCATGGCTACTGTGGAGGCAAGTCCTTCAATGATCACCTCATCCCTTAAGGATAGTCCTGCATGTGAGTACCTGTACCTTTTTTGCTTAAAAAAAAAAAAGAGCACTGGCTTTGTTACTGCAGTAGAGGTTTTTTAAAGGTCAAAAGGAGACAAAGACCCTACATAGATTTCCTGATAGATGCTGACCTTTTCAGGTAATAAGCCAAAACCTGTTTACAATCCAGGGGGTGGAGAGTTCTCTCATACTGGTGTTTGAGACTTAAGATGGTTAGCAGGTAACATTCTTCACTGATGAGGAAAGCGAAGTTACTCACCTGTAGAAGGTGTTCTCAGAGGACTGCAGGGCATCAATTCTTACATCTGGGTGATGTCATCCGATGGAGCCTCTGCGTGGACGCCACGCAGCATTCTATGCCTTTAAGAAGATTTGGCAGTGTCTCATCATGCATGCATGCTTGACTTCCTGCCCAGCAAATGGGACCATCAGTACAATAAAACAGCTAAGAGAATTCAACTCCTAGGGGAGGCGAGAGGGAATGTAAGAATTCAATTTCCTGCTGTCCTCGGAGAACGCCTGCTACAAGTGAGTCACTTCGCTTTCTCTGAGGACAAGCAGGACAATGATTCTTACATCTGGGAATCCTTACCTATCAGGCTCACCAAAAACAACAAACTTTGGGCAATAGGGACTTGCAAAGGCAAGGCCAACATGAACCAAGAACTAACAACCAAAACAGGCCTATTTTGAAGGTGCAGCCTAGAACAGAAAAGAAAGGGCTAGGACGGTGGAGTTGGATTCTAGATACCAAATAAATTCTGCAGGACTGTCTGACCAAACCGGCTGAATGTGTGGACCACATCGCAGTTCTGAAAATCTCCTTGAGGCTGATCTTAAATGGGCTACTAACACAGCCATGGCTCTGATATTGTGAGCTGTGACATGACCCTCCAAAGTCAGCCCAGCATGGGTATAAGTGAAGGAGATGCAGTCTGAAAGCCAACTGGATAAAGTGTGTTTATCAATGGCTGCCCCCATGCCATTTTGGTCAAAGAAACAAAAAGCTGGGTGGACTGTCAAGGCTAAGGCTTGCTTGCAGTCCAAGGTGTGCAGTGTGCTTTGCCCAGAATGGGCATGAGGTTTTGGAAAGAATGTTGCCAGGACGATTAATTGGTTAAGACGGAACTCCAACACCACATTAGGAAGACGTTTAAGGTGTGTACAGAGAACTACTCTGTTATGTTAAAACCTTGTGGTGACGAAACAGGGGATTTATGTCTGTAACTTCTTATGTGAAAGTATGACATATTTGTTCCCAGTGCATTTCCTTTGTTTGGCCAGCAGATGGTGACTGTATTTCTTTTGTAAAGCTGTTACAGAAGTGATAGTTTTTTTCCCGCCCAAGCTGTGATGTAAATTTTAGTCTCAGACAGGGAGAGGAGAGAGAAAGATCTCTTCACTGAGACCCTGTGAGCAGCTATATTTCCTGAACGCCCCAGGTGCTATCCAAATAGTAACAAGCATTAGGTACTACTACTACTATTTAGCATTTCTATAGCGCTACAAGGCATACGCAGCGCTGCACAAACATAGAAGAAAGACAGTCCCTGCTCAAAGAGCTTACAATCTAATAGACAAAAAATAAATAAAGTAAGCAAATCAAATCAATTAATGTGAACGGGAAGGAAGAGAGGAGGGTAGGTGGAGGCGAGTGGTTACAAGTGGTTACGAGTCAAAAGCAATGTTAAAGAGGTGGGATTTCAGTCTAGATTTAAAGGTGGCCAAGGATGGGGCAAGACGTAGGGGCTCAGGAAGTTTATTCCAGGCGTAGGGTGCAGCGAGACAGAAGGCGCGAAGTCTGGAGTTGGCAGTAGTGGAGAAGGGAACAGATAAGAAGGATTTATCCATGGAGCGGAGTGCACGGGAAGGGGTGTAGGGAAGGACGAGTGTGGAGAGATACTGGGGAGCAGCAGAGTGAATACATTTATAGGTTAGTAGAAGAAGTTTGAACAGGATGCGAAAATGGATAGGGAGCCAGTGAAGGGTCTTGAGGAGAGGGGTAGTATGAGTAAAGCGACCCTGGCGGAAGATGAGACGGGCAGCAGAGTTTTGAACCGACTGGAGAGGGGAGAGGTGACTAAGTGGGAGGCCAGCAAGAAGCAGATTGCAGTAGTCTAAACAAGAGGTGACAAGGGTGTGGATGAGGGTTTTGGTAGAGTGCTCGGAAAGAAAGTGGCGGATTTTACGGATGTTGTAAAGAAAAACGACAGGTCTTGGCAATCTGCTGGATATGAGCAGAGAAGGAGAGAGAAGAGTCAAAGATGACCCCAAGGTTTCGAGCTGAGGAGACAGGGAGAATGAGAGAGCCATCAACAGAAATAGAAAACGGGGGGAGCGGGGAGGTGGGTTTGGGGGGGAAAATGAGAAGCTCGGTTTTGGTCATATTTAATTTCAGGTGGCGTTGAGACATCCAGGCAGCAATGTCAGACAAGCACGCTGAAACTTTGGTTTGGATGCAAGGTGAGATATCAGGGGTAGAAAGGTAGATTTGGGAGTCATCAGCATAGAGATGGTAGGAAAAGCCATGGGATGAGATTAATGAACCAAGGGAAGAAGTGTAGATAGAAAAGAGGAGGGGACCAAGAACAGAACCCTGAGGTACGCCGACAGGCAGAGGGATAGAAGTAGAAGAGGATCCACCAGAGTGAACACTAAAGGTGCGGAGGGAGAGGTAGGAAGAGAACCAGGAAAGGACAGAGCCCTGGAATCCAAGTGAGGACAGGGTATCGAGAAGTATGCTGTGATCAACAGTGTCAAAAGCAGCGGAAAGATCAAGAAGAATGAGGATGGAATATTGACCTCTGGATTTAGCCAGTAATAGGTAGTTTTAATGTTGATCCTCATTTTGGTTATCTGTTATTGCTTGCTGTACTTTTTTCACTTAGTTTTTTTCAAACGTTCACTGTTTTACTGTAACAATAAACCTATTAGTTTGTTGGCTCTGCTGTCCTGGACTGACTAAACATTCTAGTGAGTGCTTTCTTGGAACTGTGGGACCCCTGAGAGTGTGGCCCCAGTAACCTAGAAATCACCGGGGAATAACCTGTGGGTGGGAGACTCGCCCAGAGGCAAGTGGGACCCATCAGGAGGATGGAAGGGTATGCTAGTGTAGAGCATGTGCGCAGGTGGTAGCAGACCTGAGCAATGCTAGGACAGACTCTTTAGGTGGCTGCAGGGTTAACCCCCAAGTGGGTTCTAGTCCATTTTTTTGTGGCAGTGTGGTGGGATTATCAGGCTCAGTGCATGGAGTGAGGGTCACCATCCACTGAGTGGTTCAGAGTTTTGGGGTTTTTTTAAATCTGTAACCTCCAGACACAGAGCCCAGTGAACTAGTGCAGCAGTAACAAGGTCCCTTCCTGTTCATGTTTTCTTTTCTTTTTTTTTTGTAGTGTTAGGAAATTAGCAGCATGCTGATGGTGACTGCCAGCAGACGTCAGACACCGGACATGCCTGACCTAACACAACAGCAACAGAATTACCTCAGCGAGGAGGAGCTGCAGGATCCGCCTGTTTGGAGTTCAACTTCTGGGAGGAGACCAGACTCCTTGTGGGCAGAGGCCCATGGTTGGCAGGGCCGGATGCCACGCCTGCTGAAATCCAGCAGATCTACCAGGAAGAGCGCCAGAGGCGAGAGGAATGGGAAGCAGGAAGAGATGGAAATGGCTCATCTCCAAAGCTCCAGCCCAACCTCTCCACCGAGGCCAGAGACAGGATCCACAGCTCAGATTGGGCCTAACTTGTTTGCGCGGTTTAATGATACCCGAGGTGACATTGATGGATATCTAACTGCCTTTGAAAAAATTTGCCGCCTCAATGGGATTCCTCAGAAAGACTGGGTGCACTATCTGGGAGGAAAACTCACTGGTAGAGCACTTGAGGCATTCCAAGGACTGTCCATGGAGACGTGCTCCCAGTTTGAGGAGGTGCGTAAAGCTTTGTTGAACTGTTATGCCATTACCCCCAAGACCTACAGACTAAAGTTCCAGACTTTGCTAAAGGGGGGTGGATGATACAGCGAGTTTGAGATTCAGCTACGATAGGGTATCCTGATAGTGAGGTTGCAAAAGAGACCGTAGTAGATCAGGTGTCCTTAAATAAAAATAAAAATCAGACAAAAGATTGCAAATTAATACTGTCAAGTACTGAGCATGATGTAAATAGGAACAACAAACATAGTTTGAAATGTCTATATGCGAAAGCCAGGAGCCTAAGAAATAAGGAGTGGAGGAGTGGCCTAGTGGTTAGGGTGGTGGACTTTGGTCCTGGGGAACTGAGGAACTGAGTTCAATTCCCACTTCAGGCACAGGCAGCTCCTTGTGACTCTGGGCAAGTCACTTGCCCCAGGTACAAATAAGTACCTGTATACAATATGTAAGCCACATTGAGCCTGCCATAAGTGGGAAAGCACGGGGTACAAATGTAACAAAAAAAAAATAAGATGGGAGAATATATTGCAATAAATGAAAAATTAGATATAATAGGCATCTCTGAGACCTGGTGGAAGGAGGATAACCAGTGGGACACTGTCATATCGGGATACAAATTATATCGTAGTGATAGGGTGGATCGAATTGGTGGAGGGGTAGCGTTGTATATTATCAAGAGCCTTGAATCAAATAGATTGAAAATTCTGCAGGAAACAAAACACTTCTTGGAATCACTGTGGATTGAAATTCCATGTGTAAAGGGGAAAAGAATAGTGATAGAAGTGTACTACCGTCCGCCTGGCCAGGATGAACAGACGGATACAGAAATGTTAAAGGAAATTAGGGACACAAACAAACTGGGCAACACAATAATAATGGGTGATTTCAATTACCCCGATATTGACTGGGTAAATGTAACATCAGGACTGTATATTATTATTTGGCAGCCCAGGCCTGACTTAAGGCTCAGGATCTAAAAATGACAAGAAAAGTACAGGCCTTTAGTCGTAATCTGAACTCTGAAGTTCCAGCAAGCTCCTGAGCTATTGGGACACACCATGCAGCAAAATGAGGAAGGAGCTAGGGTGCAAAACCCCCCAAAACAGGACACAGATGGCTCCTCAGGAAGATGTAGCAATATGTGGGTAACAGTTGTTTTTGGAAAGGCCAGGTGCAAGGGGCTTGCAAAAGTTTGTGGTTGAATCTAAAAGATGAAAAACATGTTTATGAGATTTTGAAGCTACTCATTAGCACAGCCAATCAGTGTTAACCATGACATTAATATAGATCCAATCAGGTGTGCTAACTGTCATATTACCCGTATCCTGAGTAGACCTATAAAAATCAGCGTACTTCCTACTTCAAGTTAGAGGGGTGGCCCCGGCTGCTCTCTCTCCATGGGTAACCATCGTAGAGCATCAGAATTGGCAAATTAACCACTTGCTTTCCCATGAATACCTTTGAGTGGTAAGATATGTTACATAAGACTAAAACCCAGAAAGCACCTGTGTGCAGCTGGGATATTATATTCCTACTAGGAAAAAAGGCCCGTTTCTGAACGCAATGAAACGGGCGCTAGCAAGGTTCTGTAATGGTAATTTTGTTTTTAAGGGAACTGTTAGGAGAGAGTATGTGTGAGAGAGAGAGCGTGTGAGTATGAGTGAGTGTGTGATTGAGACAGAGCCAGAGTGTGTGTTTGTCTGCCTGAGTGAGTGTGGTGTGTCCTGTCCCCTGGCGTCCCCTCCTGTCCATATCGAGCAATCTGTTCTCTCCCCCTGGTCTCCCCTCCTCTCCATATGTCTCTGTATGTTTCCTTTCACCCATATAGAGTGTCCCCCTCCCTGTCTCTCTGCCCTCTGAGTTGTAGGCCCTCCTCCCTGGCTCCTGTGAGTTGTAGGCGTCCCCTCCCTCCCTTCCTCCCTTTCTCTCCCTCCGTCTCCTTCTGTGGCCTTTGATTTCCAGGGCCCCTCCCTCCCTCCCTCTCCCTCTGATTTCCAGGCCCCCTCCCTCCCCCCCCAGGTCGGTGGTCGCTCACTCCCCCCCACCCCGAGGTCACCACTCACTGCAGTCCCTCAATATTTGCAGAACCCCAGCAACTGCAACCCCTCCCACCCACCCAAACACAGGGTCGCGGGGCACTTGCTCCCCCCCCCCCGGAGGCCGCCAGTCACCCCCCGAGGTCGACGGAGGCAGTGCTTTAAAGTAATGCCAGCTGAGAGGAAGATAAGCACAATACAGCAGCCTCGCGTTCTGCTTTCCCCTTCTCTCTCTGCGAAACAAGAAATGAGGATGAGACGCAGAGAGAGAAGGGGAAAGGTGAATGCGAGGCTGCTGTACTGTGCTTATCTTCCTCTCAGCTGGCATTACTTTAAAGCGCTGCCTCCGTCGACCTCGGGGAGTGAGTGGCGGCCTCCAGGGGGGGGGGGGGGTGCAGGAGCGAGTGCGCGTTGACCCTGTGTTTGTGTGTTTGGGTGGGGTTGCAGTTGCCGGGGTTCTGTGAACTCTGAGGGAGTGTGGTCAGCGGCGATCTTGGTCCGCCTCCGCGTCTGTGCCTTGTCTGTTTCGCCCTCCGACGTTGAGGGTGTCTGCCTGCCTGCCTCCCTCTCTCTGTCCCATGTTGTTCCTGGTTCGCTCCGTGTCGGGACGCTCTTTTTTTTTTCTTGCTCCGCCTCCGCGCCTTGTCCGTTTCGCCCCTCGAGTGTCATTGCTCCGCCCTCGACGTCATCACGTTGTGACACGAGGGCGGGGCAGACACTCATGGGCACACCAGATATCTAGACCGCTTCAAACTTCCGGCTGGAGGCTTCATTAGAACGTTGGAGGTGCCTTTTATATATAGAGATAACCAATTGAATGGTACTTCTCATGACAAATAGTGTTCTGTAAATTGTATCTGCAGACTAATGACTAATTGTAATCATACTTGATGCCTGAGCAATAAAACATACCTTCTTATACTTCTAACTACATTTAGTCTGTGTTCTTGGTTACTTCAGAGCTACTATACAGCTCTGGTAATTGAGGAGTTCAGATAGACGAGGTAAATATATTAAAAGCAGCCTTGGGGATTTCCTGTATTCAAGATACCTTCAACTAGTCTGGGGGTGTCTTGAGGACTGGAAATAACCCAGAAAAATTCAGAACACGCTAGGGAGGTAAAATTCCTTGATGAAATCAAGGACAGCTTTATGGAGCAGCTGATACAGGAGCCGATGAGAGAAGGAAAAATTCTAGACCTAGTCCTTAGTGGAGCGCATGATCTGGTGCGGGAGGTAATGGTGCTGGGGCCCTTGATAACAGTGATCATAATATGATTGGATTTGATATTAGCTTTGAAGTAAGTATACATAGGAAATTAAATACGTTAGTGTTTAACTTTAAAAAAGGAGACTATGATAAAATGAGAAGAACGGTGAAAAAAAAACTTAGAGGAGCAACTGCAAGGGCCAAATATTTACATCAAGCGTGGATGCTGTTCAAAAACACCATCCTGGAAGCCCAGGCCAAATATATTCTGCGTATGAAAAAAGGAGGACGGAAGACCAAACAACAGCCGGCGTGGTTAAAAAGTGAGGTGAAGGAAGCTATAAGAGCTAAAAGAAAATCCTTCAGAAAATGGAAGAAGGAACCGACTGAAAATAATAAGAAACAGCATAAGGAATGTCAAGTCAAATGCAAAGCGCTGATAAGGAAGGCTAAGAGGGACTTCGAAAAAAAGATTGCGTTGGAGGCAAAAACACATAGTAAAAATTTTTTTTAGGTATATTAAAAGCAGGAAGCCGGCAAAAGAATCGGTTGGACCGCTAGATGACAGAGGAGTAAAAGGGGCGATCAGGGAAGACAAAGCCATAGCAGAGAGATTAAATGAATTCTTTGCTTCGGTCTTCACCAAGGAAGATTTGGGTGGGATACTGGTGCCGGAAATGGTATTTGAAGCTGATGAGTCAGAGAAACTTAATGAATTCTCTGTAAACCTGGAGGATATAATGGGGCAGTTCTACAAACTGAAGAGTAGCAAATCTCCTGGACTGGATGGTATTCATCTCAAAGTACTGATAGAACTGAAAAATGAGCTTGCAGAGCTACTGTTAGAAATATGTAATGTATCCTTAAAATCGAGCGTAGTACCGGAAGATCGAAGGGTGGCCAATGTAACGCCGATTTTTTAAAAAGGATCCAGAGGAGATCCGGGAAACTATAGACTGGTGAGTCTGACGTCGGTGCTGGGCAAAATGGTAGAGACTATTATTAAGAACAAAATTACAGAGCATATTCAAAAGCATGGATTAATGAGACAAAGAGGGGCATAATCGAACGTGACCGCCCATCTCCATGGGCGTCTATGTCCGAAAACGGCTATGTGAAGAGGCGGGACAGACCGTATTATCGAAAAAGATGGGCGTCCATCTTTCGTTTCGAAAATACGGTTTGGACGGACCAAATGCCATGGATTTGGTCCCTTCTGAGATGGGCGGTTTTTTTTTTTGCGATAATGGAAACTAAAAACGCCCAGCTCAGAAACGTCCCAATCCAAGCCATTTGGTTGTGGGAGGGACATATGTACAATACTACCGTAGCTCTTAGGGGTGAAGGGGCAACTACATGTGGGTACAGTGGGTTTTAGAGGCCTCCCATTTACCACCACATGTTACGGGTGGGGGGGGGGGGGGGGGGATGGGCCTGGGTCTGCCTGCCTGAAGTGCACTGCAGTACCCACTAAAAATGCTCCAGGGACAGGACTTGTTGCTGGTGTATAACCTTGGCACAGCAGTTCACACCTGAAGACTATTCTCACTGAAAACGTCCTTTATTTGAATAAGCACCTTTACTCACAGTTAACTGCAGATCAGAGGTTGTGCCCCACTGGCAACGAGTCTCGCTGGTACTGAGATTAGCAGTAGGTCTGAGCTGGCAGAATGGTGTACAATGCCCTCTTTCAGCAACATTCAAGGTAAGAACTAAATGCTGTAATGTGGCTAACACATGAAAGGGATCTAAATGGCCACTACCTCATGGACTACCGGAAACAAAACAGGGCACACTCTGACCCAGTAAGCAGAGAGAAAAGCACCATAGGAGTAGAGCCTACTAACTACCAACTGTAATCCGTTGGGTTGGTCGTGAGCCCAGCAGGGCGCCGACCCAGGCCAAGGGGAGACCAACCCACCCCCACACACCCCAGCGACACAATACCCCTAAGCTACCCCTCCCCGCAGTCCCTCAGGAAGAAGGGAAATAGGCAAACAGGCGGGCCTCGCGGCCGAACTGGAACCCACGCACACAGAGCCACTCGTGCGGGCCTCACGGCCGAACAGGAACCCATACATACACAGGGGGGGGGGTGAAAGAACCCAGAGGGCCCCCGGGACCCCAAGATGCCAGACACGTGCTGAACACCAGCGATAGGGCAGAGGGAGAAACAAAAGACCCAGAGCGGGCCACGCCCACTCAGGGAACTAGCGCAGGACAGGGAAGCCCTAGGCAGAAGCCAGAGGAACCAGACACAGAAAAGGAGGCAGAAAAACCTATGCCTACTCCCACAGCAGACAGAGGCAGAGATACAGCACACAAAGGGTTAAGCTAGCAGGGCCAGCACACGAGGGAGAGAGAGAGAGCTCCTATAACAACAAACAAGCGGAGAGAAGCTCCTCATAGAGGGGAAGCACAGCCCTACTAAACAACACACCGTAAGAGACAGGGACACAGCACACAGTACACAAAGGGTTACTCACTGCACACGGGGAGAGAAATCCTTAGAGTAAACAAACAACCGGAGAGGACAGGACGCTCTCAGACAAGCAGCCTAGCATAAACGAAAGCTGAACAAAGCCCAGCCCCCACTGAGGAACAAGCAGCTGGCTTCCCACCGAGAGCTGCAGACAGGAAAGGGAAGCCCAGCTGGAGGCAAGAGAAATAATTATACACACACACGCTGCCCCCAGCTAACACAAACAAAGGGAAAGGAAAGAAATTCCTGAACAGGGAACTCAAATCAAAGTCAGAGCACACGGCAGGTTCTGACCGAGAACTGCGGCTTTCAAGTCACCACAAGAGTGAAGTAACGTCAAAGCAGAATGGATAGTCACATGCAGGCTTAAGTACTACCCACTGACGTCAGCACAAATCCTGGCAGCCAATCAGGAATGAAGTCCACCCCTTTCCCTTGCCAAACCGGTAGAATCATAACATCACCCCTCCCCCCTCAAGGGCCCCCCCCTACCCCGGGCACGAGGTTTAGGTTTATGAGGGAAGAGGCGATGGAATCGTCTGGTCAAGACCAGAGCATGTACATGAGCAGCGTCATCCCAGGAGTTGTCGGCCGGTCCATATCCCTTCCACGCAATGAGATACTGAAGATGTCCCCGGAAGCGCCGCGCATCCAAGACATCCCGGACCTCATACTCCCCCTGGGAGGCAGATACAGCTGGGCTAGCAGGCAAAGCGGGTAAGGCACCTCGTCTCAGAACCACTGACTTGAGCAGGGACACATGAAATGTGTTATGATCCTGTAACGTAGATGGTAACTTCAGCTGATAGCATACACGGTTCACTTGTCTCACAATGGGATACGGACCCACAAATCAAGGTGCAAAGTGGGAGGATGGTATCTTCAGACAAAGATTACGAGTGGACAGCCACACCAAGTCGCCCGGCTGAAAACGCGGTTCCACTCTTCGATACTTATCCGCTTGCCGTTTCATACGAGCGGAGGTCACCCGAAGAGCCTTCTGAACGGACGACCAAGTCGCTTGAAGAGAAGTCACTGCTTCGGCCATTGCAGGGACATCTGAGTTGGTTTTCAAGGGGGCCGGTATCCAGGGATGTCTTCCATACACGATGTAAAAGGGCGAAGCACCAGTGGCCAAGCTCACCCGGTAGTTATGAGCGAACTCGGCCCAAGGAAGCAGCTGACTCCAGTCATTGTGGTGTTCATTGACATACATCCTCAAGAACTGCTTCAGGCCTTGATTAATACGTTCTGTTTGGCCGTTAGACTGTGGGTGATATCCCGACGAGAAGTTCAACTTCACATCCAGGGCTCGATTCAGGGCTCGCCAGAACTTAGAGACAAATTGTACTCCCCGATCCGAGGTAATGGATTCCGGCAGGCCATGGAGACGGAAAATAGAGTGGAAGAAATATTGTGCCAGCTTCACCGCCGAAGGCAGGTTAGGCATGGGTACGAAGTGGGCCATTTTGGAGAACCGGTCCACCACTACCCAAACCACTGTATGCCTGTCCGAATTAGGAAGATCCGTAACAAAGTCCATGGCAATATGGGTCCACGGTCTCTCAGGTACCGGTAAAGGCATCAGCAACTCCTGGGGTCTTCGCCGGTTGGCTTTATGCTGGGCACACTCCGGACACGCAGCCACAAATTCCTGCACATCCCGATCAAGTGAGGGCCACCAATACTCCCGGGAGATAAACCGCTTGGTCCCCAGGATCCCGGGATGTCCCGCCATGCGAGACGCATGCCCCCATTGGAGCGTCCTTTCTCTCAGCCGGGGTGGTACAAAAGTCATCCCTGCAGGTATTGCTAGTGTCATAGCGGTCACAATGGCATCAGGTTTGATTACATACTGTAGAGGTTCCTCCTCCAGGTCAGCCTCCATGGACCTGGAGAGGGCATCTGCCTTGATGTTCTTCTCCGCCAAGACGGTAGGTCAGGGTGAAGTCAAAGCGGGAGAAGAATAATGCCCACTGGGCCTGGTGAGGATTCAGCCTTCTCGCTTCCCGTAAGTAGGTCAAATTTTTATGGTCCGTGAATACCGTGAAGGGCTCCTGTGCCCCTTCTAGCAGGTGACGCCATTCTTCCAGAGCCAATTTAATGGCCAACAGCTCCTGGTCCCCGATGGCATAATTTTTCTCGGCGGGGGTATACTTCTTAGAAAAGAAGGCACACGGGAGAAGTTTCCCACTGGAGTGGGCCTGCGACAGCACTTCTCCTACGCCAACCGATGATGCGTCCACTTCCACGAAAAATGTACTTGCCGGGTTGGGATGGCATAACACTGGTGCTCCGATGAAAGCCTGCTTAAGGTCTTCAAAAGCCTTACAAGCCTCAGGAGACCAGTTGCAGGCGTCAGCACTCTTCTTGGTCAAGGCAGTAAGGGGAGAAATTAAAGATGAGTAGTTCCAAATGAACTGCCTGTAATAGTTTGCGAAACCTAAGAAGCGCTGGAGAGCCTTGTGCCCGGTGGGCTGCTGCCAGTGCAGGATAGCCGTCAACTTATTGGGATCCATGCGCAGCCCGTGGTCCGAAATTATGTACCCCAGAAAGAGCAGTTCGGAGCGATGGAACTCACATTTCTCCAGCTTCACATAGAGATGGTTCTCCCTCAACCGTTGCAGTATCACCTTCACATGTTCCAGGTGATCTTCCTCAGTCCTCGAGAAAATTAAGAT
The DNA here is from genome assembly GCF_901765095.1 of Microcaecilia unicolor. Classification (NCBI taxonomy): domain Eukaryota; kingdom Metazoa; phylum Chordata; class Amphibia; order Gymnophiona; family Siphonopidae; genus Microcaecilia; species Microcaecilia unicolor. The sequence goes on from NC_044031.1 coordinate 239,692,008, forward strand.
GTCATCCAGGTAAACCATCACAAACTGATACAAGAGGTCTCTGAAGATATCATTCATGAGGGCCTGGAAGACAACTGGGGCATTGGCTAGGCCAAACGGCATCACCAGGTATTCGTAATGCCCATCGCGAGTGTTAAACGCCGTCTTCCACTCATCCCCCTCCTCGATCCGCACGAGGTTGTAAGCCCCCCTGAGATCGAGCTTGGAGAAGATCTGGGCCCCCTGGAGGCGGTCAAACATTTCCGAAATCAAGGGTAGGGGGTATTTGTCCTTCCGGGCGATAGCGTTAAGTCCTCTGTAATCAATGCAGGGGCACAACCCCCCGTCTTTCTTCTCCACAAAGAAGAATCCAGCGTCCACTGGTGATTTAGATGGACGAATGAACCCTCGAGCTAGGTTCTCATGGATATATTGAGACATGGCTTCTGTCTCCGGACGAGACAGCGGGTATACCCGGCCCCGATGGGGTTCGGCGCCAGGTAGCAGCTCTATGGCGCAATCGTAGGAGCGGTGGGGAGGCAGAATCTCTGCATGCTGCTTGGAAAAGACATCTCTAAAAGATTTATATGGCCCAGGTAACATCACATTGGCTTGATCCAGAGGAAGTGTCACAGGGACTGGTGAGACCTTGTCCAAACTCTCCGGCAGCCGGGCCCCACGCCACCAATTCACCCCGGGCCCAATCAATGCAGAGGTTGTGTAGGCGAAGCCAGGGTAATCCCAGGATGATGGACTCAGTGGCCGATGGTAGGACGTAAAAGGAGATGACTTCCTTGTGTAACACTCCTACCCGTATCGTTATAGGCACGGTCCTGGAGCGTAAGACTCCCCGGACCAGTCCCAAGGCCGCTGAAACAGTGATGGACTGGGGTAACGCCTCAGTGGAAATTTGATGAACCCACACCAGGTATGCACTAATAAAGTTGCCTCCCGCACCTGAGTCAACTAATGCCTCAAAACAAGGAGTATCCTTGATCGCCAGCAACACGGGCACCAAAACTTGCGTCCAAGGGGAAATGGACTTCAGCCCTGACCCTGTCTCCCTAGCAAGCATCAGGGCTGCTGGTTTCCCGATTTCCTTCTCTTCGGGCAATCACGGACAAAGTGCCCCTTCACTCCACAATGCAGGCACAGTCCCTTAGAGCGTCTCCGCTGTCTCTCTTGGGCCGTTCGGTCCACTTGCATAGGTTCAGATCTATCTTGCCCACCCAGCGACTGGAAGGCTGGGTTCTTGGGTGAACTCTTCGAGCTAGCCCCTCCAACCTGCTGACTGGTGCGACGTTCACAGGCTCGTTCCCTGAAACGGATGTCCACCTGGGTACAGAGGCGGATAAGGTCGTTCAGATCTGAGGGCAGCTCCCGACCTGTGAGTTCATCCTTAATGTTGGCCGATATCCCATACCAGAATACCGAAGTAAGGCTTGGATTATCCCACCCTAGCTCTGCAGCAAGGGTCCAAAATTGGATGGCGTACTCGCCCAGAGAGAGGCAACCCTGATGTAGGTTCAACAGCTGAGTCGTCGCCAAGGAGGGCTTCCCAGGTTCCTCAAAGATGAGCCGAAATTGCTTCAGAAACTCTGCCAAGTTATCCAGGAGGGGATCCTTCTTCTCCCATAATGGAGAGGCCCAGGCCAGATCGGATACTGCCAGTAAGGAGATAATATATGCCACCTTCGCTCTATCCCACGGAAAATCCCGGGCCTGCAACTCGAAAACAATTTGGCACTGATTGAGGAAGCCCCGGCAGGTCTTACTATCGCCCTCGTACCGAGGAGGCTGAGCCACCCGAAGGCCTCGGCCACATGCGAGGGGACCCGGCGGAGTGAGAGCCGATGGGGCCACCGCAGCCCCAGTGCCGGTCAGCGAGTCCACTCACTGACTCAGCGCGTTCACTACTCCCGATACCTGTTGTAGCTGAGCATGCAGTTGCTGGAGCAGCTGCATGGGGGATGGTTTGGTCGAGCTCATGGCTTTGACGTTCTGTAATCCGTTGGGTTGGTCGTGAGCCATTGGGTCCTGGCTGAGGCCAGCAGGGCGCCGACCCAGGCCAAGGGGAGACCAACCCACCCCCACACACCCCAGCGACACAATACCCCTAAGCTACCCCTCCCCGCAGTCCCTCAGGAAGAAGGGAAATAGGCAAACAGACGGGCCTCGCGGCCGAACCGGAACCCATGCACACAGAGCCACTCGTGCGGGCCTCACAGCCGAACAGGAACCCAGACACACACAGGGGGGGTGAAGGAACCCAGAGGACCCCCGGGACCCCAAGATGCCAGACACGCGCTGAACACCAGCGAAAGGGCAGAGGGAGAAACAAAAGAACCAGAGCGGGCCACGCCCACTCAGGGAACTAGCGCAGGACAGGGGAACTAACACAGCAACCCCCAAAAGGGTTAGGAAGCCCTAGGCAGAAGCCAGAGGAACCAGACACAGAAAGGGAGGCAGAAAAACCTATGCCTACTCTCACAGCAGACAGAGGCAGAGATACAGCACACAAAGGGTTAAGCTAGCAGGGCCAGTACACGAGGGAGAGAGAGAGAGCTCCTATAACAACAAACAAGCTGAGAGAAGCTCCTCACAGAGGGGAAGCACAGCCCTACTAAACAACACACCGTAAGAGACAGGGACACAGCACACAGTACACAAAGGGTTACTCACTGCACAAGGGGAGAGAAATCCTTAGAGTAAACAAACAACCGGAGAGAACACGATGCTCTCAGACAAGCAGCCTAGCATAAACGAAAGCTGAACAAAGCCCAGCCCCCACTGAGGAACAAGCAGCTGGCTTCCCACCGAGAGCTGCAGTCAGGAAAGGGAAGCCCAGCTGGAGGCAAGAGAACTAATTATATACACACACGCTGCCCCCAGCTAACACAAACAAAGGGAAAGGAAAGAAATCCCTGAACAGGGAACGTAGATCAAAGTCAGAGCACACGGCAGGTTCTGACCGAGAACTGCAGCTTTCAAGTTACCACAAGAGTGAAGTAACGTCAAAGCAGAATGGATAGTCACATGCAGGCTTAAGTACTACCCACTGACGTCAGCACAAACCCTGGCAGCCAATCAGGAATGAAGTCCACCCTTTTCCCCTGCCAAACCGGTAGAATCATAACACCAACATCGTGAGCATTTAACACAAGCTAGTGGAATCACGGAGCCCAATACCCTACACCCACCACAATGCATTGCTGATGTGACTCTGCAGTGCCCTTAACAGAAAAGGTGTCACACTCACCTGAGACCCACATCAGAACCAGGGAAAGGCTGTCAGAGGATAGAACACATTCTGCTATCATGGAGGTGGGTACGGCATTTGAGGCTGGCATATAGGCTGGCAAAACAGTTTGTAAAGTGGGGTTTTTTTTGGTGGGAGGGGGTTAGTGACCACTGGGGGAGTCAGGGGAGGTCATCCCCGATTCCCTCCGGTGGTCATCTGGTCAGTTGGGGCACTTTTTTGGGACTTGGACCTGAAAAAAAAGGGTCCAAATAAAGACCTTCTTGTTTCGATTATCAGCTAAAGACGCCCATCTCTCCTCGACCGATAACCACGCCCCAGTCCCGCCTTCGCCACGCCTCAGACACGCCCCCATGATCTTTGTTCGTCTCCATGACGGACTGCAGTTGAGGATGCCCAAAATCGGGTTTCGATTATACCGATTTGGGCACCCACGGGAAACGGACGCCCATCTCCCGATTTGGGTCGAAATATGGGCGTCTTTCTCTTTCGAAAATAAGGGAAATCTTGCCTCAACAATCTACTACATTTCTTTGAAGGGGTGAACAAACATGTGGCTAAAGGTGAGCCGGTTGATATTGTGTATCTGGATTTTCAGAAGGCGTTTGACAAAATACCTCATGAAAGACTCCAGAGGAAATTGGAGAGTCATGGGATAGGAGGTAGTGTTCTATTGTGGATTAAAAACTGGTTAAAAGATAGAAAACAGAGAGTAGGGTTAAATGGTCAGTATTCTCAATGGAGAAGGGTAGTTAGTGGGGTTCCCCAGGGGTCTGTGCTCAGACCGCTGCTTTTTAACATATTTATAAATGACCTAGAGATGGGAGTAACTAGTGAGGTAATTAAATTTGCTGATGACACAAATTTATTCAAAGTTATTAAATCATGGGAGGATTGTGAAAAATTACAAGAGGGCCTTACGAGACTGGGCGTCTAAATGGCAGATGACGTTTAATGTGAGCAAGTGCAAAGTGATGCATGTGGGAAAGAGGAACCCGAATTATAGCTACATCATGCAAGGTTCCACGTTAGGAGTCACGGACCAAGAAAGGGATCTAGGTGTCGTCGTTGATGATATGTTGAAACCTTCTGCTCAGTGTGCTGCTGCAGCTAAGAAAGCAAATAGGATGTTAGGTATTATTAGGAAAGGAATGGAAAACAAAAATGAGGATGTTATAATGCCTTTGTATCGCTCCATGGTGCGACTGCACCTTGAATATTGTGTTCAATTCTGGTCACCGCATCTCAAAAAAGATATAGTGGAGAGGTGTTCTGCTATTATGAAACCCAAGGAGTGAACTGAGATCCCATCATTGGGAGATGCAGAAGGCATTAGTAGACGAGTTTGAAGCAGAGTTCTTTCTGGCAGCAAGAAAGACGGATTGTCTTTGTTGAAGTGGGAACTCTGAACGTTAGATTTGCCTGGCCTGTAGCACTTGGCCTCACAAAACCTAAGATGAGACTGATTTAAAAGAATCTTTAGATTTGTCCTCTGGCAACCTCCGAGACTTTGAGTCCCCTAGGTCTTTACCCAACTTCTTTAGACCTTCTCCAAACAAAAGTTTACCTCTAAATGTGACTAAATGTGAGTAAGCTAGAGTTTCTTGGTGAGAGGGTCAAGAATGGCTGTGCATTAGAACTGGCTGCTCATTGGAGCTAATAGGTGTAGCTGAGAGCCAGTGATAGATGGTGTAGCAGAATATGGCTGTTTGTACCATTGTGCACTATTGATGGCAAGGTGAAATGGGACTTGAACCAGCAACTTCTAGATCTCAGTGCTCAGTCTCAGCTGGTTGCTATAACCATTAAGCTATTCCTCTACAGTAGCTTAGTAATAATCTGGGATAAGCAGCATAAAATATATTGAGCTTTTCTGGTATCTTGCTAGGTATTTGTGACCTGGATTGGTCACTGTTGGAAACAGGATGCTGGGCTTGATGGACCTTTGGTCTGTCCCAGTGTGGCAATACTTATGTACTTATGCTAGCTGTCCAATACAATGAAAAGGTGCAAAAGTGCAATAGAAGCATTTCGAGACACTACAGCATACAGCTAGTGGTGCCGCTGATACAATGGTGGAAATATCAGAGAGCACAGCTGCCGTGGCAAACCAACACAGCTAACCTTTAGCACTGTAGTGTAGCGTTAGCTGTCCCAGCCATACAATGAACTGCTTGTCAAGGCAAGCAAAATGGGAGAGAGAAGTAAAATATGCCCATTTGAAATAGAGCTGAGTCTCACAGCCTCTAATATGATGCACAAACCAGCCTTGAACCTGTGACCTTCAGGTTAAAAGCCAACCACCTTCCAGAATAAAACTATTTTGCTGTAAACACTGCACCTGGAGAAAATGTCCCCATGGCAGCACTGAGGTTCCATGGTTACCATAGAGACCAGTGCAATAGCCTCAGCAAACAATATGTAACATTTCTCACAGAAATATTGAGCCAACAGCACTAAGCCTGACTAAATAAACTCCTTTCTAAAGGTTCTGAAAAAAGGAATTCCTGTACTGAATTCCCACCACCCTCGAACAGCAAATTCATTTGCAGGCCGTGAGACAAGAGGTTGTTGACTTCTCCGACGGTTCCTCCTAGGTGGGCGAAACGTTGTGACGGCTTCCTTCCAGCCCGCAGCTGCAACGTGGCTCTGAAAGACAGTACCTCCGGCCCGTTTTAAAGCGTGAATACGTTCTTCTTGCACATTCGTAGACGAGGAATCACCGGGCACCTAACCACCTCCCTAACTGATTGAAGCAACTGTTGAGCGGGGCACCACATACCGAGAGATTGTCTGGTGCAAGTCCTGTCTTCAATCCAATCACCAGCCCAACCCCGTCGCTACCCATACCACCGTTTTGCATCGTAAGCCCAGGCCTGAGACAGGAAGCAACCGACACCCAGCCCGACTGAGAAGCAAAAGAGGGAGCGCTGTGATAGAAGTCTGTGACCTGGTCTGGGCATTAAGTGGACAGCTTCGGGCTGTTCCAGCCTTGTTGCTCCAGCGCTGCTTGCCCTGTTCCAGTCCTGCAGCTTCAGCTCCAGCCTGCAGCTTCGGCCCCTGTCCTGCATCCTCTGCTCCAGCCTGCAGCTTCAACTCCAGTCCTGCAGATTCAGCTCCTGTCCTGCATCCAGCCTACAACCCCAACCCCAGCCTGCAGCTTCAGCCCTGTCCTGCATCCTATCCTGCATCCTCTGCTCCAGCCTGCAGCTTCAACTCCAGTCCTGCAGCCTCAGCTCCTGTCCTGCTCCAGCCTGCAGCTTCAACTCCAGGCTGCAGCCTCAGCTCCTGTCCTGCATCCTCCGCTCCAGCCTCCAGCTTCAACTCCAGTCCTGCAGCCTCAGCTCCTGTCCTGCATCCTCCGCTCCAGCCTCCAGCTTCAACTCCTGTCCTGCATCCAGCCTGCAACCTCAGCTCCAGCCTGCAGCTTCTGCTTCTGTCCTGCATCCTCTGCTCCAGCCTGCAGCTTCAACTCCAGTCCTACAACCTCTGCTCCCCTGCTCCAGCCTTCAGCCTCAGTTCCAGCTATCAACCCATCTCCCTCCTCCCCTTCCACTCCAAGATACTTGAACCTGCTGTTCTTCGCCGCTGTCTTGACTTTCTTTCATCTCAGGCTGTTCTCGACCCACTCCAATCTGGCTTTCGCCCTCTTCATTCAACTGAAACTGCACTTACAAAAGTTTCCAACGACCTGTTACTGGCCAAATCCAAAGGTCTCTATTCTATCCTCATCCATCTTGATCTATCCGCCGCTTTTGACACTGTTGATCATAGGTTACTCCTTGATACTCTGTCTTCACTTGGATTCCAGGGCTCTGTCCTTTCTTGGTTCTCCTCCTACCTCTCACCTCGCACCTTTAGTGTACACTCTGGTGGATCCTCTTCCACTTCTATCCCACTACCAATTGGTGTACTTTAGGGTTCTGCTCTCGGTCCTCTCCTGTTCTCCATCTACACTTCTTCCCTTGGCTCTCTGATATCATCCCATAGCTTTCAATACCATCTCTACGCTGACAACTCCCAGATCTACCTCTCTACCCCCGAAATCTCAACCAGCATCCAGACTAATGTATCAGCCTGCCTATCTGATATCGCTGCCTGGATGTCTCAACGTCATCTGAAACTTAACATGGCCAAAACCGAGCTTCTCATATTTCCCCCTAAACCAACCTCTCCTCCTCCCCCTGTCTCTATTTCTGTGGATGGCACTCTCATTCTCCCTGTCTCTTCAGCTCGTAACCTTGGAGTCATCTTCGACTTCTCTCTCTCCTTCTCTGCTCACATTCAGCAGATTGCCAAAACCTGTCGTTTCTTTCTCTATAACATCAGCAAAATCCGCCCCATCCTCTCCGAGCACTCTGTCAGAACCCTTATCCACACTCTTATCACCTCTCACCTAGATTATTGCAACCTGCTTCTCACTTGCTTTTGACTCCCAACCACTACTCACTTGCCCTGTACCTTTTATTCCCACCTCTTTAATTCCCTTACCTCTTAGTTGTTCTGTCTGTGTGCCTGTATTTAGATTGTGAGCTCTTTGAGCAGGCTGTCTTTTTTGTGTATGGTGTACAAAGCTGCGTATGCATGTAGCGCTTTAGAAGTGATAAGTAGTAGTAGTAGTACTGTCAATATAAATGGAGTTCTGGTAAGAAACAGAAAGTTCCACAAAAGAAGTGAGGAACACTTTCAGGGAGCGTAAGTAACTGTCCTCTGTGAAAAAACTGAGGGGAGGTCTCTAAATTTAAGCTCTCTAAATGAAAGGTATATAAGAATATGAGAACACTCAATAGGCCGTTTCAAAGGCCTAGCACACATGGTGCACTGACCTGATACTGTTCACTGGCTCTCACACTAGGAACAGCATTTAACCTGGAACTATAAGTAAAATTTTAACTCACCACAGATAGCGTGGCCAGAGACTGCTGCCACAAATTAATCCATTTTAGGCAAACATAGCTTTTCCCGCTCAGGCGTGGAAATGGGGTAAAGATATGACACAGCCGCCACCACCACTTGATCAGAAAGGACTTCCTGGAAAAAAGACTAAAGCAGTTTTCTAGTGCTCACCATTTTAAGATGAGCAGATTAAGAACCTTTTGAGCCTTAGGTATAAAAGAAGGCAAATCCACCTTATGAAACACCCACACTGCGATAGGATTATCAGATTCCTCTGTAAATGGCTCCCCCTCCTCCAACGCCTCCTGCATCTTTCAAAGCTGCCAATTCCGCGGTTCGACCACACAACTGGGCAGTTTTCACATGACTGCTGCGGGTCATGGGATATTGGGCGGCTTTTTGCTGCCGCGGGTTGGCTGCTTTTTCCCGCGATCCAAGAGAAGCCCCTAAGGCGGTCTGCAGGCTTCTTTTAAATGCCTGAGCGCACCTGCACGGTGGTGGGAAGCCTTTCAGAGTCTCATACAAAGTCACTCTCTACCTCTTCAGTCTGCCATGTGCGGTGAGTTCAGTAAGTTCTTTACTTCGTGGGGGGGGGGGGGGGGGATCCAATTATGACTGTGGTTACTTTATTAATACAGTGCACTCCGTACTACTACTACTACTTATCATTTCTATAGCGCTACTAGACGTACGAAGCGCTGTACACTTGAACACGAAGAGACAGTCCCTGCTCGACAGAGCTTACAATCTAATTAGGACAGACAAACAGGACAAACGAGATAAGGGAATATTAAAGTGAGGATGATAAAATAAGGGTTCTGAACAAGTGAATAAGGGTTAGGAGTTAAAAGAAGCATCAAAAAGGTGGGCTTTTAGCTTAGATTTGAAGACGGCCAGAGATGGAGCTTGACGTACCGGCTCAGGAAGTCTATTCCAGGCATATGGTGCAGCAAGATAAAAGGAACGGAGTCTGGAGTTAGCAGTGGAGGAAAAGGGTGCAGATAAGAGAGATTTACCCAGTGAACGGAGTTCCCAGGGAGGAATGTAGGGAGAGATGAGAGTGGAGAGGTACTGAGGAGCTGCAGAGTGAATGCACTTATAGGTCAATACGTTTGAACTGTATGCGGAAATGGATAGGAAGCCAGTGAAGTGACTTGAGGAGAGGGCTAATATGAACATAAAGACACTGGCAGAATATTAGTCATGCAGCAGAATTTTGAAGAGGAGAGAGAAGGCTAAGTGGGAGACCTGTGAGAGGCAAGTTGCAATAGTCTAAGCGAGAGGTGATAAGAGTGTGGATGAGGGTTCTGGTAGTGTGCGCAGAAAGGAAAGGGCGAATTTGGTATATTATAGAGAAAGAAATGACATGTTTTAGCAGTCTGCTGAATATGTGCAGAGAAGGAGAGGGAGGAGTCGAAGATGACCCCAAGGTTACGAGCTGATGAGACAGGAAGGATGAGAGTGTTATCCACAGAAATAGAGAATGGGGGAAGAGGAGAGGTTGGTTTAGGGGGAAAGATAAGAAGCTCAGTATTGGTCATGTTTAGTTTCAGATGGCGGTGAGACATCCAGGCAGCAATGTCAGACAGGCAGGCTGATACTTTGGCCTGGATTCCTGCTGAGATTTCTGGTGTGGAATGGTAGATCTGGGAATCATCAGTGTAAAGATGATACTGAAAACCATGGGATAAGGTCAGAGTACCAAGGGAAGAAGTATAGATGGAGAAAAGAAGAGGTCCCAGGACAGATCCCTGAGGTACACCAACTAACAGTGGGATAGAAGTAGAGGAGGATCCACTAGAGTATACACTAAAGGTACGCTGGGAGAGATAAGAAGAAAACCAGGAAAGAACAGAGCCCTGAAATCCAAGTGAGGACAGCGTATCAAGGAGTATGCTGTGATCAACAGTGTCAAAAGGAGCAAATAGATCAAGAAGGATGAGGATAGAATAGAGACCTTTGGATCTGGCCAGGAACAGATCATTGGAGACTTTAGCAAGCGCTGTTTTAGTTGAATGAAGGGGGCGAAAGCCAGATTGAAGTGGATCAAGAATAGCTTGAGATGAAAGAAAGTCAAGGCAATGGCGGTGAACAGCATGTTCAAGTATCTTGGATAGGAAAGGGAGGAGGAAGATGGGGCGATAGTTGGAAGGACAGGTAGGGTCCAGTGAAGGTTTTTTGAGGAGTGGTGTGAATACGGCATATTTGAAGGCATCAGGAACAGTCACAGTGGACAGTGAAAGATTGAGGATATGACAGATAAAAGGGATGACAATAGGAGAGATAGTGTTAAGTAAATGGGTGGGAATAGGATCAGAGGAACAGGTAGTTAGTTTCGAGGACGAAATAAGATGTGTAGTTTCCTCTTCAGTGATTTCAGAAAAGGAAGAAAAGGAGGCAGGGGTTGGAGGGTTGAGAGAATGGCCTAAGGGAAGGAGAGGTGGAGGTGACCTGGTTGAGAATTCAAGTTTAATCTTGTGAACCTTATCATGAAAGTACTCAGTCAGAGTCTGGGGGGAAAGTGAAGAGGGGGGGGGGGGGGTTGGAGGTGAAGGCACTTTGAGAAGAGAGTTCAGTGTGGCAAAGAGACATCGACGGTTTGAGCCAAGAGAATTTGTCAACTGGATGTAATAGTCCTGTTTGGCAAGTAAAAGAGCAGACTGGAAGAAGGTCAGCAAGAATTTGAAATGTATGAAGTCAGCATGGGCACAGGATTTCAACCAAAGGTGTTCAGCAGAGCGGGCACAGGAACGTAAGTAGCGGATTCTAGAGGTCAGCCAAGGCTAGGGTTTGGTACGTTTTACAGAACGGGGAATGGGAGGAGCGAGAGTATCCAGAGCAGAGGAGAGAACAGTATTATAGGATGAGACAGCCTCATTGACAGACTTGGATAACATATTGGCAGAGAAGAGATTTGAAACACTGGAGGACAGAGTAGAAGGGTCAATAGCCTGAAGATTCCTAAATGTATTGGTTAAGATTGGACGGGACTGGGGAGGAGGGTGTTTAAGTGTGAAAGTTATCAGATAATGGTCAGAGAGGGGAAGAGTTGAGGCACAGAAACTGGAGAGTGAGCAGTTTGAGAAGAGCATAAGATCAAGACAGTGGCCATTCTGGTAAGTGGGGGCAGTGGAGCACAGTTGAAGATTGAAAGAGGATGTTAAAGCAAGAAACTGAGAAGCATAAGAGTCAGAGGGATCATTAGCATGAATGTTAAAATCCCCAAGAATGAGGGAAGGAGATGAAGGTTCAAGAAAGAAGGAAAGCCAGGCATCAAAGTCAGTGAGAAAGGAAGAAAGGGACTTATCAGGGGTCGATAAATGACTGCTACTCGGAGAGGCAGAGGAGCAAATAGATGGATGGAGTGGACTTCGAAGGAAGAAAAACAGTGAGACTGAGGTAGAAGAAGAGGTTGCAATCTATAAGAGAGTGAAAGTAGTAGCCTCACACCACCTCCGCGGCCAACTGGGCGAGGAGTATGGGAGAAAAGATAACCTCTAGGGCATAGGGCCGCGAGTGAAGCAGAGTCTTCAGGGTAAAGCCAAGTTTCAGTTAGAGTAAGCAGATGGAGAGTACGAGAGGTAAAGAGGTCATGGATGTAGGAAAGTTTGTTACAGACAGAGTGGGCATTCCATAGAGCGCACGAGAAAGGCAAAGGGGGGAGGAGAGGAACAGAAATTAGATTGGAGATATCACAGTGTGACCTGCACAAATAGGATGAGAGCTGATGTGGAGGACCAGGATTGGGATTCATGTCCCCAGTGGAGAGCAGAAGAAGGAGCAAGAGAGTACGGAGAAGAGTAGGAGAGGTATGACGACAGCGACAAAGGCGAGATGTACTCAGATAGAAAGGAGATGGATGAATGGAAGGAAGGAAATGTTGACGGTTAACAGCTGAGAAAAAGGAAGAGGAAAAAAAATGGTGAGATGATGAATACAGAGGGTGGACAATGTGTTCCTGCAGTGTACAGTGGTTTCAGATGGAGAAACAGATTAGGAAGGGACAGTACCAAGAAGAAAAAGTGTACTGGAGCCATAAGTAGCAACTTGGAGAAAGCTAAATGTAAACAGAAAAATGCCCCGTGCGCCGTTAGGTGTGATGCACCTAGAGCAGAGGCCCTGAGTGGATCGGAGTGGACCTGGGAGTCACCCCGGACACAGCTGTGAGGATATGCAGAAGGGTTGCAAGTCCTCCACAGCACCTGGTGGGAGCGCTGGGCACTTAGAGCGGAGGCCCTGAGTGGATTGGAGTGGACCTGGGAGCCACCCCGGAGAAGGCTGTAAAGGATATGCAGATGAGCTGCAAGTCCTCCACAGCATCTGAAAGGCAGCTGGTGGTAGAGCTGGGCACCTCTCAGCTGAGGAAAGGCTTACTAGGGGTTAGGCCAAAGCCAGCATTCCTCCCCCTGAGGGTCGCCTGATCCTAGCCAAAAAACACCTGGAAACCCTGGACACCTGGAGCGAGGGCCCTGGGAAGATCGGAGTGGACCTGGGAGTCACCCCGGATACAGCTGTGAGGATATGCAGAAGGGTTGCAAGTCCTCCACAGCACCTGGTGGGAGCGCTGGGTACCTAGAGCGGAGGCCCGGAGTGGACCTGGAAGTCACCCCGGAGAAGGCTGTAAAGGATATGTAGATGAGCTGCACGTCCTCCACAGCACCTGAAAGGCAGCTGGTGGTAGAGCTGGGCACCTCTCAGCCGAGGAAAGGCTTACCAGGGGTTAGGCCGAAGCCAGCATTCCTCCCCTTGAGGGTCGCATGATCCATTTAAGTGCACATCGGATAAGATAATGCTCTGTTTAACTGCATGCTGTACTTCGGTCCCGTTTTTGCACCATCAATTTCTATGGGGACAAACTTTGGTTCAGCACACCACTGACACGTGCAAGATTCGCTTATATGCATGGTTTAAGACCGCTGTTCTGCAGGAAAGACTCCGCATAAGCGGGCGCATGGCATATGGAAGCCGATTGGCGCGTGACAACCAACGAGATTTCAAATTTACCGCCCTTTTAACTGCCACAGGCAGAATAAGCGAAAGAATGTTGTTAGAGTGTACACTGGTGTCGTCGTCGTCGCAGTGGAACTGTAAGTCTTTAACACTGGCTGAACGAATAGAAGTTCTTAAAAAATTAGAAAACAAACAAAGTCAAGCATCTATTGCTAAAGAATATGGTGTCAATTCCAGTCAAATTTCACTTGTCTTGAAGCAGAAAGACCAGCTTCTGGAAGACTGGCAAAACAATACAATTCCACAACGGAAACAAAAACGGGCAGGAAAAGCTGAGGGGGTAGAAGATGCTCTTCTTTGGTGGTTTTCTCAAGTCAGGAGCAGACAGTTTCTTGTCAGTGGTCCACTGCTTATGGAGAAAGCTAACCAGCTAGCTGAAAGTTTTGGACTAACTGAATTCAAAGCCACTGTTGAATGGTTGGAAAAATGGAAGGAGAGGAACAACATAAAATTAAAGAAACAGCATGGTGAAAAACAAGACACTGATGACTTTGGTGCTGAAAATTGGGTTGTTTCAGTTCTTCCTACCATCTTGAACGAGTCTGCACCTCGTGACATTTTCAATGCAGATGAAAATGGTCTCTACTGGCGAGCGATTCCTGATGGAACACTTGCATTCAAACATGCCGAAACTTCTGGAGGTAAAACGAAGGACCGACTGACGATCCTCCTTTGCTGCAATATGGATGGGAGTGAGGAGCTGGAACCCCTCGTCACTGGAAAGAGCAAACAGCCCCTTTGCTTCAAGAAAGTTAAGCGACTTCCTGTGTCATATGAGGCTAATGCAAATTCATGGATGACTGAGGAAATTTGGAAGCAATGGCTAAAGAAGTTAGACACTAGAATGCAGGCACAAAAGTGTCAGATTTTGTTGCTTTTGATAATTTATTTATTCATTTATTTAGATTTTGCTCACACCTTTTCCAGTAGTAGCTCAAGGTGAGTTACATTCAGGTACTCCGGATATTTCTCTGTCCCAGGAGGGCTCACAATCTAAGTTTGTACCTGAGGCAATGGAGGGTTAAGTGACTTGCCCAAGATCACAATGAGCAGCAGTGGGATTTGAACCGGCCACCTCTGGATTGCAAGACCAGTGCTCTAACCACTAGGCCTCCATTTCACAGGGATGATGTCAGGCTGCCTAACGTCAAGGTGGTCTTCCTGCCACCAAACACTACCTCTCTGATCCAACCTATGGATCAGGGCAAAATAGCCAATTTCAAAGAACATTATCGGGCTCTTGTGCTACGTCGTCTGATGAGCGTTATGGATGACCAGACTGGCAAGGATAAATGTGCTGTTGAACTGGCTCGTAATCTATCACTTTTGGATTCCCTACATATGCAGAAAGAAGCCTGGAATCATGTTACACAGGCAACCATTGTGAACTGCTACAAGCAGGCAAGCTTTGTTAAGGATGTGGAGGGACAAAACAGATGCAGCTGTTGCAAACGCGTCAGATGAACAGGTTATTGACATCCCAGCCGGTGTTACTAAAGAGGAGTTTCATCGCTACGTAGCACTGATGTCGAGATATGCGCCTACACGCAGGCAACAACAGCTGATGATGGAACAGTTGATGAAATGAGCAGCGAGGCACATGCTGATGAAATTCAACAACCCCCTACTGTCACTTTTGCAAGAGCGCTGGAGAGTCTCAACACCGTGCGGGTCTATCTGGAGGTCACTGGATGTCAGTGCTATGACAGTTTTTACCGTCTGGCAGACGTAGTCTATGGAACTCACAGACCCAATAGTGTACAGAGGACTATAATTGATTACTTCAAGTAAGCCTAACGTCAGTTAACGGAGACTGTATATATAATAATAAACAGTACTGTACATATGTTTATCAGATGTCAAGCTTCTTTGAGTCACAACGATTAAGTGCACGCTCCGTTTAACTACATGCATTTCTTTGGTCCCAGACACTTGCACTTAAGCGGATTGCACTGTATTTATTTATAATATGATTTATTTATAATATAATGTTATTGATCTCTAATATTTATATTGATCTCATTAATATTCTTGTTGACCTTATTAATATTGGGCTGGTTTTTGGCTGCTTTTTTTGCTGGAAACGTTTTTGAAATTTGGAAACACTGGTGCAGAAAGGGACTGCCCTGAAATGACTCCCTCAGAATGATAGGGAGACAGACAGGGGAGCAATAGACCCTACTTTTGAGCTGGAGTGCAAACGCCTCCTCTTCAGGGCAGGGTCCATCTCCAAATCTCCAAAGGCTGAGCTAAAAAGGAACTGTCAGTTCCCCTAACAGACTTCTGCAACATATCTGCATTGTGGAGCAGCAGAATGAACTCGGGGAGGAGGGGGGAGGTCAGAAGACCCCGGCCCCAGAGAAACCCCCAGAGCGGCTGGCATGTGTGTAAGGTCTTTTGAAGCAGTGCTGGGAAAAGGAGCCACCGGCAGCGCTGCTCCAGAATCGCGCTGCTGTTAAAAAGGCTGCTGGATCACTTTTGACCCCATGAGGAGAATGAGCCAGCATCTCTCCTGCTTGGGAAGCTAATGAGGCCTTCCTGAACACAGACCCCTCTGCCAGAGGAGAGCCTACACAGCCACCGGGACACTGCCCCAATGCTGCTCCCTGCTTCCCACAGAGGGACCAGCTTTTAACAACTTCGGCAGCCATTGTAAAGAAAACAAAGGTAAAACCACAACTGAACTAAAGGTGAAAGAAAATGTAAAGATACATTCACCTTGGGAGAGCCAGCCATCAGGAGTCCTGCCTGTCGAACTCAATGCTGCTGGAAGCACACTCACATCCTCTCCATCACTAAGCCCTTTATACTGGCCCAAACCAGGGCTGGAGAGGGGAAAAGGGTGGGGAAGGGACCTGGGGTGACCAGGTGTACCTCCTAAAGGTGGCATTGCTCAGCCACACATACCCAAAGATCTACTGAACTGAGAGACCCAGAACAGGAGCCACCATCAGATGAGACCAGGAGCTTGTGAGAGACCATCCATCCACCTGCTGGAGATATAGAATACTAATTGACCAAGGAGCATTCCATCCAATAAGACACTGCAGTTCAGTGCTCTCTATCTCCACCTGCTGGTAGATGGTAACAACTCACAAGTCTCCGGATTCATCTGCTGCTGATGCTAAGGAAAATTGGCTGTTAGTGCCAATTCACGCCTTATTAACTTACACACATAACTGCTATTATTTAATAGCCTATTGTGCAATTTTGCATGTTAAATGCAAAAAATGTGCAAGCAGGATTATAGAATTAGGGGGAAATACAAAACAAATTAATTACATTAATAATGAAGTGGTAGTCTTAAAATCTCATGATGTCACCACCCAGACCAGAAATTTCCAAGAACTGCACAGCAACTTATATATACAGTACCTGATTATGTAAAACTTTAAGCAAACCTGGTGTTAGCCCAGTGTCAGTTTTCTGAGTTGCTACAGGCATTTCAAACCGTTCTTTCACAGGAAGCCGTTTGCCTTTCGACAAACAGGCAAAATACCTGTATTAAGCAAAATGTAAATGAATTATAGATTACATGATAACTAACATGTGATTCATATCAAAAAAGTGGAAACTAAACAGGAAGAGCCTAATTAAATACTAAAATGTGTAAAAAATCCCAGACACTATTACAAAACTGGGACAGCTTTTGACTCTTCTTTATCCCACTGGATCACAACATACATTAAGCAGAATTACTATTATCTGTTACCTATACTATGTAAACCCCACAGAAAGGCAGCATATCAAGTCCCAGTTCCCTTTCCCTATTTCAGATTCTACATGGAATGTTGCTACTATTGGAGATTCTGTTGCTACTATTTGAGATTCTACATGGAATTTAATGTTGCTATTCCACTGGCGACATTCCATGTAGAAGCCTGCTCTTGCAGTTCAGCTGCGCAGGCTTCGTCAGACTCACAGAAACAGAAGCCTGCATGGCTGCAGGGGCAGGCTTCTACATGGAATGTTGCTAGTGGAGGAGTCGCCTAGTGGTTAGTGTGGTGGACTTTGGTCCTGGGGAAGTGGGTTCGATTCCCACTACAGGCACAGGCAGCTCCTTGTGACTCTGGGCAAGTCACTTAACCCTCCATTACCCCATGTAAGCCGCATTGAGCCTGCCATGAGTGGGAAAGCGCGGGGTACAAATGTAACAAAAATAAATAAAGAGCTATTTAGTGGTTAAATTTGGTCTTATCTGATCATTTCCTTTCCTTGAGTCCTGCTAGACCAGCCAAGACTAATGGTTATGTCACCCTGCCAGCAGAAGGAGGAAGAGAATCTGAACTGTTCCATTGATATCACCAATATAGGGAGTGATACAGCTTAGAACTTGTTATTTGTTAGCTTTGCATTTGCATACTGACAAAAGGAACCTATATACAAGCTGAATTCAACTCCAACAAAGGAACCTATTGTAGACCACAGAGGTAAAATGCAACAGACAACCCAGCTCTGAAGACTACAAGACCCTGCCATTTTCCTGGGTAGGTTCTGGACTGGTCTAGCAGGACTAAAGGAAAGGAAATCATCACATAAGACCAAATTTCATCTTCCTTTTTATCCTGCTAGACCAGTCCTCAGGGCGGGAAGAAGATGCCCAAAAGAATGTGTAACAACCACAGCTCCCCTCCTGCAGATATCTTCTCGGGCTTCTTTGGGGCGTACACCGATAACAACCTTTTGGGGTGTTATTGGGGAACCTGACAGTATAAATCAAAAAAAGATCAGCACTTTGCCACAGTTTCTTACGAGAACTAGTGTCAGAAGCAACTGTTCCCACATCCCTAGATCCAAGCTCACAATGTCCAAATAATAAACAAAACTAACTCCACACCAAAGGTATTAGAAAAAAAATAGAGTGCTCATTTATTTACAGTAGCAGCAAGAACAGAATAAACATGCAAGTCATGAAACAGCAGTTATTTTATTGTAAGAACAAAATACAGTAAATGCACATTTCCCTAAAGCTCTTAATGTGGCCTGTTACTATAAACCTACACAAAAGGTGCATGGCACACATACAACCTTGGTAGCTGATACAGGCATCCAGATGTCTGATGTCAGTTTATTCCTCAGTTGATCAGACCAATCGGAGGCAGGCTGCACCTTAAATAGAATTCAACCTGTATCCTAGCTCGCAGCCCATCTTATAGTGAAAGAGCCCAGCTGCAAGGCAGGTTGATGATGTACATTCTTGGACTTGCTGTCGATTCACAACAACTTGTTTGTCTCCAATACTGTGGCTCTAGGGACCACAATATTATCCCATTGGCACCACAGTGAAGGGAATTTTAACCATGAGGCCAGTGTTTCAGGTAAACAGTTGCTTTTCTGGGGTGCAAAGAATAAGCCTGGGATTTTCCAATACTGTTTTAGAGAACCAGAGAATTGCATCACATTCATGCTAGCACAGAGCCATTCTGACCGAGAAGTGTGTTATCATGACAACAACATGTTGTTGCACTCTGCTTCCCCAGCTATTTTGTCAGCTCGGGAATTCTTGGCTAGCTAGCTGGCAGACCTTGATGAAGTTTTTGTATTGCAAGGCTTTTTGCTGACTACACACATATTCATAGGGTTTAGCAACAGGCCTCAGCAGTGAAAGATGTGGTTAGCTAAAGTCTGTATTTTAAAGTTCAGGTTGGAAGTGCTGAACAGATCCAAGATGGCGACGGTGTAAGAAGCGTCAACGGACATGCTTCAGTGCTTGATCCGGCTTTCACTGCAGTGAGCGCCTTACCCGTCGGAACGATGGGGAAAAGGAGAGGCAAAGTTTGGGAAGCTCCCCTTGCCCCGAGCGGAATGCCCCAGCTCCAACAGACGACGCTGGAAAGGTTCGGAGTGGTGCCCAGTCCCATGATGGTTTCAACTCCTTCTGCCGGAGCCGACGCAATGACACTGGACAGCAGTGTAGACAGGGCTTCCCTGAGCCCCGTCGAACGTGCGGCGGCCCCTCAACCCGGAAGGGAAACTCTCCATGCAAGCCCTGACGCCTCGGACCGAAGTGTAGTGCAGAGCGATCAGGGGGGGAGCCTACAGGAGAGGAGAACTGGAGCTGACAGCCTGAGAGAGCCGGAATTAACAGCATCTCACATAGTTTTGTCTAAAACTGTGAGTATATTGGAACAAGCTGTGAAAGCCCCTCAACCAGATATTATAGTGGGGAAAATAGCAAAACCTGCCATAGTGACCCTAGAGTCACTTTGGGATTTGACAACTGCTACTCAAACTGCTTTACAAACTTTAATTTTCAAAAACACGGAGACAATTAAAGCCCTATCAGAGACTGCGTTGAACCAGTTACAAATTAATGATTCTCAAGCCTCTGAAGTTAAAAGACTAACTGAAAGAACTGAAAAACTTGAACTTGTTGAACAAACTTTAATTAAGGATAAGAATTTTACTTTAAGATGCTTGGAATACCTTGAAAAATCAGTCTAAGAGATTGACTTTACGTTTTATAAATTTTCCTAGGTCACCTTTGATTTCTCCAATTCAAATGGTTAAGAAATTTCTAATTGAGATTCTAGGAATGCAGGAGACTTCATTGCCACCAATAACTAGAGCTTTTTACCTTCAAACTGTTGTTAAAACACCTGAAAATTTGCAAACACAGGCGACGATGAATCTCACTGCATTTCTGGAATCATCTCTTGAGGTAATACCACAAAGAACTACGTTACTGGTAACCTTTGCATTGGAAATGGATAGGGACGCAGTACTCAAACTTTCCTTAAGACACTTGGATTCTGTATTTTTAGGTTCAAAAATAAGAGTTTTTCCGGATCTTTCCAGGGAAACACAAAAGAGACGTAAGATGTTCCTACTGCTGCGGTCTAGGACAGTAGCAGTGGGGGCTGACTTCCTTTTGAGGTTTCCCTGTATTTGTAAAGTTTTAGTATCAATTTTATGACCCAAAACAACTAGAGGAATTTCTAATAAGCAAGTCTAGTCTCATATGTAACACTGTAGGGCAGGCTAGAGTTAACCACTTAAGAAAGATGCATCTTTTGATTAATTATTTTCTGACTGCTTAATATTAAGTAGGAAAACATTTTTTTCTTTGTTCTTGGATCATTTACCTTAAGTAATATTGATGGTCGATAGTAAATATAAATGGAGAAATTATTTTATTTCTATGTTTTGAAGAATTTTTCCTTATGTGTATTAACACTCATAAAGTATATTACGTTTGTTAAAAACTAATAAATAAAGAATTAAAAAAAGGAAGTGCTGAACAGTGCCATGTTAGCATGTAGTGCTGCATATAATGCTTTAAGGGGGGGCCTTTTGCTCCCATACACCCACCCAGGAAGTCACTAGAGCTCTAGTCAAATGAGCCCTCAACTTGACTGGAATCTCTCTGTGGCTGAGGATATAACCCACTTCTATAACCAACTTGATCCAATGTGCAACAGAGGACTTTGCAGCCGCTTCATCTTTGTGTGGCCCATGAAACAAAACAAAGGTCCTATCAGACTTCCAGAAGGAATTTGTCACTTTGAAGAAGTGCAAGAGTATCCTACTAACATCCAACTTATGAAGAGTTCATGTGGAACCCAATTTTGCTCTCTAAGTGAAGGCTAGAAGCAAGATCACATGATTCGAATGAATCGGGAAGACTACTTGGGGCAAGAAAGAAGGCACTGCATGAATAGAAACAGAGTCAGTAGAGAGGGATAAATGAAGATCTCTATAGAAATGGGCCTGCAGCTTGGAGATTCTCCTAGCTGTGCATTTGGTGATGAGGAATATAGTCTTCAAAGACAGATCTTTTAGGAGTGCATGTTTTAAGGGCTCAAACGGTAGACTGGCCAAGATCCACAGGACTAAGCTTAGGTCCCAAGAAGGTATGACCCCCCCTCGCCCCCCAAAACTAAACATTTGCCTGAGCCACAAAGAAGGCCCCATTAACCCTGCTTCAGAAGAATGACAGCACCACCACCTGAACTTTATGGGAGTTGAGGGCGAAACCCTGATAAAGACCTCTTTACAAAAATGCCAAAATCAAAGAAAGACTTTGCTCAGCACACCAGTGCTGAAAGACTTGCCACATGCAGACGTATGCCAATGAAGTAGAAGACCTGCATGCCCTGAGAGCAAGGTCGCAATGACAGAGGTTGAGTAACCTCTGCATTTTAAATGCCACCTCTCAAAGGTCAAGCCAGAAGGGATCCAGGTCCTCTATTAGGACCAGCCCTTTGGCAACAGGACTGGGAGTCTCATTAATAAGTGAATCAGTTCCATATATCACAGACATTGAAGCCAGTCCAGAGTAACTAGGATTACCACAAAGGAATGCTTCATCACCTTCCAAAGAACCCAACCAATTAAGGACCAAGGAAGAAAAACATACAAGAGTTTCCACTTTGGCCAGGGCTGGAGCAGGGTATTGATCACTGCCAACCCCACTCTTTTCTATAACTGAAAAGTAGCAGACACTGCGTTCCGGCATATTGCCATCAGATCTAAGTGAGAGGCCCCCACCAATTCACCAGAATCTGAAAAGTAAGGGGCTCAATTTCCACTCTCTGGGATCCAGAGCATCTTCAGACAATCCGTCTGCACACAGTTCACTCCCAGAATTTAAGCCCCCCAAATTGCCACCAGATGATGCTCTGTTCAGTTGCACATCTAACTGACCTTATGTGGAACAGTCACACTCCTGACAAATTCACTGGTCTCAAGGTCTCTATACAGAAGTGTGGGACCCAAAGGAATGTGTAGACTCCTTTTAAGTCCAGGATAAACTGAAGGTGCCTCCCTTCTTGGGGACTACAAATAGATAGAATGTCACCCCTTCTTTACTTGTGTCAGCATGGGTTCTATGACTCCTAACAGCAGCAAATGCTGCAGAATGGTCTCAAACACTCTTGTTGTGTCAGGGGATCTGCAGGGGGATACCATAAAGAGGTGTGATAAGGGTTCTACAAACTCTAGTGCCTATTGGTCTGAGGTGATAAGGGCCCACTCCTGTTGGAACAGGGAGAGGCAACTCCTGACCTGCACCTCCCCAGAGGGGTCCAGTGAACCTCACCGAGGCCCTTTGGAAGTGAGGAGGGTTATGCTTGGTTCTCCTGGCTCCATGAAAGGGCAGCCCTTTCTGGCCAAAAGGTGCCAACAAAGTGGTTGAGATTTTCCTATTCTGGTGGTATCGAGCTCAATCCTTGGTCCAAGGCCGAGATCCCAGTCCCCTGGGCATAGACCTGCACTTGTCCTTGGGAAGCACTGCAGTCTAGCTTCACCTTTTCTTCACCACATAGTGGACCGCGTTTTACAGAAAGTTCACGGGATTCGTTTTTTTGCGATCCGCGTGTGATGTAACACCATAGGAGATTGGCTGCAAAATAATCGCTCTAGGAAAGTATACTGTTTCAAAAATTCCCAGACCCCTGACGCAGGCCGGTAGGGCAGAAACACGACTCGTTTTGGGTCATCATTTTTATTGATTTGAATAAAGACCTTGATTGAGAACACCATCTGAGAGAAGTTTTTTGATCCACTTTGCTTCACTTGACATTTGTTCTTTAGTGAAGAGGTTACCGTCTGTTCATGTTGGCAGATGTCTGAACACCACTTGCTTGAGTAGAGCCATCTTAGTCAATCTGGGATTTCTGACCTTCAATCAAAGCCTCTGAACTCACTCAGGATGTTCACAAAAGCTTTGCTTCTAGGAAAGATCATAGAAACAGCTTGTAAGTTGTAACTATGGAGCTTCATACCTCAGTAACTCAGGGTGACTATACCTCAGTTATCAGCCTTAGAATCCTTCTCTGAAGTATCATCGGGTAGCAGGTCACATCTCTGGTACCCTTGATGCGCCCCCTGTCACCTTTCTTGGTAATATAACACTTGTTTCCTAGCTTTAAGAGATATGCAAATTAATCACACCAGATGCAAACCCAGTCCATTAGCATTGTGATGATCCACTCTGTGGGGAACAACTTCTTTCCACAAACAGTTCCATCCTGTTTCTCCTAAACTGAGCCCACTTATTTGGGAGACCTGGGTCTCAGTTTAGAACAGCCACCTCCCCTGGACAGGCCTTTTAATTCTCACTCTAATTTTACAGCCTTGTTCTTATTTCTTAGCCGCCAATGTTTCCCCACATGGAAGTTTCAGCACAGTTATTAACCTCATTATATCAATAACAAGATATGCACGTTCTTGGTTTTAGAGGGGTTCTTCTCTCTCATGCTTCCTGGGGTACCCTCCAGCAGGTGGTCTCTCCCTTAGCTCTTCTGTTCAGGTCCCTGTTTTCCTCTTTAGCTCCTCCTGGAGGTGCTCTTTATATGGCTTCTAATAGCTCACCACACTCCCTTCTGGGCCCCTCCTCCTGGTTCCGGAAGGGTCCAGTACCTTCTCCAGAGTGCTTCCTTCTTATAGGGAATCCACTGCTCTGGGTCCTCACCAGCCCTATGTTCCTGGCCTTGGCTGGAGCTCCCTCTAATGGTCCCTTCAGGTCATTACCCTGGTGTCTCATTGGAGCTCCCTCTGGTGACCAGTTCCTGAGATTTACTGGCTTTTCATCATGAGAGCGCCCTCTGCTGGCCCCTTCAGTGTAGGACAGGTCCTGTGATTATCACAGTGTGCAAACCGTATTGAAGCCTTTTGAGGCCTTCTGTGGTATATCAAGCAAAATAAATAAAAATAAATTAATAACTGTGCCATATGTTTTAGTGTTAGCTACTCTGAATATTTATATTTAAGACATATAGGGGTATGTTTATTAAATAGTGTAAGGTGTTTGAACTTAACATAGGTTAACACCCAAAAGTAATCCACCTTGTGCAAAGGCTCTGTGATAACCCTTAGGAGGGAGGGGGCCCAGCTTTCCCTCCGCAATTTCCACACAGATAAGCTCTCTAACACATCTTACTTTCAGATGCTATGAGCATGGATGCACCTAATGCCATCTACTGAGGTGGTGTTAGGTCAACCTGCCTTAATTGCAAATTTGACAACACGCACTAACTGCAATGTGTAGTCCATGGCAAATCTCCACCTTTATCCCCCAGGTCCCTGATGAATCCCACAATAAACTGTTGGTGCGGGACTCATACCGCAGTAACCGTTTTTTTTATGTTTCAACACTTTTTATTGATGTCCAACCATACAATACATACAACTGTGTCAGCTTGTTATAAGTGATATCTCATTCTTCACATAGCTCTTTTAAAAGAACACTCAAACATCAACAATTTTACTTTAAGAAATGAAACTAAATCCTAACTCCCGGTACTCCCCCCGTACCTCAAAACACCTCGTAAGTTCCCCTCCTTATCACACCCCTATTACCCCTTATGGCCTTCCCACCTCCCCCCTCAGCCCCCTTCCCCCCTTGAACCCCACTCCATGCCGTCCTGACCAACATTAATAAATATAGGGGAAACCTCAACCTCTGCGTGACATTCCCCTCTGTATTACAACCCCCTATCCATCCCCAGCTGACTAATAATAGAACTACGAGCCCGAGGGGCCAAATTATAAATGTATGATTTCCATGTTAAATAAAACTTGCGTTGTGTCTTAGGTTTTAAATATGATTCCCGAAGCTCTAATAAGAGTAATGCATGCAACCTATTGCGCCATTGCCAATACGACAGAGCGTCTTGCTTTATCCAATTTATCAATATACATTTCTTCCCTATCAAAGAAGCCTTATACATTAATAAATTATGACAGACAGTACCAGACCCCACTGGCAAGTCAACCCCCAACAGAACTGCTTCAGGCATAACTGGTATTTTCCGACCCAAAAGTTTATCCAAGAATCTAATTATTTGTACCAAAAAGCTGTTAACCACTGGACATGCCCACATCGAATGATAAAAGGTATATTTAGGATCACCACATCTACTACATTTGGCCAAGTCTGCTCTTCCCATACTGTACAATCTCGACAGGGAAGTATAAGCCCTAAAAATTCCTCTACCCTGACACTCACTAAGTTCAGCGCTCCCGGTTCTACCTGGTATTTGACCCATGCTACGCACTAAGGTTTCGGTGGTAATCACTTTCCGCAAATCTTCCAACCATCTCAAAGCCAACCAATCTAGTTCCTGCAAAGGGCAACTCTGCAACAATCTTTTGTGTAACAGTGAGATTGATACAGGTTCTTCCGTGGGCATTTCATAAACTTGGAGGCCACATCAACTGCCAATGAAGACTTAGGCAGAGTAGCAATATAGTGAGACACTTGCTTGTATGCAAACCTGTCTGCCCACTCTAGTGTACCAAGTCCCAGAGACTCCAACGTCCTAACACTTCCTGTGGGATCCAAGAAATCCTGTACCGTTTTAAGTCCCTATCTCTCAGAGTCCCAATGTGCTTGTTTTCTATACCCAACAAAAATCACAGTTCACCTTAAATCGGCAGCATTCCACTAGAGCGTGAATCAAAAGACTAGAGTCGAGCCAATTCTCTCCATACCGCCCTCATCGGTCCTATTAAGGTACTAACATGTATATATGAAGGTAGGGCCAAGGATTTGGCCTGCAAAACATAATATAGATGCAAGGGGTAAACCCAGTCCACCTCCATCCGCAACAGAGTATAATATGAGGTTCCCAGCAGCCAATCCCCCAAGTGCCTCAGCAAGCATGCCCTATTGTACCTCCATAAATTCAAGATTCCAAACCCTCCTGTATTCCAACCATCCATCATATTTTGCAGGCGAATCTGTGGCCTTTTCCTATTCCAGAAAAATCTAGAAAGCATACCCAGTAATCTTTTCCAGTCTCTCTTAGCGAAATATAGTGGCAGAATCTGAAAACAATAAAGCCATTTAGGGAATATAATCATGTTAAACAAAGATATTCAACCCAACAACAAGACCGGTAAATGCTCCCATCTCTCGATGAGTTGTTTAGTGAACGAAAACAGTTTGCCGATATTCAACTTATACATCCGCTCTGGACTTCCCGGCAATTGTATACCTAGGTATTTAAAGGAATCCCTTGTTCTCTTAAGTGGGCAATTTAATTGTCCCACCCTGCCTCTGACATATGAATAGTCTGAACTTCCGATTTATCTATATTAATACGAAATCCAAAATACGAAATTTCCAAAAGTGCGGCCAATGAAGTCTGTGGGTCCCGGAGAATCACCAACAGGTCATCCGCAAAAGCTGATATCTTGAAATGTTCTGACCCAATCACAACGCCTTTCACGTCTTCGGTTCTCATAATATCTCGCACCAGCGGGTCCAACACCAAAGCGAAAAGAAGAGGGGACAAGGGGCAGCCTTGTCGTGTACCTCTCGCTATCTTAAACGAGGCCGAGAACAATCCATTCACTGCTACCTCCGCCGTTGGGTCTTGATAAAGAGCTTTTATAGCCGCCTTTAAAAAACCATTCATACCATACACCTCTAAAGGTAGCAAACAAATAATGCCAATTAACTCGGTCAAATGCTTTTTCAGCATCAAAGCTAACAAGCAAGGAAGGTGTAGAATTACGTTGTAAGTGTTCTAATGACAGCAAGATCTTTCTCAGATTCCTCGCTACTGACCACTCTCTGACAAAGCCCACCTGTGGCGCCGCTATCAATTCAGGTAATACCCTGGCTAGTCTATTCGCCATGATTTTTGCAAACAATTTAGCTTCAAATGGCAATAAAGAAATGGGCCGATACGACTCTGCCCTATTTGGATCCCTTCCTGGCTTTAACAACACAATTATCTGAGCTTTCTTTAACGAATCAGGAAGTTCCCCCAACTGAACAAAAGGTACACACAGTGGATCCAAAGAAGGTGATCTCTCCACAGGAGAAATGAAGAACACCAGGCACACACAGTGGATCAAAAAAAGAGTCCTCTCTCATGTAATGTCTTCCCAAACAATGTCTTTATTAAAATCAATAAAAACCCGACACGAATCGTGTTTCAGCCACACCGGCCTGCATCAGGGGTTTATCAGCTTTGGTTGGAACAGATGAAACAGCTGAATTACAATGAAATTGTAAAGAACAAGGATGTTCAGCTAGAACAGCAGATAACCCAACTTGAAAGGGATCTCGCAGATGCCACTGAACAAAGACATTAAAAACCTCCGCCAGACAAAGTGCCACTTCCTCAACCACAATTTTATAAAATTCAGAAAAAAATCCATCCACCCCTGGGGCTTTATATAATGGAGTATCTTGGATGCACCACCTAACTTCATCTTCAGTAATGTCTGCATTAAGTAGATCTTGTTGGGCACCTGTGATCTGAGGAATCTCCTGCCCCATAAGATATGACTCCGCTTCGAGACCTTCATCTACAGGCAGGGAGTATAACTTAGCATAGAATTCCTGAAGCACCTTATTAATGCTTTCATTTTTACGATGGTATACTCCTTGCTCATCCTGAATCTGAGACATGCATCTCTTCCCCCCTACTTGTTTAACCAGTCTCGCCAACAATTTACCTTGCTTATTAGCATGTTTATATAGCTGGTATCTAAAATATATCATAAGACTTCTGCGTCCTCAACTGAATCAATTGATTTAATTTTGCCTGTGATGCCAAAAATTGGGTTTTATGTGCCACAGTCGGCGATCAACCATACACCTGCCTATCTCTCCTCACCTGTGCCTCCAATCGAAACAGTTCTGCTTATTTCGCTTTCTTTTTATGTACCAAATAAGAGATAATATATCCCCTCAATACAGCTTTGGCCGCCTCCCAAAAGAGTACAGGATTCGACCTATAACTGTCCTTATTAAAATCTGAATATTCTTTCCATCTGGTTTGCATAAATGAATGAAACTTGGGGTCATAGTACAAAGCTCTAGGGAATTTCCAGCGAAAGACTTTGTTCGATTCTCTACACCAATCCAAGGAGATCCAAATCCTAGCATGGTCAGATACTTGAATGGCACCTATCTCTGCTTGAACTATCAGTGTCGAGCTATTTTTGACACCAATAAGTAATCAATACGCGATTGTGTGCCATGCACCCGGGATAAATGAGTAAATTCCCGTTCAACAGGATGTAAAGAGACACTAGGAATCCACCAAATCCAAGGCAGAGCACATCTAAGGCACTCCTCTAGAGTAATTCAATGGCCGCACCCGTGAGGTCCCAGTACTGTGCATCAGAGGGTTGGAAACCAAATTAAAATCTCCCCCCATGATCATTGGAATCTGATCAAAAGCATGTACAGTGGTGGAAATAAGTATTTGATCCCTTGCTGATTTTGTAAGTTTGCCCACTGACAAAGACATGAGCAGCCCATAATTGAAGGGTAGGTTATTGGTAACAGTGAGAGATAGCACATCACAAATTAAAACCGGAAAATCACATTGTGGAAAGTATATGAATTTATTTGCATTCTGCAGAGGGAAATAAGTATTTAATCCCTCTGGCAAACAAGACCTAATACTTGGTGGCAAAACCCTTGTTGGCAAGCACAGCGGTCAGACGTCTTCTGTAGTTGATGATGAGGTTTGCACACATGTCAGGAGGAATTTTGGTCCACTCCTCTTTGCAGATCATCTCTAAATCATTAAGAGTTCTGGGCTGTCGCTTGGCAACTCGCAGCTTCAGCTCCCTCCATAAGTTTTCAATGGGATTAAGGTCTGGTGACTGGCTAGGCCACTCCATGACCCTAATGTGCTTCTTCCTGAGCCACTCCTTTGTTGCCTTGGCTGTATGTTTTGGGTCATTGTCGTGCTGGAAGACCCAGCCACGACCCATTTTTAAGGCCCTGGCGGAGGGAAGGAGGTTGTCACTCAGAATTGTACGGTACATGGCCCCATCCATTCTCCCATTGATGCGGTGAAGTAGTCCTGTGCCCTTAGCAGAGAAACACCCCCAAAACATAACATTTCCACCTCCATGCTTGACAGTGGGGACGGTGTTCTTTGGGTCATAGGCAGCATTTCTCTTCCTCCAAACACGGCGAGTTGAGTTCATGCCAAAGAGCTCAATTTTTGTCTCATCTGACCACAGCACCTTCTCCCAATCACTCTCGGCATCATCCAGGTGTTCACTGGCAAACTTCAGACGGGCCGTCACATGTGCCTTCCGGAGCAGGGGGACCTTGCGGGCACTGCAGGATTGCAATCCGTTATGTCGTAATGTGTTACCAATGGTTTTCGTGGTGACAGTGGTCCCAGCTGCCTTGAGATCATTGACAAGTTCCCCCCTTGTAGTTGTAGGCTGATTTCTAACCTTCCTCATGATCAAGGATACCCCACGAGCTGAGATTTTGCGTGGAGCCCCAGATCTTTGTCGATTGACAGTCATTTTGTACTTCTTCCATTTTCTTACTATGGCACCAACAGTTGTCTCCTTCTCGCCCAGCGTCTTACTGATGGTTTTGTAGCCCATTCCAGCCTTGTGCAGGTGTATGATCTTGTCCCTGACATCCTTAGACAGCTCCTTGCTCTTGGCCATTTTGTAGAGGTTAGAGTCTGACTGATTCACTGAGTCTGTGGACAGGTGTCTTTCATACAGGTGACCATTGCCGACAGCTGTCTGTCATGCAGGTAACGAGTTGATTTGGAGCATCTACCTGGTCTGTAGGGGCCAGATCTCTTACTGGTTGGTGGGGGATCAAATACTTATTTCCCTCTGCAGAATGCAAATAAATTCATATACTTTCCACAATGTGATTTTCCGGATTTAATTTGTGATGTGCTATCTCTCACTGTTACCAATAACCTACCCTTCAATTATGGGCTGCTCATGTCTTTGTCAGTGGGCAAACTTACAAAATCAGCAAGGGATCAAATACTTATTTCCACCACTGTATATGCTTAAGAATCTCCTGATAAAAACTTTTATCGTATTGATTTGGCGCATAAAGATTAACCAACAATAGTGGCTTATTGTTTAAGGTTATTTACTGAATTATATAGCGTCCCTTGGGAATGGATCTATGATACTACGATTCATCACATACTGCACCCCTTTTCGAAACAGGATAACAACCCCCGCTTTCTTATTTTGTGCAGGACTATCTACCATTCCTACTACCCACCACCGACATAACTTCTGATGTTCAGCCAAATTCAAATGTGTCTCTTGTAACATGACTATTTGAGCCTTTTGTCTGTTCAATACTTGCAAAATCTTATTGCGCTTGATAGGTGAGGTTATGCCGCCCACATTCCATGCTATTATTTTAACCATAGTGCTTCCCCATTTTCTTCCCTAAATATATTACTCATAAAATTCACTTTCCCCAGAGAAGAAGTGTCCCAATGCACCCCTCCCCTTCCCTTCCAGATAGTTATCCATCCCCTTCCCCAACCCCAACTTTTCTCGCCCCACCGTACAGCATGGAGTACCCCTACCCCCTTCTGCCCCTCCCCTCCCTTACTGCCACCCCACACTCCATCCCCAACATTCCCCTTAAGCTCTAATAAGAGCTCTTCACGTTTAGGCACCCCACTTCTCCACAATAAAGAAGTTAGTTAGAATAGTAATGCAAGCTCAAACATAGCCTTCCGAGCAACACTGCCCTTCTGAAGTCCCCCTATTATTATATACTTGTACCAAATGAAAGTATTATTACGTCTCGATCGATTCTCCAGATCATCTATTTTCTGTTCCAGCTCGGCTACTTTCTTATGCATAGCCTCCATGCGGTCCTCCATGTCACTAATCCTCTGTTGCATATGATCCAAATCCATATGAAACCCATCCAGACGCTCATGTGCTGCCTCGGCTCTATCAAATAGGGCTTGCAGTTTTTTATCCAAAGCAACCTCGACTGCTGCTGTAACTTCTGCCGTTATTTCAGCTGTCCACGCTGAGCATGACCTTGAACATTCGCCATTTTGGCCTCAATACTCTTGTCTTTTTTTTTTTTTGTATTTTTGCTGCCATCGTATTCTGTTCTGGCGCCTCAATACCAATTACTCTTGCCGGCTCCCTTCACTGATATCTCCCGAAGCTTCTCGTTCCAAATAATCTATTTTAAGCTTGCTTAGCAAGTTTGATGAGGAGGAAGTGTAGGAGCTTCGCTTTTCAGTGACCATGCTCCCTCATGGCACCAAGTGACTCCCCGCACTGTTTTAACACATGCTAGATATTAGCACAGGCTAGCGCTAACAGTTAGTGTACACTAAAACCTGTACTAAATGCTTTGTACACCTTAATAAATATGCCCCATCTCTACTATAATAAAAAGCACCTCCAACATTCTGAAGCTGACTCCGTGGCTTCACTGAAGTGAAGGGCTCGTAAGGTTCGTCAGATTCGTGAATCTGTCACCATCTCTTTCGGTCCCGCTCTCGCACCTCTGATA
Organism: Microcaecilia unicolor; assembly: GCF_901765095.1. Lineage (NCBI taxonomy): Eukaryota > Metazoa > Chordata > Amphibia > Gymnophiona > Siphonopidae > Microcaecilia > Microcaecilia unicolor. Next base: position 239,723,399 of record NC_044031.1, read on the forward strand.
GGTCCACTGCCCTCGACGTCATCACATTTTGACGTCGAGGGCGGCGGACCTATCAGAGGCGCGAGGGCGGGGCCGAAAGAGATGGTGACAGACTGACAAATCTTACCAACCCTTCAGTTCAATAAAGCCACGGAGTCAGCTTTACAACGTTGCAGGTACATTTTGTTACAATACACAGCTCCCTAATTTTTCACTTAAACATTGCAGGGTGGCTGGAGGGGGGGGGGGGCAAGAGGGAGGGCAACTACCCTGGAACTGGGAGGTAGGGAGAGAGGGGGGGCAACGACCCTGGAACTGGGTGGGTGGGCAGACTATGGAAGTTGGAGGGGGGCCAGGCGGACCCTGAAACTGGGAGGGAGGGGGTGAGGGGGGGGCAACGACCCAGGAACTGGGTAGGTGGGAGGGAGGGCGGACCCTGGAACTTGGAGGGGGCCCCTGGCACACACTCTCATTCTCACACACACACACACTCTCGCACACAGTCTCACTCTCTCTGTCACACACACTCACTCTCTGTCACACACACTCATACATTCACACTCTATCACACACTCTATAAAACACACACACTCCGAGGAAAACCTTGCTAGTGCCCGTTTCATTTGAGTCAGAAAAGGGCCTTTTTTCCTAGTAATAAATAATTCGAAATATTATAAATACCACAGCAATCATGTGTAGGTTGTAAAATTTAAGAATAATTTGAAAATTCAAAATTAGGGAGTTGACTTATGTTTGAGCTGAGCCAAGATCTCATGTGGAAACACATTTCATTGAATGGCATTGTTGAGACAGACGCCAAACGGCTGTAAGACTGATATTAAGCCACCAGGAATTACACATATGTCCTTGCCCAGTCTTCTAGCGGTCTTTTTAGTGTTTTAGAGGACTGCGTCAGATGAGTTACCAACTGTTGCAGCAGGTAGATATGTAGTCCAGCATTTCACCTTCCCTTCCCTACTTATCCATCCTGGGTCTAGCATCTCCCCTACCCAGGATCCAGCATCTCATATCCTGTTCCTTATCCATGTCCCATGACCAGCATCTTCTCCCCCTTCCCTTCCCCATGAAACCGCTGTCACCCTACCTCTTCCAGTACCACTCCAAATATGCTCTGTGCTGGTGCAGAGCCTTCCAGTAGAGGCACACGCTCAAGCACTGCCATGTCCCACCTTCCCTGATGTATTTCCTGATTGGGGGGAGAGCGGGATCCAGCAGCATTTGAGCGCGGGCCTCTACTGGAAGGCTCCATGCCAGCGTAAAGCAATTTTGAGGTGGTAATGAAAGAAGTAGAGTGATAGTTGCTTCATGGGGAAGGGAAGGAGGAGAAGATGCAGGCCACAGGACTGAGGAAAGGAACAAAAGAGTTGCCTCCCCCAGCTCCCACAGGGCCAGCCCTGTTTATATTTATTTTCCAAAATGGTTCTAATGGATATGTGTGTTTTTGAATTACAACAAATCTGGTGCAAGTGTGGTTTTCTGTAGTGACCTATACACAGATATGACTTATATGTGAGGCCACCCTATATGGAAGTATCTATAGTAGATCTGCCTCAAACCTTTTATCCTCTAGGTAGATATTAAAAATGTTTTTGGGAGAATCTTCCACATTCATTCTCTCTACATGTTTCCCATATCTCAGTGAGCTGCAATACTTCACTTTCCCCTGATTCTATATCCCCTTCAGTCCCTCTTCTTCATCAACCTCCTACAGTGTCAACCATCCCTGTGGGAGCCCTGTCTCAGCCTTTATGCACAACACCTTTACCAATTTTTAGAAGTCAGCAAAGTGAGTTGAAGTGGTAGTACGACTGCTAAGGGGATGATGGTCACACGTGAAATTACTCATTCACCTTCCAAATCACAGATGCTGTTGGTTATATTCCTTTGCAAGTTCCAGGTATTTTGTTCCCATGGTGACCATGTGTCCTGGAGCCCTGAATAGTGAGATAACATTGATTGGCAGGCTGCATGCAGCCTGGTGGGTATGCTTTAGGTCATTCTGTTCTTGAATGAATGAGCTAGCTTGCTCCTTCTGAGACATTACCCAAGTCTGAGGGGGCTAACATTCCTAATATAAATACTACAAAGAGACTCAATGGCTACAGAAAGCCGCAATGCTTGGGAATACTACAAAAGTGACAGACAGAAAAGGTGACTGATTACCTGTTATCAGGTATTCTCTATAGATATGAGGATTAATCAGACATATGAATGAGTGACACTATCTGACAGTGCCAGAATAGAACAGCTCTCCCAGAGCTCAGAACTAAAATTCAGAGCGTATTCAGCAGTCTCCTTAGTACTCTGTTAAATTAAAGCTTAGAATCAACTCTTTGGTGGGATTGTGCATCTGACTAATCCTGCTGTCTCCAGAGAAAGTGAAGATGCTTACCTGTAGCAGGTATGCTCCGAGGACAGCAGACCATTCATTCTCAGATGTGTGTGACGCCATTCACATTGTCTAGCACCAGGTGACGTGGATGACAGCATGGCCTGCTTGTCCTTGGAGAAAGCAAAGATACTTACCTGAAGCAGGTAATCTCTGAGGACAGCAGGCAATTCATTCTCATATGTGGATGACATCATCCACGTGTGAGAATGACATAGCCTGCTTGTCCTCAGAGAACATCAGTTACAGGTGAGCAACTTTGTTTTCACTCCTGACAAACAGGATTGAATCAATTACAAACATGAGTGCTCCATTCTTTGAGAGAATTGTCTCACTGCTGAGGAGCAACCCAGTGATATGTTTATGAAAGAACTGAAAGGCAAAGGTAGTGAACTTTCTACACTCCAATGGGTTACAAGATCCAATGCAACATGGGGGCTAATTTAGCTGGCCAAAGTCAGTGTTTAAAAACATGCTGACTGCCACCGTCTGAATATCGGCTGGGTTATTAGCTTAACATGATTTTGTCTTTTGCCATATTTGGCAGTAACACACTTGGGATTAGATTCTACAGTTGCCATATATAGAATTTGCTGGCTGTTGTGTAAAATATAACAGTTCAATTCATGATGGTTTTGCATAGATAGCTCCTGTTGTTCTTGTTGCACGTTCAATGAACAATTCAGTTCATCTTCACTGCAGCAGTATGAGGTAGCTGTGGTAGCTGTTTCAGGTACTCATCAGTACCAGCCCAGGTGTTGACTATCCAATGGCTGCTGTCAGCATGCTTGCAGAGCAGGTTTCATTGTTCACAGGTGATATAACATCCTGTGGTTAAGAAAAAGGATAGCATAGTTGGATCAAGGAAGAGCACTTAGATGTGGTGTATTTAGATTTTACCAAAGCCTTTGACATGGTTCCGCATAGATGACTAATAAATAACGTGAATGCCCTCGGTATGGACCCTAAAGTGACTGACTGGGTTAGGAACTGAGTAAAAGGCAACAGAGTGTAGTGATAAATGGAGCTCACTCTGGTGCTTCCAGTGGTGTGCCTCAAAAGTTCAATTCTTGGGCCGGTTATTTTTAACATTTTTGTAAGCGATATTGATGAAGGGTTGTGTAGGGGTAAAGAGCCCCTGCACAAAACATTATAGAAAGCACTATATACAGCACTACATGCCACTATATAACAAAGTTATATAGAAGTAATACATAGCACCTTCCAGCATTTCCAGCCTGACTTTAAAATACAGACTTTGGCTAATTGCACACATCATTAAAAAAAAAAAACTGCACTGAGCTGGAGAGACAGAATACAACAAAATGCTGTCTCCTTGGATAATGCACTCCATGATCAGAGTGGCTCTGTTACATTACGGATGCGATGTAGTGTTTGGATCTGTAAACCACAATATTGGAAAGTCCCAGGCCTGCTGGTCCAGACTTAGTGGCACATTTGCATCTCAGGAAAACACCTTCCTCCCTGAAACACTGACTTTGTGTTTAATTGTGGTGCCGATGGGACAGCATCGTGGCCCTTAAGACACAACAATCTGAAAGAAACAAGGTTTGTTTGTGGGGCACGAGCCAAGCCGGGAGTAACATCACCACATCAGCTTGAGCTGGCTTTTTTTTTCTATAATAAGGACTGATTTATTTATTTATTGCATTTGTAACCCACATTTTCCCACCTATTTGCAGGCTCAATGTGGCTTACAGAGTTTGGTTATGACAATCATTCCATGATATCAGATACAATTAGTAATGTACAATGATTGGGTAAGGGAAGAGAGAAAGAAGGTGTTAGGCAGGATAGAAGGTGGACTGTGATAACTGGGTGGATTGGTGGGGTAGTTTTGTAGGCTATGGGTTCTCTTTGTAGGCCTTATGGAACAGATGTGTCTTCAGAGATTTGCGGAAGTTGGTTATTTCGTCAATAGTTTTCAAGGCTGTAGGTAGTGCATTCCACAACTGCGTGCTCATGTAAGAGAAGGTGGTGGCATGTATCAGCTTGTATTTTAGTCCTTTGCAGCTGGGGAAGTGCAGATTGAGAAATTTGCGGGATGATCTTATGGCGTTTCTGGGAGGCAAGTCCACAAGGGGGAAGAACACTCTGATACCTGCTGGATGTCCGGTATCATCTGCAATCAGGTTGCATAACTGCCATCTGTAGTTGCTGTGTAAGTGCTGGGGGTTTATAGAGGCTGGCTGTATTAGGAGCCTTAGGGATCAATGTGCATTTACTCTGTGGTATTCCATGACAAAACCACTTCTGTTTGACTACTCCCAGATTGCTATTTTGTTCTTGCTTCTATTGTAAATAAATACGTAATTTATTTTTTATAATACCCTGGCTGTGGAGTTAATTCTGTTATTATTTGGGCGTTGGGAATTCAGGTCTGTAGATGAAAGGGAACACTATATTGACTGATGCCAGATCGTCGCAAGGGCCCGTTCTTCTGCAATCTATACTAAGTGTCACTTTCCCATAACACCCCAAAAGGTTATCTGTGTATGCTCCAAAATCTGCAATAGGTAGACACTCTTGATAGTGTGGATAACATAAATCCAATAAGTCCCAATAAATAAATAAGGAAAGACCTAGCAAAGCTTGAAGAATGGTCTGGAATTTGGCAGATAGAATTTAATGCTAAAAAATGCAGGATCATGCATTTGGGTTGCAAAATCCCAAGGGAACTCTACTGGTTAGGGGTGAAGAACTTTTGAGCATGAAAAAGGAGCGAGACTTGAGTGTGATTGAGGAGTGTGACTTGAGTATGATTTTATGTGATCTTAAGGTAGCTAAAGAGGTAGAAAAGGCGACAGTGAAAACTAGAAGGTTGCTTAGGCACACAGAGAGAAGGATGCTTGGGTGCATAGGGAGCGGAATGTCCACTAAAATGCCCCTGTATGACACAATGGTGAGACCTCAATTAGAATATTGTGTACAGTTCTGCAGACTGCACCTTCAAAAAGCTATAAACAGGATGGAGTCGGTCCAGAGGGCGGCTACTGAAATGGTCAGAGGTCTTCATCATAGAATGTATGGAGACAGACCTGAGCTTCTAAATTTGCAATCTGCTTATCTTATTGCTCAGGCTTTTCAGTTGTAATTGCTAATTCTTCTCTAGAGAGCATATGTGCATCTTCTAGAATGCAAATATTGCCTTCCAATTCTAAGGTTAAGGTCTTAAACAGTTTCCAATTTTTCTCAGACATTTTCAACATCCCATCTATGCAGCAGAGAGCAGTCAGGAAAACCCATCCTAATTTTTTCTCTACTTCACATTCTGCCTCCTACTTCCCTAGGTTCAGAGCTTGAATTGCAGCTTTAACTCCTTCATTGGTCACTTCTGTATGAAACCCATGACTGTCTATAGGATATGCTGACTCTCCTATGATTTTTGCCACCGACGTCTATGAGCTGCCAAAGGAGAACTCAGGGATGGGACTCCCCTTCTTATCCTGCCGTTTAATCCCCCACATATACTTAAACATGACTATATGAACAATCTATTAAGAGTAAAAGACTATGGAGCTCATTTTCAAAGACTTACATAAAAAGTACCATAGCAACCTTTGAAAATGGGCTCCGTAATCACCAACATCAAAAATGTATGTACTTTCCATAGGATTCTCCTAACCTATTCTGCACAGTTGTCATCCAGAAAATATTCCATCAATGTACTAACTGATTTAGAACAGCAGTGACTCCTGCTGATACCTTGCTGATTCTTTTGTACTTTCAAAACTACAGACTCATACACAATCACCCAGGAAGAAAATATGATAAATACATTTAATATGATGCAAACAGAGCTTCTGGTTACAGGCAGAGGATATTCATAATAGTCTTGTTTCCCTTGCATGGGGAGGGGGTATGAATAGTCTGGACTGCAGGAGGTGGGGGGTAGGGGCTTTGGTGATGCGCCGGGGGGAAGGTCTTGGGTGATGCGTCGAGGGGGGTAGGGGCTTGGGTGCTGCGGAGGGGCTTGGGTGTTGCGCCGAGGGGGGGCACTGACAGCTGTTTCCCAGGCAGGGGGAGGAGTACTCCTCCCCTTGCCTAGGAATCAGCTGTCAGTGACATCACTGACGTCAGTGAATTCTAAACTGCCTAGCAGACCACCTCCGAGGGAGCCACGGTCCCAGGCACATTAGAACGTTGGAAGGGAGAATTATTATACAGGATTTTTCAATACCATGCAGAGCCATTAACAACATTGTACAGTTCCATTTTGTATTTGTTATAACCTATCTACCATAAACTTTAACTTGTACATTCAAAATCTTCGTCTGCAATCAAATATAGAAACCCCTTCCACTTTCCCCCCCTTCCTCCCTCTTCCCCCCCCCCCCCCCCATGTCTGTGTGTCTGATTTATCTGTGGCCATATATTGGACAACCATGTAGTATACAAATCCCAGATCTTATAGTATTGAGCAATTTGTCCACTGCGCATTGCAGTAAGTTTAGACATCAACTGAATGGATCTCAATTTTTCTATAACCGTGGGTAATTCAGGTAGTCGTGGTTTTTTCCACGACGCCGCTAGGACCATCTTTCCCGATACAAACACTTGGGTGGCAAACCGATGGATATGAGTTTTAGTTCCTGGCGGCTTAAAGTGTAACAGACAGGTGTCCAATTTCATAGGGTATTCTGTGTCTGTCACCCTGTGCACAAAGTCCACTATTTTTTTCCAATACCTTTGTGCATATTTACATGTCCACCATATGTGATACATATCTCCCACCGCCCCACATTGCCACCAACAAAGATCAGAGCCCGATTTAAACATACTGACCAGGCGGCTAGGGGTGTAATACCAGTTGTACAGAATCTTGTGCCCATTCTCCATCATTGCACTGGATACTGATACTCTTAAGAGGGATCTAAAGGCCTGTGCCCACTGTGTCAAAATTTATTTTAAAACCTGAAACGGCCCCATAGGCCTGTATTTCATCTCCTATCTTTGGAAAAGCTGTTAGGGGGTCTTTTAAGATAAGCAGGATGTCATCAGCAAAAAGGAGTATTTTAGTTTCAATCCCTCCCCCTCTCATACCTCGGATTCCAGGGTTTGCTCTAATTTTGGCTGCTAAAGGCTCCATCACCAGAGCAAAAAGCAGTGGTGACAGTGCGCAACCCTGCCTAGTGCCTGTGCCCACTGTGCAGGTTCATAAGTGACCCCCAATGCCTTTTTCCATTTTTTCGTGTAGTGTTCCACCGGTTGGGAGTGAGACAGTAAGGCTCTATATATCCTTGAAATACTGCCCCTGTCTCCACCTCCCATTAACCCTTTTTCCAGTGTTGTTTTGACTAAGCTGAGCTCCTCTCCTGCTTTACGATGGATAAAGTCTCGCACCTGGTAGTACTGGAAGGCCTGAAGAGGTGAAAGCCCATGTTCCTGACACAACACTCGGAAGGTAGGAACGTGCCCCTCCTCACACATTTGCCCCAATTCACGCAAACCCATGGTCTCCCATTCCTCATAGGCTGTGTCCAATGCCCCTGGTCCGAACTGAGGGGTAAATCTAAGAAATGCATGTTTAAAGTATATCCTCCCTGGGAAAAATTTCTCCCTAACACTATACCAGGTGTTCAGTGGCCACTGAATCAGAGATGGACTTTTTCCTATTATCTCTTTCAATTGTTGTTTCGGTAGCCATGGTATTGTCCCAAGTGGGAACGGTTCCAACCAGCTTTGTTCTATACGAGCCCATATCTTCCCCTTATCTTGCAGCCAGATTGCTAAGATTTGTAGGTGTGCTGCAATATAATATTCACGGAATGCAGAGACCCCCATACCCCCCTTATCTCTCAATTGACACAACGTCTCCCGCTGTACCCGGGGCGGCCTTTTCCTCCAGATAAACGAAAACACTTTTCTCTGTAAGCCCCGGAAAAAATCATCTGGTATTTCAATTGGTAGGGCCATGAATAGATAAAGAAGCTTCGGGAGGATGATCATTTTGATAGCATTAATCCTTCCCATCCATGATAATGTTAAACCCTCCCACCTCTCCAGCTCCCGAAACAGATCTAGTGCCTTCACTGGGAAATTACTTTTAAAAACTTCTTCCAGGCTTATATTGACCCCCAGGTATCTTATGTATTTACTGGCCCATTTATAGGGGAGCTGGAGCTTCAGCTGATCTAATTGATTACTAGGCATATTTATTTCCAACGCCTCGGATTTGTCAAAATTTATTTTAAAACCTGAAACGGCCCATAGGCCTGTATTTCATCTCCTATCTTTGGAAAAGCTGTTAGGGGGTCTTTTAAGATAAGCAGGATGTCATTAGCAAAAAGGAGTATTTTAGTCTCAATCCCTCCCCCTCTCATACCGCGGATTCCAGGGTTTGCTCTAATTTTGGCTGCTAAAGGCTCCATCACCAGAGCAAAAAGCAGTGGTGACAGTGCGCAACCCTGCCTAGTGCCTCTATGTAGGGAGAAGGGGGGAGATAAGATCCCATTGACTTGCACCGCTGCCCTCGGGGTTTTATATATTGAATGTAACCATTCTGCAAACCTCCCCCCAATACCCGCCTTCTTTAGTACTGCAAAAAGAAATGGCCAGCTGACCCAATCGAAGGCCTTTTCGGCGTCCAAGGAAAGTATACACAGGGATTTTTTAGTGATTTGTGCCCCTTGGATCACTTGCAAAGTTCTTCTTATGTTGTCAAACGTTTGGCGGTTCTGCACGAACCCAGCCTGGTCTTCATGAGTAAGCAGGGGGAGATATTTCTGCAATCTAGTGGCTAAAATCTTGGTAAATATTTTGTAGTCTACCCCCAGTAGCGAGATAGGTCTATAGGAGCTACATATGAGGGGGTCCTTGCCTGGTTTGGGCAGCACTGTAATTGTCGCCATGTTCCAGGTCGGCGGCAGGCCTGTGACCTCATCTATGGAATTGAAAACTTTCACCAGGAGGGGGGACAATATCTTCCTAAAGATCTTATAAAACTTATTAGTGAACCCGTCTGGTCCCGGGGCTTTGTTGGGAGACAGTCCCTTGATCGTCTGCTCCACTTCCTCGGCCGTAATGGGGCTAACCCAATATCTGATCAGCACCTTCTGGGAGTGCAGGGAGGTCTATCCCCGCTAAAAAGTTGGCTGCCTCCTCGGGGTTCTGTTCTACTTCTGACTTGTAAAGCTTTTTATAGAATCCCCGAAAGGTAGACTCCAAGAACTCATGATCAGAATGCACTGTCCCTCCCTCGTCCCGCAGCCCCCCAATCATATTTGTATTGGCATGTTGTTTTAATTTGTGGGCTAGTAATCTACTTGGCTTGTTGCCAAATTCAAAATATGACTTGGCGCACCCTTTGTAACTTTTCAGAAATATCCGCTAGCTCAAGGTCATGTAACTGTGAGCGAAGATCGTGAGCCTGTGTTGTAAGGTTCACAGGGTCTGAGCCCTCCCCCCGCTGCAAGAGTGCCTCAATCTTAGCCAGTTGCTGACGAATGTCATTCTCCTTTGCACATCGAGCTTTCCACACCCACGATCTTAGTGCTATTAAGTGGCTCCTTATTACTACTTTAAAGCCTTCCCACAAAACAGTTGGAGAAACTTCTCCATTATCATTGAAATTAACATATTCTTTAATGGACTGTTCCACTTGAGATAAATTGCTTGGATCAGCCAATAACGCGTCATCAAGGCGCCAGGTGGGTCTCGGCTTCTCGGGTCCCACTCCACAGAGCTGCAATATCACCGGGGAGTGATCAGACCAGGTGCGGGGGGAGTATTTGCGGGGTGTCAGCTCGGCCCAAGAGAGAGGCATCTCCTAACCACATATATCCTAGATGAAGTGTGATGCACTGTTGAAAAGTACGTATAAGTGCGCTCTGTAGGATTATCCCTACGCCAGTAATCTAACAACTGCCAACGTGTAAGGAATTCCTGGAATTTCAGCCCATCTTGCCTAGCATAGGTTGTCCTGGTCGTGGAATTGTCTAAACATGGGTTCACTGTGAGGTTAAAGTCCCCTCCCATTAGCAAGGATCCCTCAATGTTCCTAATGAGCAATTGGTCTAGCTCTTTAAAGAATTCTTCATGGTGTACATTGGGTCCATAGATATTTACCACTGTGTAAACTTGGCCTGCTAATTCAAAGACTATTAGTAGATATCTCCTGTTTTTATCTTTTATCACTTTCCTTATCCCCCAGGGCTTGGTACCACGGAACACAATTAGAACTCCCTTGCTTTTCGTATTGTCATTGCTAGAGGCAAAGTGGATAATTGGGTATTGCCTATGACTGCACAGGTATTCATAACGCGGTTTAAGATGGGTCTCCTGTATAAAGCCAACATTTATCTGTAATCTCAACAGCTCCCGGAATAGCAACTGCCTTTTCCTGGGGATGTTCAGCCCTCTTACATTCAGTGACATACATTTGAAATCACCCATAATCTTGTAGTGTTGATGTGTCCTCTCTTATATCCCTTTTTACCCGTTGGTCATTCTTCCCTGACAATTCCTTTTCCCTTGTCACACAGAACTGTTTCCCACCCGCCCCCTCCCTCCCCTGAATAATCCCCACCCCACCTCCCTGAGTGCCCCTAGTAGTTATATAACACCCAATGGAGTACCAGCTGGTGTCTACGTAGGGAGGAAGAAGCAGCCGCCCCGCTGTCTACTCACCCCACAGAGATGTCTCAGCTAGCGCTATCGTTATCCAGCGCTGGAGAATAACTTAACTTACGCAACTTATTCAACAACAGTAACCATATATCCAACTTTTGAGTCTAAATGTTCTCAAGTGATTTGTGCAGCCGGTTGCTGGCGTTGTAGTCTCCTGGGGCCTTCCCCACTCTTTGCCACTTTGGTGGCAGGGAGCGGGTGTTGGTCTTTTTCCCGGGGCCTGTATCTCTCCTATCTTCAGGCTCTGCTGCCTCCAGGCAAATAGCTCTTGCTTCCTCCATAGATTTTATCTGGTGCATAGTCCCGTCTTTATAGAAGGCCAGTGCGAAAGGGTGTCTCCATCTGTATTGAATTTTGAGTTCTCTCAGATGCCTAGTGAATGGTTTCAGATCTGCCCTCCGCTTCAAAGTCATGGCAGCCAGATCCTGATATACTTCGATAGCGTAGGAGTCCCATTTAAAGTCTGGGGTCTGGCGGGCCATTTATAGCACCTGTTCCTTAAGTTTGAAGCTGGAGAAGCAAGCAATAATGTCTTTTGGTTTGTTATTACGCGCTGCACCCAAAGCTCTATGCGCTCTCTCCAACTGTATTGTTTCGGCCTCCACATTGTCTCCATTCACTGAGAGCAATGTACTAACCATTTTTTGGACCACGTGCTCACAGTCCTGGCCCCGGAATCTAAGGTTGTTGCGGCAACCCCGGTTTTCCAAATCCTCTATTTTGTCTAGCAGCTGTTGCTGGTCTCCCTGTATCTCATTTATTTGCTGATCCATGGCTCCAATTGCTTCACTGTGCGCTTCAACCTGTGTTTCCGTTTCCTCTAGGCGAGAGCCCAATTCCCGGATCTCTCCTCTCAGATTTTCTTTGAGCGTCGCCACTTCGGCCCATAGGGCTTTCAAGTCGGAGCTAATGTCGTGAAGCCAGGCCTCTAGGTTCGGGGGAACCCCTTTCTCTGGGTCCGTTTCGGTTCGCTGTTCTGACGGGCTTTCCGTAAGCCTTACTTTCCCTCCATTCGCCGGCTCCTTTGCCTTCCGCGCGTCCGCCATTTTGGTTCTTAGCGCTGCAGCTCCTCCTGAGAAGGCAAAACGTAAGAGGTCCACCACCTTTGAATTTATTTACAGGCGATTCTGCTGCTTTAGCGCCGGGCAGATCGCGAACGCTGTTTTATTTCTCCAGCTGCAATTTGATCGCTTTTATTGCCTGTTTCCTCCATGGGACTGTAGGAGCTCAGCTCTTAAGCGGCCATGCTGCTTGGTGACGTCACTTCCTCTCCAGGCTCGAACCTTTTGTCGAGCAGGGCTCCTATGAATTCCAATTTCTGGACAGGGTGCAGATGGGACTTGGGGTAGTTTAAAACAAACCCTAGTAACTCTAGCACCCAAATAGTCATCCACATGGACTCCTGAGCACTGTCCTCTGAGGTGCTCATAAAGACATGAGAACACATGGACTCCCAGTCTGCGTAGCAATGCTGCAACTACCGCTAGACACTTGGTGAAGACCCTGGGAGCTGATGCAAGGCCAAAAGGCAACAAGCAGTACTGAAAGTGATGTGTTCCCAGCTGAAATCGAAGATTACTTCCTGCCCACCGGAAGTATCGGGATTTGAGTATATGAGTCCTTTAAGTCCAGAGAGCATAGCCAGTCATTTTCCTGAATCATTGGGAGAAGGGTGCCAAGGGAAACCATCCTGAACTTTTCTCGGACTAGAAATCTGTTCAGGGCCCTCAGGTCTAGAATGGGCCACATCCCATGTCTTTTTCTGCACAAGGAAGTACCTGGAATAGAATCCCTGACCTTCTTCCCCTGGTGGAATGGGTTCAACAGCATGGATCTTTAGAAGGGTGGAGAGTTCCTCTGCAAGTACCTGCCTGTGCTGAGAGCTGAAAGAATGAGCTCTCGGTGGGCAATTTGGAAGTTTAGAGAGCCAACTGAGGGCGTATCTGAGATGGACTGTATCTGAGTTGGACTATTTGAAGAACCCACAGGTGGAGGTTATGAGAGGCCACCTTTGGAGAAAAAATTTTAACCTGCCCCCGACCGGCAAGTCGTTCGGGACGGACACTTGTACTGCAGCTATGCTCTGCTGGAGCCAGTCAAAAACTAGTCCTTTGCTTTGACTGGGGATCAGCAAGGGCATTAGGCGCACACTATTGACGAGAACGAGTGCACTGGGGCTGAGCAGGCTGGTGTGCCTACTCAGGCTCTGCCTACTACTACTCTAGGTGACGGTGCTACTTGGCCTTCACCTGAAGCACGTCACCCATGCTCCTCGGTGCCAACAAGGATGACGTTGAATCCTCACGTTGCCTCAGGGTCAGGTCCGACAATGGACAATTCTGGTAGGCCTGCACAGCAGGAGGCCTTGAGACAGGTGGAGACCCACGATGCCTCACTACTCCCGGTGTCCTGAGATCTCGAAGCAGCCATGCTTACTGATACTCCTGATGCCAGTGCAACACTCGACATCGATGCCAATGCTAACATCAAGGAACCGGACCTAGCTCCAAAAATCTTTTTGCGTTGAGCCTCCCGGGAAACCTGGGTTCTCTTCTTCATATGAAGGCAGAAAACACAATTAGGGCTATGGTCGGGCCCAAGACACTGCAGACACCCAAGAATGGGTGTCTTTTCCCGAGATGGTCTGGTTGCACCGGGTACAACGCTTGAAGCCACTAGGAGTCTTCATGGACATGGATGGGAAGACCTCGCCAGCCAAATTAAATGGCTCAATGGTGTCTGAAAAAGGGGCAAATGCACGAAAGAAGGTAGTTCCCAACCGGAGTTAGGGACTAAAGGTAGCCCACATAGAAAAATAAAATAAACTTAAACGCAGGCAAACGAAATTAAGAAAAATGAAGGGATTTCTTCTTTATTTTATTTTTTAAAGAAACAAGGAAAGAAAAAAGGCCGAAGGCACTCGAAAGCTCAAGAAACCGGATGTGTGAAGAGACACTGAAAAAGCACAGACTCTTCACACGGAGAAAAAGAAACTGAGAGAACCGCGTTCTTGCGTCAGGCGGGAAGGCACTCGCATATGAGCAGTGGAGCGCGGCTTGTGCTTCACAAAGCTGTTTTTTTTTACTTGGACGATGTGGATCAGCGTTTACCCACACGTGAAAATATGAGAGCCTGCTTGTCCTTGGAGAAATGTGCACTTACACAGAAAAGGAATGCTTCTGCTCCCAGTTCTTAACTGAAAAGGTAGGTGAAAGCTCCTTAGTAAAGCCCTTTAGAAATCTGTGATAAACAAGGGTATGTCAGATAAGAAAAACAGACCAAATATGTGAGGTCAAAGGATTCCAGCACAGCCCTGTAAGTTCAATTACCAGTAACAGATGCAGGTTAGTTTCATTTTGCATCTGGCTGGTCTCTCCAGCATAACATCCTTCTTCATACTTTTTGCATTATACACAGCCAAACCACATGATACAATCATATCTGCTCTGACCCAAGAGACAGAGATAAACATCTCATCTCATAATCCTGATTGAATCCTTCAAACAAAAAGGCTACAACCCCAAAATAATCTCCAAGAAGATTGCTTCTTCCCTTAAAACACCCAGGGAAAATCTAACGCAGTACAAAGAAAACAAAATCACAAAAAGACAGTCCCCCTTTTTCTGACATACAATCCAGAAGCTGAGAATCATAAAAGATCTACAGCTACTACTCCAAGAGGATGAATTACTGAAAGAGATATTTCCAGATCCACCAGTGCTGGCCTTCCGACAGCCACATAATCTGAAACAAAAGTTAGTGAAAAGCAAACTCCCCAATAAAAGCTAAGAAGAAAATGGTATATATCCCTGCAATATACCAACCTGCAACGTGTACCAGCACAAATCCCAGGATCCCACAGTCACTCACATGAGAAAAGCATTCAGCATAAGGGGATCCTATATGTGCTCATCTTCAAATGTAGAGCAAAGATACTTACCTGTAGGAGGTATTCTCCGAGGACAGCGGGATTCATATTCTCACAAGTGGGTAGACGCCGATATGTGTCGCCCGGCCTGGCATTTATGCCAAAGTAAATAAAGTAGAGCTTTGTGAAGCGCGAGCCGCACTCCATGGTGCATACACGAGTGTCTTCAGGCCCGTCGCGTGAACGCGGTCTCCTCAGTTCAATATTAAAGCAAAAAACAAAGTAAAAATAATCAAGGAGACAACTCCAAGGGGAGGTGGGCAGGATTGTAAGAATATGAAGCCTGCTATCCTCTGGGAATGCTTGCTACAGGTAAGTATCTTCACTTTCTCCAAGGACAGGCAGGTTCCAATATACTCACAAGTGGCGAATCCCTACCATCCAGGCTCACCCAAAACAAACATTGGTTAATTGGGCCAGAGACTGGAGGTTGGGATGTAGAAGAGACCCCTCGTTCTGCATGATGAGGGTCAAAAAACACTTCAGTCTCCACAGGTCTTTAGAGGATAACTCCAGAAGAAGAGGGAACCAGATCTGCCAAGGCCAGTAAAGCATGATTAAGATCATGGTCTCGTGGTTTTGCTTGAGTTTCAGCAAAGTCTTCCCCACAAGAGGAATGGGAGGATACGTACACAAAAGACCAGACCCCCCAATGCAGAGGAAGGCATCTGACGCTAGTCTGTCGTGGGCCTGAAGCCTGGAGCAGAACGGAGGGACTTTGCGATTCAGCTGAGTGGCAAAGAGATCCACTGAGGGGGTGCCCCACTCTCAGAAGATCTTGCGGGCAATGCCCATATTGAGGGATCACTCGTGTGGGTGCATAACCCTGTTCTGTCTGTCAGCCAGGCTGTTTCTGCCCTCCAGATAAGTGTCTTGAAGGAAGATGCCATGTTGGTGAGCGAAGCGCCGCATCCGGACAGCTTCCTGACACAGAGGGCATGATCCGGTGCCCCCCTACTTGTTGGTGTAATACATGGCAACCTGGTTGTCTGTTTGAATGAGCAAAATTTGATTGGACAGCCGATCTCTGGAAGCCTTTAGAGCGTATCAGATTGCCTGGAGCTCCAGAACATTGATCTGAAAACCTGTTTCCTGGAGGGAGAACATTGATCTGAAAACCTGTTTCCTGGAGGGACCATGCTCCCTGAGTGTGAAGACTATCTACATGAGCTCCCCAATAGAGGAGAGATGCATCAGTCATCAGCACTTTTTGTGGCTGAGGAATTTGGAATGGAAGTCCCAGGGTCAAATTGGATCAAACAGTCCACCAGAGAGTGAACAAGGTCTGGGGACACTCGGATGACATCTTCCAGTTCTCCCGTAGCCTGGTACCACTGGGAGGTTAGGGTCCATTGGGCTGATCTCATATGAAGGTGTGCCATGGGCGTCACAAACTGTGGAAGCCATGTGGCCTAACAACCTCAACATCTGCCTAGCCATGACATGCTGAGAGGCCAATGCGACTAGAGTGTCCACCTTCGGCCCTGGGAGGAAGGCTCAAACCTTCTGCGTATCAAGCAGGACTCCAATGAATTCCAATTGTTCTTCAGGGTGAAGATGGGACTTGGGTTAGTTTATAACGAACCCTAGTAGTTCTAGCACCACAACAGTTCTCCATGATATGCTCCAATGTGCTCTTCACTAGCCAATCGTCAAGGTAAGGGAACACATTGACTCCCAGTCTGTATAGTGACGCTGCGACTACTGCTAAACATTTAGTAAAGACCCTAGGAGCTGATACGAGGCCACAAGGCAACACACGGTACTGGCAGTGATGTGTTGCCAGCCAAAATCCAAAGATACTTCTGGTGGGCTGGACATATCGGGATGCAAGTATATGCATCCTTTAAGACCAGAGAGCATAGCCAATTGTTTTCTTGAATCATGGGAAGAAGGGTGCCCAGGGAAACCAATCTGAACTTTTTTTGAACAGGAATTTGTTCAGGGCCCTTAGGTCTAGGATGGGATGCATCTCCCCTGTCTTCGTTTGCACGAGGAAGTACCTGAAATAGAATCCCTGCCCTTCTTTTCCTGTTGGGTTCGACTGCATGGGCCTGCAGAAGGACAGAGAGTTCCTCTGCAAGTACTTGCTCGTGCTGAGAGCTGAAGTAATGAGCTCTTTGTGGGCAATTTAGAGGTTTTCAAATACAATTTAGTGCATATCCGAGACGGACTATTTGGAGAACCCACCAGTCAGAGGTGATAAGGGACCATCTTTCGTGAAAAAACTTCAGCCTCCCCCCGACCAGCATGTCATCCTGTATGGACACTTTGATAGCGGCTATGCTGTGCTGGAGCCAGTCAAAAGCTCGCCCCTTGCTTAGACTGGGAAGCAGCAGGGGCTTTAGGCACATGCTTTTGATGAAAATAAGCGTGCTGGGGTTGAGCCTGAGCAGGCTGGTGAAAGGATGGGATGTACCTACAACTCTGTGCGTAGTAGGCACCCCTTTTTGACTTGCCAAAAGGCCTCCTAACCAAGGAGGCTGGTGCAGAGGACACCTGGCGGGAGAGGGAAGAGATGGTATCAGTATGCGTTTTGATTTGGTCAGCGACCTCAACTTTCTCTCCAAAATGGTTATGGCCTCGGCATGGGGCATCCGCCCACCTCTGCTGAACAGAATGTTCCAAGTCAGAAACACGCAGCCATGAGTCTGCAAATTGCTATATTCTGGGCAGAGATCCTGGAAGCCACGCTGAAAGTGTAATAGATGCCCCAGGCCAAGAATTTTCGACACGCCTTCTCCTGCTTGACCAACTAGCACACTGACTCAGCCTGCTCCAGTGGGAGAGTCTGCCAAGTCCATCAACTTGGCCACCAAGTCCCACAAATAATGCTTGTAAAGAGCTGGTAGGATTGGATAAGGGACGGCCTAGAATATCTTCCTCCCCAAAAAGTCCAAGGTCCCAGCTTCTCTGTCTGGGGGCACTGAGGCACAGTTTCTAGAACTTCTAGCTCTTTTGAGAGTGGACTCCACCATCATGGAGTTGTGAGGCAACTGAGGCCTACCAAAACTAGGTGTACTGTGGATCCAGTACTAGGTGTCAATCTTCTTGGGCATGACAGGGATCAACAGAAGGAACTCCCAGTGCTGATCAAGGACTTCCTTGAGTACCTCATGTAGAGGGACAGACAGCCTCCCTAGGAGGAGATGTGTAGACCTCAAGAATCTTAGTTCTGGGCTTGTCCTGCACTTTCAAATGAAATGAAATAGCCTCAGCCATTTCCTTTACAAAAGAAGGGAACGAAAGGCTCTCTGGAGGAGATGAAAGAAGAAAGGGGAGGGTTCAGAGGGGATACCCATAGGACTCATCTGAGCAGAAGTACCGTGGATCCTCCTCTGACTCCCATGAGCGTTCCTCATCGGTGTCAGAAACTCCTTGCGGGAGGGCTGAGACCGAGCCTGCCTCGACTTTGAGGAGCAATGTCCCCAAGGGTGGCATTAAGGAGTCAGCTCCTGCCTCGACTCCGGCGAAGCTTCCTCCACCGACGTCAAGTGGGTACCGGCTTGGGTGGCAGTCGACACCGGGGCTGCACACAGTGCCTGAGGCAAAACCACTGGCTGAGAGCCCGACGGGGCCACAGCGGGCTGGATGTTCGGCGCAAGCACCCCCAAGACCAATATACAGTGCTGCAAATTGGCATCCACCAGCTCAGGCAGCAAGGCCCGGATACACTCATTGAGAGCGGACACCGGGAAAGACTGGGGTATCAGCTCTGAGACAGGCTGCAGAACAGATGGAGCGGAGACAGGAGTCAGGTCCTGGCTGCCTGGAGACAGGTGCACCGGCACTCCTGGACAGAGGGGGAGTGATCCTTCCAGCACTAACATTTCTCAGGTGCCAAGTTCCTTGACACCCCGGAGCTCCCGGCACCATATGATGAGGATGACCAATGCTGATGCTTCTTGGCTTTTGCCCGAAGCTCGGTGTCGAGACTCCTCTCTTCCAACGAGGACAATGTCAAATCCTCACATTGCCTCGGGGTCATGTCCAATGCTGGCCATCCTGGGGGCCCTGTCCAACAGTTGGCGTTGAGACAAGTGGAGACCCACTCAACACACTACTGTTCCCAGTGTCTCTGGGTCTTGAGACAGCCATAGGGACCGATGCTCCTGTCATCTTCAACATTGATGCTGACATCGAGGACCTGACTTTCCAAAAACCTTTTCTCATTGAGCCTCTCTGTACAGTTGAGTCCTTTTCCTCATATGAAGTCAATTAGCAGGGCTATGGTCGGGCCATAGACACTAAAGACACCAATAATGGGTATCCATGCCAGAGCATGTCCGACTGCACTGGGTACAGCGCTTAAAGCCACTAGGAGTTTTAAAGGACGTGGACGGAAACATTTCCAACGCTAAATCAAAAGATGCGATGAGCCTGAAAAAGGGGCAAGGCACCAGGAAAAAAGTCAGGAAAGACCCGACCGGAGACCAGGCCTAAATGCGACCTAGCAGATGGAAAATAAAAGAAACTTAAAAATTGGACAAAATAAACTAACAAGAACATAAGAACATAAAAGTAGTCATACTGGGTCAGACCAATGGTCCATCTAGACCAGTATCCTGTTTTCCAAACAGTGGCCAAGCCAGGTCACAAGTACCTGGCAGAAACCCAAATTGTGACAACACTCCATACTACAAATCCCAGGGCAAGCAGTTGCTTCCCATGTCTGCCTCAATAGCAGAGTATGGACTTTTCCTCCAGGAACTTGTCCAAACCTTTTCTAAACCTAGATATGCTAACCGCTGTTACCACTGTTACCACATCCTCCGGCAAAGAGTTCCAGAGCTTAACTATTCATTGAGTGAAAAATATTTCCTCCTATTTGTTTTAAAAGTATTTCCATGTAACTTCCTTGAGTGTCCCCTAGTCTTTGTACTTTTGGAATGAGTTTAAAAAAACAACCCAAAATCGATTTACTTCTACTCGTTCTACACCACTCAGGATTTTGTAGGCCTCAATCATATCTCCCCTCATCTTTCTCTTTTCCAAGCCCTAAACTCTTTAGCCTTTCCTCATATGAGAGGAGTTCCATCCCTATTATCATTTTGGTTGCTCTTCTTTGAACCTTTTCTAATTCTACTACATCTTTTTTGAGATACAGCGACCAGAACAGAACGCAATACTGAAGATGTGGACGCACCATGGAACGATTCAAAGTCATTTTAGTGTTTTCGGTCTTATTCACCATCCCTTTCCTAATAATTCCTATCATCCTGTTTCCTTTTTTGGCCGCCGCCACACCCTGAGCAGAAGATTTCAGCGTATTATCTACGAAGACACTGACCCCCAAGATGGACCCTAGCATCAGGTAACTATGATTCAGATTATTCTTTCCAATGTGCATTACCTTGCATTTGTCCACATTAAATTTCATCTGTCATTTGGACACCCAGTCTTCCAATTTCCTAAGGTCTTCCTGCAATATTTCACAGTCCACATACGTTTTAACAACCTTGAATAGTTCTGTGCCATCTGCAAATTTGATCATCTCACTCGTTGTTCTGATTTCCATATCATTTATAAATATGTTAAACAGTACCAGTACAGATCCCTGCGGCACTCCACTATTCACCCTTCTCCGTTGAGACAAATGGCCATTTAACCCTACCCTCTGTTTTCCGTCCAATAACCAATTCCTAATCCACACCAGAACCTTGTTTCCTATCCTGTGATTCTTTTATTTTCTCAAGAGTCTCTCATGAAGTATTTTTATCTAAAGCTTTCTGAAAATCTAGATACACTACATCAATCGGCTCACCATTATCCACATGTTTACTCATGCCTTCAAAGAAACGAAACAAATTGGTGAGTCAAGACTTCCCTTGGCTGAACCCATGCTGACTCTGTCCCATTAAACCATGTTTGTCTATGTGTTCTGTAATTTTATTCTTTATAATAGTTTCCACTATTTTGCCCGGCACCAACGTCAGGCTTACCAGTCTATAATTTCCCAGATCACCCCTGGAACCCTCTTTATATTTCAACGTTTTATTATAATTAAAGCAAAACAACCAGTATTCTGCTGTAGTACAGAGTGAACAGCTAACATCCCCAAGAAAATATAAAGTCCCGTACCTAATTACCTACCCTACTCCCCATTCCCCTCTCCCTCAACCTCCCCCCCCTCTACTTCCTCTTGGTCCCTCCCCCCTCGATTAACTCATGTCTGACACAACACAGTATTATGATTAAACAATGCACAGTTATAAGGTATTAACAACCAGACTTCGGCCTTTCTGTATCATTTTTTCTAGGTAGCATCCCCATCTACTATAATAAAACTCACCCTCAACGTTCTGAGGACACTGACGTCAGTGAAGCCAAGCCCTGACTTCCTTCAAAAAGGTTCGAAGGTTCGTGGTGGTGAAGCCACCAAAATCGCTCCGGGCCCCACCCTCGAGGGCGGAGCAATGGCAGAACAACGAAGGGGTTGGAAGGGAGTGAGGCAGGGAGGCGTGGTGGGGTGGGAAATCGCTCCAGGCCACGCCCTCGAGGGCGGAGCAATGGCAGAACAACGAAGGGGTTGGCAGGGAGGGAGGCAGGGAGGCGGGGGGGTGGGAAATCGCTACGGGCCCCGCCCTCGCGTCAAACATCATGACGTTGGGGGCGGAGCAATGGAAGAATAACGAAGGGGTTGGCCAGGGAGGGAGGGGTGTTGGCGACGAACACCTTGCTAGCGCCCGTTTCATTTGCTCTGAAACGGGCCTCTTTTACTAGTATTTTAAGAAACCGTATTTTCCTGTTGCAGTGTCCTTTTGCCTCTTTCACCTCCCACACCAGCAATTGGTGTACCCGGTTACGCCAATGCCAATAAGATGGCGAATTGGCTACAGTCCAATATTGCATAATACATTTCTTTGCCACCAGACATAATTTTCGATACCCTGGAACCCTCTTTAAAAATCAGTGTCACATTGGCCACCCTCTAATCTTCAGGTACTGTGGATGATTTTAATGACAGCTTACATATTACTAACAGCAGCTCAGCAATTTCATGCTTGAGTTCTTTGAGTACCCTTGGATATATGCCATCCTTGTCCAGGTGATTTACTACTCCTCTTCAATTTGTCAATTTGGCTGAGTACATCTTCCAGGTTCACCGAGATTTCTTTCAGTTCCTCTGCATCATCACACTTGAAAACCAAATGCAGTACAAGCAGATCTCTTACAGAAGCAAAGGTAGCAGACAGCGACAGCGGGTTGACAGCGGGAGGGGGGGGGGGGTCGAGAGAGTTGTCGGCAGGGGGGTCCAGGGCCAAATCTACAGGGGCCCAGGCCCCCGTGGCCCCATGTAGCTATGCCCCTGTTACCAATAATGGAACTGGTGATGCAATGGCAAGCCATAGTCCTCTTGTAGTTCCACAAAAAGCACCAGCTCCCCCTCCTCCCTACTACTTATCATTTCTATAGCGCTACTAGATTTACGCAGCGCTGTACACTTGAACATGAAGAGACAGTCCCTGCTCGACAGAGCTTACAATCTAATTAGGGCAGACAAACAGGACAAATAAGAGATAAGGGAATTACTAAGGTGGGGATAATTAAATAAGGGTACTGAACAAGTGAGTAAGAGTTAGGAGTTAAAAGCAGCATCAAAAAGGTGGGCTTTAGCCTAGATTTGAAGACGGCCAGAGATGGAGCTTGACGGACCGGCTCTGGAAGTTTATTCCAGGCATATGGTACAGCAAGATAAAAGGAATGGAGTCTGGAGTTAGCAGTGGAGGGGAAGGATACAGATAAAAGAGATTTACCCAGTGAACGTAGATCCTTGGGGGGGAG
This sequence comes from Microcaecilia unicolor, assembly GCF_901765095.1. Lineage (NCBI taxonomy): Eukaryota > Metazoa > Chordata > Amphibia > Gymnophiona > Siphonopidae > Microcaecilia > Microcaecilia unicolor. Next base: position 239,746,150 of record NC_044031.1, read on the forward strand.
AGTGTAGGGAGAGATGAGATTGGAGAGGTATTGAGGAGTTGCAGAGTGAATGCACTTAAAAGTCAATAAGAGGAGTTTGAACTGTATGCGGAAACAGATAGGGAGCCTGTGAAGTGAATTGAAGGCTAATATGAGCATAGCGAGACTGGCGGAATATAAGTTGTGCGGCAGAATTTTGAACAGATTGTCCTAATGTGCTAAGGCCCTGACTTCTTATAGACGGCATCCTGTGCGCCAGAATAAAAGCCTGGCGCAGTATGTACTGCCATCTGGCGGGAATATTCAAAAACCCAACTTTGGAACAACTTTCTTTTTGTTTCTGTTCAGCAGAATGGGGGAAAGAAAAACAAGAAGACCTAGGAGAGTTACTTTGTGCTAGCAATACTGGATGACAATCCCATCCTTGAGTGGCTGATTCAACCCTGATTGTTGATGGAAAAATTACTGCATTATACTTCTAATCCACATAAAGACAATTTAGTGGTAGACCCATAAAAGTAGGCAGGTACAAATCAGCAAATTGGATTGACCAAATGATATGTAATGTAGGCTTGCTAAACCTTTTCCACATTTTCCTTCCTGCTAGTTACTTACGCAGCAGACCACTGTAGTACATCATGAGGCTGGGTCCTGATGGCAGCTTTAGTAAATTGTTTCAAGATATCTGGAAGTTCAGGAGGAATATTAATCTGCTGAGCACAGAACATGGTATCTGGAAGTGGCATGATTGGTATGTTGTTGAACAGCAAAGACCTAAAAGAACAACAATCAAAATTAGACTTGGGGATAGCTTTGTTTCATGATTTTATAACAGCAATTCTCAACCCAGTTCTCGGGGCACACCTAGTCCCATCAGGTTTTCAGGATATCCACAATGAATAAGCATGAAATAGATTTGAATGCAATTGAGGCAGTACATGCAAATCTAACTCATGAATGTTCATTGTAGATATCCTGAAAATCCGACGGGACTAGGTGTGCCCTGAGGACTGGGTTGGGAACGGCTGATTTATATATTCTGTTGCAACTAGAAAAGAAACAGAGAACCTAGATACAGTATTTATCATAATAAATGGGAAAACTCTCCACAAAAAGGCGAATTTCACTATCAGCAAGATTATGGTAAAATTAGTCTTTACCTGATAATTTTCTTTCCATCAATCATAGAAGAAAACTGTCAACAAAGCCAGCCTCGACTCCACATCTGGCAAGTGAGGAGGCTGTCGACTGTCTGCCTTCTGTAAGGGATCCGAAATCTGTTGCTGCCAGCTACAGCACACCCTAGCAGCCTATAAGCTGCAGATAGCCACCTCCAGAGCGAAAGAACTTCTGAAATGTCAGCGGAGGGCTGTGTTGAAATTACCCATTGAGACTAAGTTGGTTTGAAGGGAACCATAGAGATGGGGACCAAAGCAGAGAAGGAACCCCTGAAGTGGTCTGATACAGAATCAGGTCCATGGGGGAATGTCCAAGAGAGGGACCCTTGTGCCCATAACTTGAACCTATTCCCATATTCTGGACCTGGTAGGAAAAGTAGAACCTGACTGGTTGGCACCTCTTGCTGCGGGGCAAAAGGAAGAAAGGACTTCTCAGGCCTATATGGAACATCACTCCCTGATAAGCCAAGATTTGTGCTGTAAACAACTAACTCATGGTGACACCGATTACCAAACCTAAGGACTGAAGAAGGGTAGGTACCTTGGAAGAAATTTGCAGATTCTCTTGATAGAGAGAGCCGCAAATCAGTCAGTCACGAGGTACGGATGAACCTGCAATCCATCCTCACGAAGGAAACCTGCCACTACCACCATGACCTTGAAAAAATGTCTTTGGTAACGTGGAAAGGCTGAATGACATGGTCATAAATTGCTAAGGTCCCTCTGCAGGAAGGAGCACTGGGAATACGAAAGTACATTTCCTAGAGGTCCAGGGAGGCTAGAAACTCTCCCCACCAGACCAAACAATTACACACTGCAAGGTTCCCATTGTGAAAAGTTGAACCGTAAACACTCTAGACTCTTATGACATCCAAACTCAGCTGGAAGGAAACTCCCTGGTTGGAACTACAAAGCAAAGGGAGCTTCCCATTCTCCCAATTGGATGGAGAAAAGGGGAGAAAGGAGAAATGGTGGACATGGATGGAGGGGAGGGAAGACAGAGGAAGGAGATGCACATGGATGGCGGGGAGGGAGGAAAATGCTGGACATGGATGGAGGGGATGGAAAGAGGAGGAGATGTACATGGATGGAGAAAAGGGGAGAAAGGAGAAGTGCTGGACATGGATGGAGGGGAGGGAAGACAGAGGAGGAGATACACATTGATGCAGAAAAGGGGAGAGAGGAAAAATGCTGGACATGGATGGAGGGGAGGGAAGACAGAGGAAGGAGATGCACATGGATGGAGAGGAGGGGAGGGGAGGGGAGAGAGGAGAAATGCTGGATGAGGGAAGACAGAGGAAGGAGATGCACATGGATAGAGGAGAAGGAAGAGGAGAGGAGAAATGCTGGACATGAATGGAGTGGAGGGAAGAGAGAAGGAGAGGAATATGGATGGAGATGAATGAGGGGGAAGAGAGGAGAAAAACTGTACATGGATGGAGAAAATAGGCAAAAGCTGGATCCACTCTCTACCTCCTCCAGTCAAGTCCATGGAGTACCCAGCTTTTACTTATGGATGTAGGGCAAGAAATGAAGAGGAAAGGAGGAAAGTAAAGAAATAAATGGAAAGGAAGCCCTGGAAACGAAGTTAAGAGAACAGATAGAGAGCAGCAGAATCAGAGACTGGGACCAACATTTACAGAAAACAAAGTCACCAGATAGCAAAGGTAGAAAAAAATCATTTTATTTTAATTTTAGTGATTAGAATATGTCCAATTTGAGAATTTACTTCTGCTGTCTTATTTTGCATTGTATAGGAGGAAACGTGTTTCTTTCTGTTTTCCTGGTATTGTGCTGCATGCAGAGTCTAGCTTCTTGGAATTTCAGGTTAATTTTTGAAGAATTTGAAGAAGGGCTTGCCGGACGAGCCCCCAATTATGTAGGTAGTCATAAATAACTCTTATAGGAAAACAATTCCCAACAGACTCATTTATGCCCAGGTTCCAATTACAGAACTATGCTAAAGCAAAATATTCTGAACTCTGTCTAGTGAAGAATAGAACCTGGCTTGGCACCTAGCCAATGCTTCCGAGAGAGAAACGAAACTAAAGCCAGCTGATATATATTAGATTTATTAGATAAAGAAGATATACAAATATTGAATAACTCTGCAGCAAGGCTTAGCAAAATACAAAAATATATATAGAACTTGCTAATAATAAAACAGAACTAGATTGCTACGGAATGAAACTATACACAATGATTCTTTCTGGACTACAAGATAATTACACAAGCCTGATTTGTAACCTAAACTATGGTTCTTATGCCAAATACAGAGGTTAGCAGCAATCTCCTGACCAGGAGCTATGACGAAACCAGTGTTTCCTAGATAAACACCAATCACAAATCCCAGACTATAGAAAGTAAATCACTGCATCTCACCACGCTGTCTGGCAGCCTCACGATGAAGTAGATGCAGGTTCCTTCTTAGACTCGAGCTGTCTTCCCAGCGAGTCAGTCTTAGATGTAGTGCAGGGTCTCTCTGCAGACAGCACATGCCAGTCACTCCGTGCCATATTTCAGAGCTGGTATAGCTGAACCCAAAGAGTATTTTCACCAGATATGCAGTTCACAGGCGTTTCAGGTCTTCTTCCTTTTCTTGCTAGTCTAAACTCTCCAATGGTCTCCAACCAACCCCAACCAACTTGTCTTTCTTCTGTTCCCGTTTTCTTAGTACCTCTCGGTCAGGTGATACCAGGGACCAATCATGATCTTGTCCAGCTCACTACATGGGCAAGAAGAGTTCTTTGTTTTGTAACCTTGAAATGTTAACTTTCTGGTGCCATGGTCTCACTCCCCTCTCAGCTTCTCAGGGTGATATCAGGGGGTGGTGGTAACACAGAATGTCCTTGGATGGGACAGGCCTGCCAGTGATTTTCCATAAGCTGAAAAGCTGGATCTTGTTGACACAGAAATGTTCAGGTCAGAGGTTGTAGCAGCCATCTTGTTTGTAACAGGATGCATTAGGCTTGTATGTACCAAGACCAGCTCAGGTGAGATCACAGGGAAATACCCCTACAGGCTATATGTGTTTTGCATGTGTGACTGCAAGGCCAAGAGTCTGAATAGGGATCTGTTTGTTAGGTTCTGAGATTTTGATAACATATTGTGTTTCAGATTTTGCAAGACTGTTCTCCTAATTCCTGGACTGTGTGCTAATTTGGTTTGTGTAATTTTGTGTATACTGGAGATGTAACAGCTTACAGAAATTATTTATAATGAAAATAATCACATTATTTTTCTTCCCCCGTACTGGTGTAATATTTTCAATGAGGCCTGTTTATATGCGCCATTTCTGGTAAAAGGGGTGTGGCTAGTGTAGGGGCGGAGCCATAGTGATCATATCCCTAAGGTTACCCATTATGAGTACCAGTACCTTTTTTCGTGAAAGAAAAGTATTGGGGGCAGGCATCTGGTAGTGGAGCAGTTTGTGTTGCTCTCACTGAGGGGAGGGAAGAGAGAAGGTGCTGGATGGGTAGGGGGTGCCGATTAATAGGCTGCAGGGGGATGCCAGAAACCCTAGCACGAGCCCTGAAAATACTTACTGTACCTGAATGTTTACTACTACTACTGCTTACCATTTCTATAGCGCTACTAGACATACCTGAATGTTTACACTTCATTAGCCTTCAGGTTTGCCGGTGTCTTATATATTTAGGTACAGCGAAGATACTTACCTGTAGTAGGTATTCTCCGAGGACAGCTGATTATTCTCACACATGGGTTGACGTCTGCGTTGGCCCGGGAGCCGGCATTTTGCCTCAGCAAAGACAAAAAACTTTGCTAGAGTCTTCTGGTGCATGTGCAGCACACATACGCAGACTGACTTCCCACTCACTGCGCAGGCACGTACCTCAGTTAAATCAAAAAGCATAACAAATAACAATAACTCCAAAGGGGAGGTGGGAGGGATTGTGAGAATAATCAGACTGCTGTCCTTGGAGAATACCTGCTACAGGTAAGTATCTTCGCTTTCTCCGAGGATGTGGTATTTGTGACCAGGTATTTGTGACCTGGATTGGCCACTGTTGGAAACAGGTTGCTGGGCTTGATGGACCTTTGGTCTTTCCCAGTATGGCAATACTTATGTACTTATGTGGAGTATCCCTAGCATCCAGGCTCACTCAAAACAATGAACATTGGTCAATGGGGCCTCGCAACAGCGAGGACATAACATAGGTTAATCAGAAACTATATACAGATAGCTGAGAGTGCAGTCTGGAACAGAATAAAATGGGCCTAGGGGGTGGAGTTGGATTCTAAACCCTAAACAGATTCTGCAGCACTGACTGCCCAAACTGTCACGTCAGGTATCCTGCTGAAGGCAGTAGTGAGATGTGAATGTGTGGACTGATGACCACATTGCAACTTTACAAATCTCTTCAGAGGCTGACTTTAAGTGAGTCACCAACACAGCCATGGTTCTAACATTATGAGCCGTGACATGGCCCACCAGAGTCAGCCCAGTTTGGGCATAAGTGAAGGAAATGCAATCTGCTAGTCAACTGGAGATTGTCCGTTTTCCGATGGCGACTCCTCTCCTGTTGGGATTGAAAGAAACAAACAACTGGGCGGACTGTCTGAAGGGCTTCGTCCGCTTCACGTAAAAGGCCAATGCTCTCTTGCAGTCCAAGGTCTACAAGCTGCTCTCACCAGGGTGGACATGAGGTTGGGGAAAAAGTGTTGGCAAGGCAATTGACTGGTTCAGATGGAACTCCGACACCATCTTTGGTAGGAACTTAGGGTGCGTGTGGAGAACTACTCTGTTGTGATGAAACTTAGTATAAGGTGCATTCACTACTAAGGCCTGAAGCTCACTGACCCTACGAGCTGAAGTAACAGCCACCAAGAAAATGACCTTCCAGGTCAAGTACTTCAGATAGCAGGAATTCAGTGGCTCAAAAGGAGCTTTCATCAACTGGGTGAGAGCGATGTTGAGATCCCAAGACACTGGTAAAGGTTTGACAGAGGGCTTTGACAAAAGTAAACCTCTCATGAAGCGAAGAACTAAAGGTGTCCAGAGATAGGCTTACCCTCTACACGCCAATGATAAGCACTAATTGCGTGGAGGTGAACCCTTATGGAGTTGGTGTTAAGACCAGACTCTGACAAGTGTAGAAGGTATTCAAGCAGGGTCTGTGTAGGACAAGAAAGAGGATCTAGGGCCTTGTCATACCAGATGGTAAACCTCCTCCATTTGAAAGAGTAACACCTCTTCATGGAATCTTTCCTGGAATCAAGCAAGACTTGGGAGACACCCTCTGAAAGAACGAAGGAGGCGAATTCTAAGGTCTCAACATCCAGGCTGTGAGAGCCAGAGACTCGAGGTTGGGATGTAGAAGCGACCGCTCTGAGTGATGTGGGTTGGAAAACACTCCATGGTTCCTCGGAGGACAACTCCAGAAGAGGGAACTAAATCTGATGCGACCAGAAGGGTGCAATCAGGATCATGGTTCCGCGGTCTTGCTTTGAGTTTCAGCAAAGTCTTCCCTACTAGAGGTATGGGAGGATACACATACAGAAGGCCTGTTCCCCAATGAAGGAGAAAGGCGTCTGATGCTAGTCTGTTGTGGGCCTGAAGCCTGGAACAGAACTGAGGGACTTTGTGTTTGAGTTGAGTGGCAAAAAGATCCACCGAGGGGGACCACTCATGAGGTTGCATAACTATGCTCAGCCTGTCGGCCAGACTGTTGTTTACACCTGCCAGATAAGTGGCTTAGAGATACATGCCCTGACAGTGTGCCCAAAGCCACATCTAAACAGCTTCCTGACACAGAGGGTGAGATCCGGTGCCCCCCTGCTTGTTGGTGTAATACATCGCAACTTGATTGTCTGTTTGAATCAAGATAATTTGGTTGGACAGCCGATCTCTGAAAGCCCTCAGAGCGTTCCAGATCACTCATAATTCCAAGAGGTTGATCTGAAGACCTGTTTCCTGGAAGGACCAGGCTCCTTGAGTGTGAAGCCCATCTACATGAGCTCCCCATCCTAGAAGGGATGCATCCGTCGTCAGCAGTTTTTGTGGCTGAGGAATTTGGAATGGTCGTCCCATGGTCAAATTGGACAGGATTGTCCACCACTGAAGAGAATTCTGAAAACCGGTAGACGTGCCTTGCTTTTGCTGGGGAGCAGCAGGGGCTTTAGGCACATGCTGTTGACGAGAATGAGCACGCTGGGGCTGAGCCTGACTAGGCTGTTGAGAAGCCAGAGTGTACCTATGCCTAGCATAGGAATAGGGAGCACTCTGCTTCCCACCAAAAAACCTCCTAGTTGAGGAAGTTGTAGCAGAAGGCGCCCAGTGGGAGAGAGAATCCATAGCATCATTATGCTTCTTGATCTGGTCAACAAGATCCTCTACTTTTTCATCAAAAAGGTTGTCCCCCTGGCAAGGTACATCCGCCATCTGATGCTGGGCTGAATGATCCAAGTCAGAGACACGCAGCCATGAGAGTCTGCGCATCACTATACCCTGAGCAGCGATTCTGGATGCCACATCAAAAGATTCATAAGCGCCCCTGGCCAGGAATTTACAACACGCCTTCTGCTGCCTGACCACCTGGCGAAAAGGCTCAGCCTGCTCCAGAGGGAGGGCATCGACCAAGGAAGGTGGGTGCCTCACCGAGTTCCACAAGTGAACGCTCATGAAGAGCTGGTACGATTGGATACGGGCAGCGAGCATTGCGGCCTGATACGTCTTCCTCCCCAAAGAATCCAAGGTCCTAGCTTCTCTGCCTGGGGGTCCCGAAGCATAGTCTCTAGAAATCTTGGCTCTCTTGAGGGCGGAGTCCACCACCATGGAACTGTGGGGTAACTGAGACCTCATCAACCCAAATTCACTGTGGATCTGATACTGGGACTCAGCTTGCTTCAGGATCACGGGGCCAGACAGAGGGAACGACCAGTTTTGCATAAGGACTTCCTTGAGTACCTCCTTAGGTGGGGAGGGATAATCCAGGGCCTCGAGCATCTCAGCCCTGGGTTCATCCTCCACCTCCATAGGGAATGGAATAGCTGTAGCCATTTCCTGGACAAAAGATGTAAAGGAAAGACTCTCAGGAGGAGACAGTCTCATTTCAGGTGGAGGGGAAGGTTCAGAGGGAATCCATATGACTCATCGGAAGGAAAGTATCTGGGATCTCCTTCTGACTCCCATGAACACTCCTCTTCAGTATCAGAGAGTACCTCCCTAAGGGAACTCCGAGACTGAGTCTGCCTCAATGCCGAGGATCGACGTCCTCAATGGCGATGTCGAGAGGCTGACGCCCGCATGGACTGCGGCGAAGGTTCCTCCACCGACGTCGATGGGGAGTCGACCTGGATGGCAATCGACACCAGTGCCAGACGGGGACCTCACCGCAGCTGAAGGGCCATTCGCTGCTGCAGCAGACGGCACGGAAGGCACAAGCACCCCGACACCGAAGCAGACTGGCGTAGTAATCCTTCCAGAAGTTCTGGAAGCAGGGCCCAGATGCGCTCGTCGAAAGCCGCCATCGGAGAAGGCTGCAGGGTCGGTGAATCAGCCAGTGGCAGAATCTAATGAGGCTTAGGTGCAGGTACTGGGCTGCTAAGAGGCCGGCGCATCGGGATCTCCTGTATGGAGGGGGGAGCGATCCTCTCGGTGCTGACAATTCTCGGGTGCCGAATCCTTCGATGCCCCAGAGCTCCTGGCACCATGTGTTGGAGGAGATCGGTGACGGTGCTTCTTCGCCTTTGCTCGATGCCCGTCACGACGAGGAATTCTCACATCTCCTCAGGGTCGGGTCCGACAATGGTCGGTCCTGGGGGGCCTGCATAGCAGGAGGCCTTGAGACAGGTGGAGACTCAATCAACACCTCACTGCTCCCAGCGCGACTTGGTCTCTCAGCAGCTATTACCTCTGCTCCAGACATCGATGCGTCCCTCGATGTTGACGCCGCTAACCTCGGTACTGATGTCGATACTGAAGGATCGGACCGAGGCCCCAAAAGTTTCTCTTGTTGGGATCTCGAGCTACTTGCGTCCACTTCTTTATACGAAGACACAGATTACAAGCAGCTGGGCTGTGGTCGGGCCCAAGGCACTGGATATACCAGGAATGGGTATCGGTGCCTGAGATGGTCCGGTTGCACCGAGTACAACGTTTGAAGCCGCTGGGTGTCCTCAATGACATGGAAGGAAAAACGGCTCCAGGAAATCAAAGGACTTGATTGTGCCAAGAAAAAGGGGGCACAATAAAGAAGGAGAAACCCGGTCGCGTCGAAAAAGAAAGAAAACTTAAAACTTGGGAAAAAGAACTGAGGATTTTTCTAAAAGGAATCCTATTTCTTTTTTTTTAAACAAACTAAAAAAAACTATATAAACAGACGCGAAAAACGACAAAAATTCATCAAAAAGAAGACTCTTTCCAGAGCCAAGACAAGGAGCACAGGAGGAATCTGCCGCACCTCGTCGCGGAAAAAAGGAAAACTGAGGTACGTGCTCGCACGGCAGATGGGAAGTCTAGCAAAGTTTTTTGTCTTTGCTATGGCAAAATGCCGGTTCCCAAGTCGACGCAGACGTCGACCCACATGTGACCATAAGCTTGTACTTGGAGAAAGTAGGTATTTTTCTATTCCAGGAGGGCTCACAATAAAAAAAATAAAAAAAAGCTGAAATGGGACTTGAACCTGGACCAGCCACTGCATTAACCATTAGACTACTCCTATTAAGAATGTCCATAATACCTGAAGCTGTCAAGAGACAAGCATCTCTTGCCGGTTTCACATTCAGGGGAGAGGAAGAGGAACAGCAACCACTGGGGGATTAAGAAGGTGTTTGCCTTAATCCCTCCAGTAGACAGCTACTCAATCAGAGCACCTTTCTGTAATCTGGGTGTGCCAAGTACCAGGTCTAAATTACAACAACCATCTTTGTAGTCTTGGATGCCCATATTTTGGGCACTTCCTAGTCCTGCCCAAAATACACCTAGATCATGCCCCCTTGCCATATGGTCATACTGCAGTGTTAGAAATCCATACCCTATCTTTGGGATTTGGGCATCAATGCAACATGGATGTTTAAAGGAGAAATTAAGTCTTACCTGATTATGGTCTTTCCTTTTGTTATCTACACTGTTCTGCACAAGTGGGTGTTATCCCCTCCTACCAGCAGATGGAGGGAGGTAGAGAAAAACTGAGTTTTACCAGTGACCTCACCAGTATTAGCAGGTGATGCTCCTTGGAAGATCCAGTATGCATCTGTCAAAGTAGCATAAAGTCCCTTTTTGTAATGCACCCATACCTCATCAACCACTGTAGTTGCAAAGATAATCAAGTGAGCATAACACCACAGACAGGCTTATTTTCGAAAGGGAAGGGCACCCATCTTTCGACACAAATCGGAAGATGGGTGTCCTTCTCCCAGGGTCACCCAAATCGGCATAATCGAAAGCTGATTTTGGGCGTCCTCAACTGCTTTCCATCGCGGGGTCGACCAAAGTTCATGGGGGCGTGTCGGAAGCATAGTGAAGGCGGGACTGGGGCGTGCCTAACACATGGGTGTCCTCGACCGATAATGGAAAAAAGAAGGGCATCCCTGACGAGCACTTGGGCGACTTTACTTGGTCCATTTTTTCTTACGACCAAGCCTCAATAGGGTGCCCAAACTGACCAGATGACCACCGGAGGGAATCGGGGATCACCTCCCCCAGTGGTCACTAACCCCCTCCCACCCTAAAAAAAATATTTTAAAATATTTTTTGCCAGCCTCAAATGTCATATCCAGCTCCCTGACAGCAGTATGCAGGTCCCTGGAGCAGTTTTAGTGGGTGCAGTGCACTTCAGGTAGGCGGACCCAGTCCCATCCCCCCCCTACCTGTTACACTAGTGGTGGTAAATGTGAGTCCTTCAAAACCCACCAGAAACCCACTGTACCCACATGTAGGTGCCCCCCCTTCATCCCTTAGAGCTATGGTAATGGTGTACAGTTGTGGGGAGTTGGTTTTGGGGGGGGGTTGGGGGGCTCAGCATCCAAGGTAAGGGAGCTATGCACCTAGGCGCAATTTCTGAAGTCCACTGCTGTGCCCCCTAGGGTGCCCGGTTGGTGTCCTGGCACGTCAGGGGGACCAGTGCACTACGAATGCTGGCTCCTCCCATGACCAAATGGCTTGGATTTGGTCGTTTCTGAGATGGGCGTCCTCGGTTTCCATTATCGCCGAAAATCGGGGACAACCATCTCTAAGGTCGACCTAAATTTCACGATTTGGGCGTCCCCGACCGTATTATCGAAACTAAAGATGGACACCCAAGGGTTCTTGGGGTAAAAGTAAAATGTTTATTGTGACATGTTGGATGGTTTACTGTTTTTTTTTCTTGTTCTATATGAAGCTTATCAATCAACATGTTTTGCTTTTAATAAAGATGATTAAAACATAAAAAATAAGTTTTGTGTGTTACTGAATTTTATTATTCTGTCTCACTATATTTCCAGTTTCGATAATACAGGTTTCCCCGTCCCTTTGCCGGGACGTCCTGCAAGGACGTCCTCAGGAAAACTTGGGCGCCCCTTTCGATTATGCCCCTCAGAGTGTCCCTGGCACCCTGCATACTCCAGGAAATAGCAATCTCACAGGAGCAATCTCATACTGTTGTAAGTTGTGATGTTTGAGATTTGTCTCTTCTCTTTTTTTTTGTACTGTAAGGGAAAGTGCAAAGCACACTCAGTCTCAGGCCTAAGTCTTCCGAGGGCAGGTTGCAGAGCAGTGTAGCTGGCTAAAGGAAAGAAAATGATCAGGTAAAACATAATTTCTCCTTCCTTAGCATACAGTTATACTGTTCTGCACCAAGTGGGATGTACCGAAACAGATCTACTGGGCAGGGGAAGACAAGGCCCCCCTCCCCGAATGACGGCACTGTCAAAGTCCAAACAGACCCAGGCCAACACATTCAGTCTGTAGTATTTCACAAAGGAATGGAGCAACGACCAAGTCACCGCTTTGCAAATCCCTTCAGCAGCAAACGCCCAGAAAGCAGCCTGAGCCTGACTGGACTGGGCCTTCTGGCCTGAGCTACTGGACAATTCTTATAAATGTAGGTGGTCTCAATAGCCGCCTTGATCCACCTTGAAATGGATGCCTGAGAGGCCACCTGGCCCCTCCTATGGCCATGAAAAGGGAACAAAGAGATGATCAGCAAGGTGAAAATCATTCGTCTCCTTCAGATACTGGAGCAGCATCCTCCTCTGGTCTGCAGAAGCAATGCCTTTCACCCCAAAGGAGGGCAAATGTACGTCCTGATTAACATGGAATGGAGACACCACATTAAGAAGAAAGAAAGGGACTGCGTGAAGGGAAAATGAGTCCTACACAAGGGAGAGATGTGGGTCCCAACAAGACAGGACCTGTAGCTCAGAAAAACCTGTCTCGAGAGTGAGGTTCTTTTCTCAAACGGAGCTTCAGCAAACACATGGAGAACTAGATTGAGGTCCCATGGGGGAAAGGAGGGACATATTCTTGAACTGGGCTAGGGAGGTGCACGTCACTTTACCTCAAAAACTGGAAAAAGCAGAGCTACCTGGACCCTCAAGGAGCCCAATACCAGACCCTGGTCTAGGTCTTGCTGTAAGAATGCAAACTCTACTAACAGAAATCCACTAGGCAAAAAATACTTCAAATATTATATCAAAAGGAAGGAAAAAGCCTCAAAGAGCTCGAATCTAAGCAGATTTAACAGAGCTGCAAAGATCTAAGTGATCTCTTACACATTCTTCATTGGCAAGAAAACCTTCCAATTTTTGAAATAAGTATTGCAAAATCTTCAAAAGCTCAAATGTTCAAGTTCATCTAATATGTCAAATATCAAAAAGCAATCAATCCCAAAAGCATTTTAGGTAAGATGCTGGATACAGAAACCAAGCCCAACTGCCCTCAGGCCAACGATGGCCAGCGTTTCGCTTTGCTGCGTCAGGGTCCCGAATGGCGAAAACTCTTAGGCTTCATCACAGCATTCTGCACAAGTTCTTTGCTGTAAGAATCCAATTTAAGGGACCTGAGCCCTCCCAGATGACAGTGACCATTCCACATACCAAGTCTCAAAGACTTTCCAAGCCCTGACATAAGCCAGGAATGTGCAAGATTCTGAGAATGGAGCAGCATAGAAACCACTACGGGTCAGACTGTAAGCCACAAGGGATCAAGATTTTCCATTTCTACTGGATCTTGCCTGGAAGGCCCTCCAACAGGCACACAAGGTCTGCATACCATGGTCGGCGAGGCCAATCTGGAGCCACTAGCTAGACCAGATGAGGATGAAACACAATCCTGTGCAAAAGATGGCCTCTGGAGGGAAGATATACAGATGTTCCTCTAGCAGCCATGGCTGGGCTAGGGCATCTATCCCTTGAGAGGCCAGCTCCTTCAGAAGACAGCAGAAATCCTCCAGTTTCTCATTGGCACTGGAGACCATCATATCAAACAGCAGGGGGCCCTGGCAGTCCATAATAAGCTGAAAGGCCCATTGTCCCAGCTCCCATTCTCCCAGATCCAGGAGAGAGTGACTGAGAAGGTCCACTTGCACATTTTCCTTGCCAGCAATACGTGCCACTTTGAGGGCCTGCAGGAGTCCCTCCATCCACTGACAGAGGGATGCTCCTTCCAAGGCTACTGTCTGACTCCTGGTGCCTCCCTGTTTGTTGATATAAGCCACCACAGTGGCTATCTGGCATCACCCTGACCACCTTTCCCTAAAAGACTGGCAGGAATTCCAGCAGGGCCAGGCGAACTGCCTGGAACTTCAGGCGATTCATGGACCAGGCCACCTCCCACTGGGTCCAGGTCTCCTCCACCACAAGACACAGGTAATGAGCTCCCAAGATGAGGATACTTGTATCCATAGTGACAATCACCCACTGCAGGGGATCCAGCAGCACCCCTCCTCAGAAGGCGAACCAGCTGTCCCACCAGCTCAGACTGATTCTTGGCTTGAGCTAAAGAGACAGAGGGTGGTGGAAATCTTGTGAGACCGGGGTGTGGGACGCATGCGAGTCCACACCTACAGTGCCACCTTCAGTGTCACAGCCATGGAACCCCAGGAGCTGCAAGTAGTCCCATACTATGGAAACTGGGAGCTCACACAATCTGTGCTTCTGCATTTGAAAATTCTCTACCCAGTCCTCTGAGAGGAACACCATCTCCTAGGCAGTGTTGAAGCAGACCCCCAAGTATTCCAGGGCCGGGGAGGAAACCAGGTGACTCTTGCCTTGATTCACAAACCCAGCCCAAGATCTCAGACAGCTGACCTGAGAAGCGGCCAGGCTGGCCTCCACAGATGAATCCGCCCAAATCAGCCAGTCATCCAGATAAGGATGTATCTTGATCCCCTGGCACCACCTTAACCCTGGAAAAGGTGCGGGGGTGAGGGGGTTGTGGTCAGTCCAAAGGACACTCAGAAGCCAACATAACGCTTGCAATGAGAATGTGCAGATAGGCCTTCATAAGGTCTAGGGATGACAAGAACTCACCCAGCCAAACTGACGTGATTACAGACCAGAAGGTTTCCATGTGAAAGTGTTGTACCTGCTTTGTGACCACAAAGTAAATGGAAGAACATCCCAAGCCGTGCTCCTCACAAGGCATCAGTTCTACAGGCCCTAGCTCCAAGAAATTCTGGAGAATAAGGGCGACAGCGTCACTTTAGTACTGAGTCACATGGAGAAATGTCACATCCGTCGCTCCCTCCGGCTGCTCCTCTGCGGGAAGCAGGAACCGGTGTCCATCGCGGCGAGGGCCGGCCTTCTTGAGGTCGCGATGGAGAGCCGGGGCTCGCCGCGGTGATAGCCGCCCAGTCCGGGGCCGAGGCTGTGGGCCGGCGATTGCGGCTGCCGGGCTCTCGATCGCCAGCTATGGGGTCCGTGCTTGCGCCAGCGCCGAGACGCGATGGCCGGCGTCTCCTTCACTTTCGGGCGCGGGAACCCGAAGCTCCGCCTCTGAGGAGTTAGATTGGGAGGCCGGTGCTGTAGTCCCGCCTGGGAGGTCGGACGGAACCAACCAGAAGGATTTCGTCAGTAACCGGGTTCTGATTGGCCGGCCATGTCGGCTGGGGCTGGGCGGTTGAATGCTGATAGTATTTAAGGAGCGGGCCTGAGACAGGACATTGCTTCAGGTTCTGTTTCCCGAGGCCAGTCTTCGTGTGTTCTAGTTTTCAGTTTGTTTCCTTGCTCTCCTGGTTTTGACCTTTGGACTGTTTCTGGACTACTCTGCTAGCCGCCTGCCTTGACCTTTTGCCTGTATCAGACTACGCTGTGAGCTGCCTGCCCTGACCTGTTGCTGGTTGTGGACTCCTCTGTTTTCCACCTGCCCTCTTCGCTCCTGGTTCCTGTACTGGGTCAGTTCGTCAACCCCGCGGTTCCGGAAGTCCCGTTGACCGCCTGCAGCTGGGGGCTCAACCCTCGGTGAACGGCGGTCGCCGCGGGTGAAGACTTGGGGTTGCACGGCTGTCCTCTGAGGTCCTTCGGGGCCTTGCGGGACCTAAGGGCTCACCTTCTTTTCAGACAAGACAGAAGCCATGAATGCATCAGGAACGGAGTGGGCAGCTCCAGGGAGTATCTCTTCACGACCACCTCCAAAACCCACTAGTTCGAGGTGATGTGGGCCCATTCATGGTGGAAGAGGGACAACCTGCCCCCACCTGCATTACCGAGGGGCCCGGAATGTCCTCATTGGGCAGGATGGGCTGCAGGATCTCCGTCTGGGGAAACTAAAGGACCGGCTCTCCTAGGGCCCTGAAAGGATCCCAACCGAAAAGGTCTCTCTGAACTGGATGATTTCTGTCTTGGTTATTGCCTGTTTGTTCTGTTGTGTGTTTCTGTGGCCATGTGGCCCAGCCTTGAACTCTGCCTAGTCTGCCCAGCCTTGAGCTCTGCCTAGTTTCTTCTTCCTTCTGCTGTTGTGTTTGGGTTCCCGTTCGGTCTTGCGGCCCACATGAGAGAGCACTGTGTGTATCGGTTCCATGATGGCCTTGTGGCTCGTTTGAGTGTTTTCTTTTCTGGCTTTACTTAGTTCTATCCCTGTGTTTCCTGCCCAGTCCAGTCCTGGTTTGTGTCTTAGTGAAGCCTGGGTGCTCTGTGCACTTCTGGTCTGTTTCGGTCTGTGTGCTTATTGCACCTCTAGTCTGCTCCAGTCTTGGTTTGTGTCTTAGTGCAGCCTGTGTGCTCTGTGCACTTCTGGTCTGTTTCGGTCTGTGTGCTTATTGCACTTCTAGTCTGCTCCAGTCCTTCTTGTTTACTCCATTCCTGGTTGGAGGGTTTTGCCTGCTGCTGCCGCTCGTCAACAACACCCCAAGAGCTCACGTTGTTCCTGAGTCCATGACAGTTTGCTTAGACCCTGAGACCGTGACAGAGAGAGATGGTGGAAAATGGGAGAGAGGGAGATATGTTGGACCTGGGGGTGGATTAGAGGGAGAGAGAGATACACAGGAGGTGGAGAAAGGAGGATATATTGGATCCAGGAGCAGAAGGGAGAGATGCCGTACAGTGGGAGAAATGTTGGAACATGGGGGAGAGGGCAAGAGAGAAGAGAGAAGGGACAGAGAGATGTAAGGCTACAAGAGTGGGGAGGGGAGAAAGAGGGAGCAGATGCTGGGCTAGAAGGGCAGAGGGAGGAAGATGCTGGGAATGGTGGAACCATGTGGGAAAGGCCAGGAGGGGGAGGAAGGGGGTGGCAAGAAAATGAATGAAAGGATAGTGATTACAGAGGATAGAAATATGGTAATGAAAGGGAATGGAGGGCTGGGGAAGGAGTGAGATGGGGAACTGGAAAAGCTAGTGGGTGTGAGAAGAAGATGGAAATCTGATAGGTAGCTGTAAAACAAAAAGGAGGAGAACAGTGAGAGGGTAAATTTGAGTTGACAGTGAGGCAGAAAGAAGAAAAAAAGAGCTAACCCCCCCCCCCCCCAACAATCAATATGTCAGAACAGGCGTAGTGAGGGTAAAAAAGACAAATGGACAGCAGTCACTTGAAAGAGAATTAGAAGGCAACAGACAGGAAAGCACAAGAGAAACTGCAATCAACATGATGGAAAAATACAATGTCCAAACCACAAAGGTAGAAAAAAAGCAATTTATTTTGAATATTTTAAATGGAATATGTTGACTTTGGGAAATCTGCACAGCAAATGTGTTCGTATTGTGTTCCGTAGAAAGGAAATGCATTTCTGTTTTTATTTCTCCAGTGTTGGAGTACATACTAAGTTTAACTTTTGGGGGTTCGCAGTTCAATTTTTGTCTAAATATTTTTATTTCTGATTTGTAATCCCTTGTTCTGTATTTGGTGAGGGTCTGTCGGTGTGCCAGTAATGGCAGGTGGGGAAATCGGAAGGAAGGCAGGGAGAAGAGAGGATATCAGGAAGGGGGTCCTAGCATGTCTAACACCAGTTCTGACTCTTGCTGTATAGCTGGTAGGGATCCCAAGCCTCCCCAGTTGAGGACCTCCTCCAAAAATGGGCAGAACTTCCAGTCGGCAACAGCATCCTTGAGTCACTGACAGCTAAGCATGCATAGGGTGCTGGCATCAGTGGCTTAGGGATGTTGCTGCTGCCTGCCAAGCATGGTAAAAGGGAGTTCTGGCCACCTTCAGAGAAAGTCTTCAGCTGACAGAGCTTGAGGATCCTTATTAGCTAATGTATTTATATTCTGGTAGGGCAGAACAGAGAAAACATTGTGCCAACCCACTTTGGGCTTAGGCCTGTCCAATATTGGCTGTCTAGCTGCGCCACTGGTTGTTGGTAGCATTTTTTTTATCTTGCTAATATTTTCACACGTGCCATTGCCAGCTTATACAGCATATGTCACAGAGGAAGGAAGTAATGGTTTCATCAGAGTAGTAATTTTGAGGGGTTGGTTATAGGGGCTTCCTGTATTCATGCAGAGATGTTTTCATCTAGTAAAGAGCCACCAAAACAGAAATCATGTTATGAGAATCTGGTGATTAACAAATCAGACTTACTATTTACAAGTACAATTTTTTTTAAAGCATTAGATTGAAACCTGGGAACATTTAACATTTTTTAAATATTAATAATAATATTATGCTGCTAATGCTGCTGTTTATGCTGCTTACAATGATTACAAAATTGATATTTATATTGACCTTAATATTCATATATACTTTATTAATATTCATATTGACCTTATTAATATTCATATAAATATTTGGCTATTTTTGGGGCTATTTTTAGCCACAAATTTGGCTGGAAATTTTCAACACTTGGCAGCTCTACATATATGGCAGTCTGGTTTAGGATGGGCTGGAGAGGGCTTTAACAGAAACTCCAGTAATTTGGAATGCTAGGACAGTGCCTGGCAGACTTTTACAGTTTGTGTCCCGCAATTGACAAGATGGATTTGGATAAGCTAGAGCAAGGAGGTTTAATAGACAGGAAATGAAGTGATGTCAAAATGTAAACCAATTAGGTCAATGAGTTTTCCCTTCCCTGCACAGCCGTCATACCCTTATACTCAAAACAAAGCAAGCAAATATGAGCTGCTGCATCTACGTTGTCGTTCTTTATTGTTGGTAGCATTTTTATTGAATCTCACTTATATTTTCAAACATGCCAGCTTGTGCAGCATACAGATGTACACAGAGGATGCATAAAAACTGGATAACTTTTTATAGGTAGGAGTAGTAATTTGTTATAAATCTTAATCAGTGGTCAGTTGGAGGGGCTGGTTACAGGGACACCCTAGCACGTGTTATATTCGTGCAGAGATTTTTTTCTCCTGGTAATGGGCCACTAAAACAGAGATCATGATATAAGAATCAGGTGCTTAACATTCAGAGTTTCTATTTATTTATGACATTCATAGCCCACATTTAACATTTATTAGGTTAAAACCTGGGAGCATTTGAAAGGTTTTTTTTTAACCTGTGCCTAGATGGTTTGTGGGAACTTGCTCCTTCTGTTTTGAAGAATGTGGTGGTATATTATAAAAATGCACAATATTGTTTATTACTATTATTTACTACTGGTTGATATACAGCAGAAGGTCAACTTCATGCTTTGTAAGATAATTTTTAATAACATTTCTCTCAGTCATTACCCAAATAAAATTATAATGTTAATTATACGACCATGTCTGCCTCTTATGGTAGCTTTTGTTAATTAAAGCCGTGTCAGAAAGATATTGGCAAGTGCGATTTTATTATGCAGGCAAACAATACACTGCCAAAATACAAAATAACAAGCACAGTGTTAGTCGCCAAGTTTATACAAAGTTGATTATTTTCAGTGGAAAATAAATCTGTTGGCTGCCTGCTATGTGAATATTCCATCACTGTTTAATTATTGCTACCAAGTATCAGATATTTAGGGCATATGCCTTAAACATAGATTGTTTACATTTATCTAGACCTTACATACACATGGTATTGCTTATTAAACCTGAAGGCAAAACCAAAGTGTGGTTAAACAATTTGGTATAAACTGTGTTGTTTATGACTTTACTTGTTATGAAATGCTTTGAGTCCTACTGATCTGTACATCTGTTGTGTTATTTTGGCAGGTGGAAACAGTCAGGTGGGCTTATAGGGAGGGAGGGGAAGGGTTCTTGGGGTAAAATTAAAATTTTTATTGTGCCATGTTGGATGGTCTACTGTTTTTTTCTTGTTCTGTATGAAGCTTATCAATTAACATATTTTGCTTTTAATAAAGATAATTAAAACATAAAAAAATAAGTTTTGGATGTTACTGAATTCTATTATTCTGTCTCGCTGTATTTCCAATTTTGGCACAGTATGAGCCATCACAAGAACAAAATATAAGAAAACCAGTGGGCTGCATTAGGGGCTTATAGCCCATTTAGTTATGTTTCCACAAATGAGAGATCTGTTTGACAGAAAATATTTTTATTATTTTGACTTATAACCACTTGACCCTGAAACATGCTCAAACAGAATAATCCATTTGTGTATCTAAAAGGTAAAGCTCTACACAACAGATGAAGATGTGATTATATGTGCCCCAATGAGAGTTTAATTCTACTTCTATTTAATTTCAATATATTCTATCATCTTTATAACATCATGCTTCCAAAGGCAGATTACAACAGAATTTACGATGAACCCATCAGGAAACAGGATATCCTCACTGAAATTTGGCCATCTGTATTGTATACAGTGATATTTATTTAGTTTTTGTTGTAGAAAAATGAGCACAAAATAGAGTTTAAAATTGCTGTTTCTACCAGCTATAATAATTTTTAAGCTGTTTTAGTGATATTCAATTGTCATTTCATTATATTTTATCTACACATGGGAAGCTTTCAAATAAATTAAAAAGCTGTCCAATAAGTAAAAACAAAAAAAACCTTTTATCCGCCACCTTTTAAGGCACTGCCCATCCAACTGAAACAGCTTTAGACTTGTTAAAGATAGACGGCCTAACAATAAAAAAACGAACAATTTATTTATTTATTTATTGCATTTGTATCCCACATTATCCCACCTATTTGCAGGCTCAATGTGGCTTACATAGTTTTGTTAACATTGTCATTGCAGGGTGACAGTTACATTTAATATTGTGCAGAGGTTAAATAAGGGTAGAAAGAGGAAGGAAAGGATTGATTAAGGTAGTTATATTAGGTGAGCTATCTTGACTGAGTGGGTTGTCGGGTGAATTAGTGTGTCTATTAGTTCTCATTGTATGCCTTGTTGAAGAGATATGTCTTTAGAGATTTGCAAAAGATATTTGTTTCGTCGATTGTTTTCAGGTCTGTAGGCAGTGCATTCCACAATTGCGTGCCCAGGTACGAGAATGTGGTAGCATGCATCTGTGCATGCAGCAGCTCATAGGTTTGCTTGCTTTGTTTTGAGTAAACGGGGATGACGGCAGCGCTGGGAAGGGGCTTCCTTGCTTACAATGGACTAGAGAGGCTCACTTCCACTCCTGTTTATTAAACCTCTTTGGCCTAGAGTGGGCTTCAACTGCCACTTCAGCAGTTGGAAACTAACAGCATAGCCTTCTTGGTACACCAATGTATTTGACAGAGCAATAAGCTCTGCCTACTAGCTTCAGCCCACATAGTGGGCCAGATAGGCTCATGTCCTCTCAAGTCATCAAACTTCCTGGAACATACCCATTACAACAAGGGAAATGGGACTGGATATACCGCCTTTATGAGGTTTTTGCAACTACATTCAAAGCGGTTACATATATTCAGTTACTTATTTTGTACCAGGGGCAATGGAGGGTTAAGTGACTTACCCAGAGTCACAAGGAGCTGCAGTGCAGTGGTAATCGAACTCAGTTCCCCAGGATCAAAGTCCACTGTACTAACCACTAAGCTACTCCTCCCATACTCATTGGGACCCATAATTCACAACGAACTTATAAAAAATCCAGGACTGGACTCTAACGTCCCTATTGGTCCTGAATAAGCTGACAAAGACCGGACAACACAACAACTGTTATAACTATATTGGCACAGCTTACGTCCAGAAAGGGCAGCTCTCACGCATATATCACCCTCAAGAAATGCAACGGAAAACAAAGCCCTAGCAACAGCCACTGCGGGATTACTTTTACCCATTAAGCTTACCGGCCCAAACAGTGGATATAGCGACGTCGCAGACTCGAAGCGGAAAAGCTCGCGCTTCTAGTAGCCGTTGAAAGACCTGTGGTTGTTAATCGGTTTCCACTCACCAGAAGGAAGCGCGCGCCGGCAGCCCAGAGCCACTTCTTGTGCTTGTAAACTCAGATATCTCTAGGTAACCGTGGCTACGGGCGAACCGCGCGTCGTGGTAACCTGCTGGTGAGTGTTGCTCAGTGCTCACTTTTCCCAGAGAGGAGCCTGGAGCTTCGCCAGAGTCACTGAGGAAAGAGTGCGGTTTGTTTTTATTCTTTTGACATAAATATTATGGTCTCTGATGCAGCCAACAAGTATTATATGTATATCACTGGAGGGTGAGGGTGCCACACAAAAGTTAGTTATTATAGTTCAGTGAAAGGAAATGGGCACAAACAAACCAGCCTTTGTCCCTGTTCCCACAACCCTTGTCCAAACTCGCCTAGTGCATAGCAGAGGCATGTCTGTACTTGGCGGGAGGGTGAGGGAGCACATTTTAGCCCCCCCCCCTCCCCGCCATTGGCAGACCCCCCCCCCCCCCCCCCCCGCCGCCACCAGCTTTGACCTCCACCCCCCTCCCGCCGCCAACCCTCCCCTGCCACCGGACCCCAACCCCCGCCAGCCGAGGTCCTCTCTTCCGTTGCAGCAAAGCTTCCTTCAGTTTCAAATTCTGAGTCTGACATCAGACACAGAACAGGAAGCTCCACCCCCCCTCCCGCCGCCAACCCGCCGTGGCCTATCTTTGCTGGCGGGGGACCCCAACCCCTGCCAGCCGAGGTCCTCTCTTCTGTTGCAGCAAAGCTTCCTTCAGTTTCAAATTCTGAGTCTGACATCAGACACAGAACAGGAAGCTTTGCTGCAACAGAAGAGAGGACCTCGGCTGGCAGGGGTTGGGGTCCCCCGCCAGCAAAGATAGGCGACGGCGGGTTGGTGGCGGAAGGGGGGGTGGAGAGGGTCGTCGGCAGGGGGGTCCAGGGCCAAATCTATGGGGCCCAGGCCCCCGTGGCCCCACGCAGATACGCCCCTGGTGCATAGCCAAAAGGTAATTTTTGAGTAGGCCACTGCATAGGTTGGACGGGCAACGCGCATGCATTTCTTCTTCCATCCCCATGAACTTTAAAATTAAGGGGCCTTTTACGAAAGGGTTGCCACATGGCAACCTGGAACTACTCAGCAGACCCAATGTGGCTGGTGGCGGTAGTTGCAGCTCCAGCGTGTGCCATTTCTGCCTCGCTGGAAAATATTCCTACATTTCTAGTGTGGCACTAACCTGGCAGTAATCGAGCAGTGCACAGATTACCATTTGAGCCCTTACTGCCACCCCAGTAGGTGGCAGTAAGTGCTCCCCCCCCCCCCCCCCCCCGCATGGCCATGTGGTAAGAATAATCTTATCGTATGGCCATTTTGGGAGGGGAGAGGACTTTTTACTCATATGGTAAAAAGGGCCTTGGTGTGCAGGAAAAACAGCCCCCACCAACACCACAGGACCCTTTTACCGCAGCTTGGTAAAAGGACCCCTAAATACTTTACCTGACAAAGATTCACAGCCCCCAACCCAACTTTAGAAATGCACAGCAGTCAAAGGCAACACTCTGAGCCATTGACACTGGCACTCCAGGCATGCTCATTTCTCACATATGAACTGAACATGCATGAGTGTGCCCATGGTTTTAGTATTAGAAGTTTGGAGAACCACCAACAACTGCCACAGTTTTCTGACAGGAATTTGATGAAGTGTGGCTATCTTCAGCTGGCAATGAGCTACATGAATGGTATGCCTATGATTGTCAACTTTTTGAAAGTGGGCACAGGGAAGAAGTGGGAAACTACAGGCTTGTAAACCCACGTCGGTGGTAGGAAAAATAATGGAGTCACTGCTGAAGAATCCAACGGGTTGCAGGATCCAAGGTAGCATGGCTTTTTCAAAGGAAAATCCTGCCAAAGGGATCTGATTGATTTCTTTGACTGGGTGACCAAAGAAATGGATAAAGAACATGCGCTAGATGTAATCTACTTGGATTTCAGCCATGGGCATAGCCAGACCTCAAAGTGTGTGTGTGTGTGGGGGGGGGGGGGTCCATAGCCCAAAGTGAGGGGCATGTTTTGGCCCACCACAGCGCCACATACCTTGGCTGGCGGGGATCCCCAAACTCCACCAGCTGAAACGTTTCTCCAGAAATGCTTGCCTGCCCTGCTTCTCAGGTTGCAGTATGCATGATTTTAATGAAATTAAGCATGCATGAAGTGTCGCACATGCTCAGGTTCACTAAAGCCAAACATGCACGCGATGAGAGGGAAGCAGGGCAGGCAATGTAAGGAGAGCAGCGCTGGAGAAACGCTTCAGCTGGTGGGGGTCGGGGACCCCCGCCAGCCAGGGGCCCAGGCCCCCGTAGCTATGCCACTGATTTCAGCAAATCCTTTGATACAGTTCCTCACAGAAGACTTGTGAATGAGCTGAGAGGGCTGAACGTAGGACCCAACGTGGTGAACTGGATTGGAAATTGGTTGACCAAGGTAGGCATATTTTCAAAGCACTTAGCCTTCCAAAGTTCCATAGAAACCTATGTAACTTTGGAAAGCTAAGTGCTTTGAAAATATGCCAGCAGGCAACATTGGGTGGTGGTAATTAGAATCCGCTTGGAGGAAAGGAAGGTGAGTAGTGGAGTACCTCAGTGGTCGGTACTGGGGAAATTCTGTTTAATATATTTGTGAGAGACATTGCTGAAGGGTTAGAAGGAAGGGAAAGGGAAATGGGACTTGATATACCGCCTTTCTGTGGTTTTTGCAACAACATTCAAACAGGTTTACACAGTATATATAGGTACTTATTTGTACCTGGGGCAATGGAGGGTTAAGTGACTTGCCCAGAGTCACAAGCAACTACAGAGGGAATAAGTTTGCCTTTTTGTGGATGACACGAAGATAGCCAATAGAGTGGATACCCCGGAGGGAGTAGAAACCATAAGAAGAGATCTCCAAAAATTGGAAGAATGGTCAAAAGGTCTGGCAGTTAAAATTTAATCACACACTACACTTCAAGGTATTATAATAATTTCCATGTATCAAATTGATATTCAACTACTTCCAAACTGGAGCTACCTTAGAAACAACTAACATATCATTAATACAATTTTTTTAAAATGTTTAATAAACAATAATAAGTTATGCTCAGAGTGATTAAGTGCCTCACACCAAAGGTATAAATACCTATTGAATGCACTCAGTTAAAAACAATCATCACACCGGGTGCCCTCGCCTCCTGCCCTCTATGAAGAGGCGCAATGTACCTATTCAGATTGAAAGTAATTTTTTAAAATTTGTCTCCTTTGATGTTATATTACTTAAAATGCCAATCTTTGAAAAACTCTGAAAATCACAAAAATAACTAAGGGCCCTGTTTACTAAGGCGCATTAACATTTTTAGCACGCCTACAATTAGCGTGCGTGGTAACTGTGTAGGCACCTATAGGGATATTGTAGGCGCGTACACGGTTAACGCGTGTTAAAAACGCTAATGTGCCTATAACGTGGCTTAGTAAACAGGGCCCTAAATAAAAACTTCCACGTCACATCCAGTGACATAATGTTCAAATCCTGGGATGTTCTAATTCAAAGATGTTAAAATCTTCAAAAACAGTCTAATAGATGTCCAAATTACAATCCAACAAGTGTCCAAAATCACTTAACTGGAGGCAGTACATCCGATGCAGACCTTAAAGTTGACACAACTCTCCCCAGTTTCTTTGATGAGGTTCATGTGTTGTGCAGGTTGAGAGAGTTGTGTCAACTTTGAGCCCTGCATCGGATATACTGCCTCCAGATAAGTGATTTTGGACACTTGTTGGATTGTAATTTGGACATTGGCGGGGGTGTCTCTGCACATGGTTGTTTCCGTGAGGCTTGGCAGTACCAGCCCAGTAAGTTCAGTGTCCCTCAGAGGAGTCATTTCTTTCAGAGGAGTCAATCCTTTCTTGGTAGCCATAGAGGGGGCAGAAAGCCTGGGACAAGTGTCCCCAATCAAGGCCATTCCTCCTCTGGTGCCGGTCAACATGTGATTGCGGGATTTTTACCAGACGTGGACCCATATTATGTCCGATTAGTGGGTGCTGGAAATCATTCACAATGATTACTTGCTGGCGTTCACTTACTATCTGCCCGATCTGTTTTTGGATTCTTTTGCCAGTCCCTCTGGAAAACGAGGGTGGTCAGGGACACCTTTCTAGTACTATGTGGCAAAAAGGGCACGGGCAGTTATTTAATTTGTTTTGTGGCACCCAAGAAGGGAGGGACCTCAAGAAGGTGAACAGGATTCTTAAGGTGCCCAGTTTTCATATGGAGACTCTTCGGTTGGTCATCATTGCCATTTGAAATGGAGAGTTTCTCACCTCTTTGGATCTCACGGAGTGCTTATCTGTATACTTTCATATGTCCAGCTCATCAGCAGTATCTCCACTTTGCGGTCATGGGGCATCATTTTTAGTTCTGTGCCCTGCCTTTCGGGCTGGCAACTGCATCCTGGACATTTTCCAAGATCATAGGCCTTGCGCAAGGAGGGTATTATGGTTTACCCCTATTTGGACAACTGGCTGATCAGGGCAAAGTCGTTCAGAGAGAGAGAGAGAGAGCAGCACACTGCCCAGGTGGTTCAGTTTCTCAAGCACTTGGACTGGATTGTCAATTGCTCCAAGAGTCATCTTGTCCCTTCGCAGACCCATGACTATCTGGGTGTTTCTACCATCAGAACAAATATGCAAATTGCAGGATCAGGTGTGTCGGCTATTGTCTGAGGTTTTCCCGTGAGTTTGGGACTTTATGCAGTTGTTGGGGTCCATGGCAGTGAATCTGGAGGTGGTTCCATGGACCAGAGCTCATATGCATCCTCTGCAGCAGGCATTCCTGGCTTGTTGGTCTCTGCAGTATGATACCATGGAGAAGTGGGTGCCTCTGAAGGAGGAAGCCCACTCCAGTCTCCAGTGGTGGTTACAGACCAACAATTTGACAAGAGGTATGCCTTTGGAGGCCCCAGAGTAGACGATGGTGACAACAGATGCTAGTCTTGGCAGCTGGGGGGGGACCATTGTCTCTGTCAGGTGGCCCAGGGGCTGTGGTCACCACTGGAAGCTCAGTGGTCAATCAATTGCCAAAGCGATCCACCTCGCTCTACAATGTGAAATCGGCAAGATGGGAGTCACTGTTGGCCGGTGGCTGAGGAGGCCTCCCAGCTCCTACTGTGGGCAGAGTGCCACTTGTCGGATCTGTCTGCAGCTCACATAGCAGGAGTGGACAGTGGTCAAGTGGATTATGCGCAGGTACACGTTGGATCCGGGGGCATGGTCCTTGGCTTGGGAAGCCTTCCAGACAGTGGTTCACATCTGAGGGGTGTCTGGAATTGGATTTGATGGCGATGGCATGCAGTGCTCAGGTTGTTCGGTTCTTCAGTTGGTGACGGGACCAGAAATCGGAGGGGGTTGATACCCTGATTCTTCTCTGGCTGACCGATTCCCTGCTGTATGTGTTTCCTCCTTGGCTGCTGATCAGTTGCACCATTCAACACATGGAATCTCATTCCAGCTTGGTGATCCTGATAGCACCAGATTGGCCCTGGAGGCCATGGTATGGGAATCTCAGTTTACCTCATGGTGTACGACCCCCTCCTTCCTTTGGGGGGAGGGTCCCAGTCTCCTATGTCAAGGTCCCATGCTGATGCCAGACTTGTCTTCATTATCACTTATAACATGGCTCTTGAGAAGGTGCGTTTGAGGAAGAAGAGTTACGCTATTCAGGTGATTGCTACTATGGTAGTTTCATGTAGATGTTCTACAACCTTGACGTGTGTTCAGGTCTGGCATCTGTTTGAGACCTGGTGTGGTAAGTGAGAAGCGAATCCTCTTCAGGTTTCTGTACTGGATGTTTTGGACTTTCCTCAGGACGGTGTAGAGAGGGGTCTTTCCCTGGCATTCTTGAAGACACAGTTGGCCATGCTGATGTGTTTCCGCAGCAGCTTGCAGGGTAAATCCCTAGCTTTGCTTCTAGATGTAGTGCATTTTCTCAGGGAGGTGAAGTTGCAGCCTCCTCGTCGCTCAATGGTGCCCCCTTGGGATTTGAATTGGTCTTGAATGTGTTGATCTCTGTGCACTTTGGGCCTTTCTCATCAGCTATGCTGAAGGGTATGACTTTGAAGACAGTTTTCTTGGTCACCATGTCCTCGGCGTGGAGGATTTTGGAGTAGTTCCAGACCTTATCTTGCAGGTCGCCTTCTCTGGAGCTCTCCATGAGAACTTTACGTTGAGGATGATTCTGTGTTTCATCCCTAAAGTGATTTTGGTTTTTCATGTGAATCAGTTTCTCTGCTGGTTTTAGGTGATGTCTCTGGGGACTAAGAACAGAGGCGTTGAAACTGTACTTGTGGAAAATGGAGGAGTTCCATAGGTTGGACTGTCTATTTTTAAGGGAAAGGGAATGGGACTTGATATACCGCCTTTCTGTGTTGTTTTGCAACCACATTCAAAGTGGTTTACATAGTATATATTCAGGTACTTATTTATACCAGGGGCAATGGAGGGTTAAGTGACTTGCCCGGAGTCACAGGGAGCTGCAGTGGGAATCAAACCCAGTTACCCAGGATCAAAGTCTGCTTCACTAACCGTTAAGTTACTCCTCCACCATTTGTGTTGTTTGGTGGCCCTAAGAAGGGGGCAGTGGCTTCAAAATCATCCACTGCAAAATGGATTAAAGAGACAATTGCCTCCTCTACTTTCTTGTGGGGTGGTAGGTTCCACTGGTACATAAGGCTTATTCTACCAAGGGCATCGCTACTTCTTTGGCAGAGAGTAGTTTGATTCCGCCATGGGACATTTGTAGTGCCGCAGTGTGGTCCTCTCTGCATTTATGAAGTATTACAGGCTTGCTATGCAAACATATCTGATAGGGGAGCGTCACCCTCCCCCCCCCCCCCCCCCAAGTGCCACACCAAGACTCTGATGTTAGATTACTCTGAATGTGCCTAAGCTAAAATGTTTGGAGCTAAAATGTTGATGTCAGGGCTTTGGGGGCCCTACCATGAGATTACTGCTTTAGTAGTTTCCAAGCATCTTGACTGGTTTGGATTGCCACTAAGGAAGGAGAAATTATATCTTACCTGCTAATTTTCTTTCCTTTAGGCATTCAGACTGGTCAAGAACCCACCTCATGTCGTCTACAGAGTATGTGAGTTTATTTATAAAATTTATAGCCTGCACCATCTACTATTCTAGGCAGTTTACAAAAATGGCGTTCATAATAATATCAACATAAAACATAATATTCATAATAGCTGAGTAATCATACAAAATTTTGCACATAAATATTATACAGTAGCAAAAGCCTATTGAAAAAGAAAAGCCTTCCTAAAAGGAAGAATCATTTGCTGCGGGAGGCTATTCTATAATTTAGGTGCTGCAATCATTAAAATCTCTCTCTATATATATAATCTCACTTGACGAAAAGATGGTATCTCAAGCAAGTTTTGATTCTGGGATCTTATTACACGTGTGGAAGTGTAGACATTCAAAGTACTTGCAAGACAAACTGGTGACTGATCATGCAACAAAAAAAAACCAACAAGGCAACTTTAAAATTAATCCGCCAAACAATAGGAACCCAGTGTAAAAATGTGTGTAAAATGTGAACAACCCATAATCAACCAAGCTGTAGCATTCTGTGCCACTTGCAATGCTTGAAGAGATATACTAGGGAGTCCCAAAAATAGCCTGAATGACTGTACGGAAATTATCAGTGTTCAAAAAGTCACGTAGGTTTCTCAAGTGTTTCTGTTTAAAAAAATGTCTTAAGACATACACTCTTTAAATGAGACTTTAATGTCAGGGCAGAATCTAATATTACCCCTAGATATTTCATCTCATCAACAATGGCAAGGTCATAACCATCAAATGACATAGGGAAATCATTTTTCAACTTTCCAAACAACATTTGAGTTTTGCTCATGTTAAGGTGTTAGAAGTGATAGGCATTCTTGATTCTTGAGTGTTGTTTTTCAAATTTGGTGTTTTGTTTACTTTGGTCTGTTGCTGTGCTTGCCGTCAATGAAACCAAAAACATACTTTAGGCACATTCAGAGTGATCTAACATCAGTCTTGATGTGGCACTTGGGGGGTGACGCTCCCCTATCAGAGACATTCATGCACAGTACAGTGTGGAACGCTGTTCAGCCTGAAGCAAGGGGATAGGACGTTAGGTGTCTTTTCATCTGTCTGTTAGTGGAAATACTGGCTGGCTCGGAACTGCACAGGGGTCTGATACAATTCTCACAATCGGTGTTCTCTCCATCTTCTGGTAGGAGTTCATAACCCAAGCATCGACCAGTCTGGATGCCTAAAGGAAAGAAAATTAGTAGGGAAGACCTAATTTCTCCTTCTGCATTCACAGAGTCACTTGGCCTCTCCCTCAACAACTGATGTAGAGGAGAGCTGGACATTTCCCCATAAAATATACTGTACTAAAAATATAGTTGTTTCTAATACAGTCTTAATAACAGCAGCATAAAACCTGTAAGCATATTGTGAAGTAATACAGAAATGTACAAAAATTCACTCATGACCTAGAGCAAATTTACCATTCTGGCATAACTTCCAAAACTCACATAACAAGGGCCATACCTAGGGAAATGCAGCACAATATCATAAGTATGCAGTAGGCCTTATAACATCAGTACAGCCATTAGGAAAACTGAACAAGCCAGATTACTAGAAAACCTTATATAGAAACTCCATGCTGATTATCTGGCCTTGGTCATTCAAAGAGAACACAGATAGACCCTCACCAAATACAAACTAAGGACCCCTTTTATTAAGCTTACCACAGCAAAAAAAGGCATCCTGCGGCATGCACTGAGGCTTCGCTTCCCACAGTAATTTTGCCATGTGTGCATGCTAAAAAATAAATTTTATTTTTTGGTGCAGGGGGGCGTGTTTAGGGGTAGAGAGTGGATCTCTGCAAATCAGTTAGCGAGTTGGCGTCAGTGCAAGTTTAGCGGTGGCACTAGGGGCTCACACACTAATGGGTGCACAATAATGGGAACATTAGCACGTGGCCATTAATGGAAAAAAATGAGAATGGGACTTGATATACTGCCTTTCTGTGGTTTTTGCAACTACATTCAAAGTGGTTTACATAGTATATACAGGTACTTATTTGTACCTGGGGCAATGAAGGGTTAGGTGACTTGCACAGAGTCACAAGGAGCTGCAGTGGGAATCGAACCCAGTTCCCCAGGATCAAAGCCCACTACACTAACCACTAGGTGTTCGCCTAATGCTGTCTTGATCTATAATATTAAAATATTGGCCGGTTTTGGCAGTTCATCAACATCTTCGTGATAAACCAATGTTTCCTTTTTGTAGGGGTCGCAATTTAGGAGAATTATTAAATCATCCTAGAATTCAAAACAATGAACTGAAGGGCTACTTTAAATGTGGCATGTGTATTTACTGTTATTACACTATTGAAACTAATCAGATACAGATCCCTCATTCATATCAGATTTTTCATTTACAATCAAGAACAACATGTGAGTCAACGGGGGTGATATATAGCATTATATGCCCCTGTGGTCTATATTGTATTCGGCAAATGACTAGGATGGTAAAAACTAGAATAGGGAAGCATATTAGTAACATCAAACTAATAAGTAGGATGCCCCATTAACTTTGCACTGGCACCAAAGTCAGCATAAAGTGTCGGATATAAGATATGTGGTTCTCCTTCAAGTGTCGGGATTCAGTGGCCTCCTGATTCAAAGATTATTGTATAAAGAGCAACGTTTTATCTATATGTGGAGCACTACTGTGCCCAGAGGTTTAAACAGAAAAATAGAGTCATGTTAAATCACATGACCATGTGCTAGTCCTTTTTAAATGAGAACAGTGGAAGGATGTAGAGAACTTCCGACTCCTGTTTGGAGCATCAGTCTCGGGGTTGATCCCACTCGGGTATAGCTGACAATACAGTTTAGTTTTTCTGAACAATTGTTCTGGAATATGGTTCTATCATAGGAAAAGGCAATTTAATGGATTAGTGTAGTCTTTAGAATTGCTATGTAACAGAATAATCATGAATTCTGTTTCTTTGTTTCAGTTTGGTGCCTCATAAGAGGTGTGAGTTCCTTTTATGTATCCTTCTGAGGAAGCATTGATTTTGAAACTCTGCAGGATTTAAGGAATAAAAGGATTCAAATGCTGTATACATTTCTTCTTTGGCATCTGCGTAACAACTTTACTTCCTTTGGAAAAGGAATCGTTAAGAACAAGTTTTTTTCAACATTGGAGTGTTATAGTTGGAGAGAAATGAAGAATATCTGTGTGATAATGTTGTCATCAAACGATCACAAGATTTCAATGGACTGAATAAGATTATCGCTTCAATGGTGGTTGGACAATCCATGAACACTTCTTGTGTATAGACTATTTACATCTTTATTTACATGTCTATGTTTCTCATAGTTGTGTTATAGAGCATGATTACTGTTGATTGTAGGTCTACGGAAAACAAATACTTTTGTCCAACGGGTGTAATCTATTAAAATCTGTGTAAACAAAACAGCAAATTTGTGATTGCAATGTTCAGCGTTTCATTTTGACTAGAAATGGAGGCATAATTTAATAATTTAATTATTACATTATTTAAAAGTGTCCATAAAGTGAGGATTAATATTTTTGTATGTGCTAGTATTAGAGTGAAATAGAGGAGTGAGCACAAAAATTATTGGATTAATTCCTTAGTAGTAGGTAATTAAATATTAACTGCCAGATCCCTCGACCATTCTTCTAACTTTTGGAGATCCCTTCTCATTGTTTCTACTCCCTCCAGGGTATCCATTGTATTGGCAATCTTCTTGTCATTCGCAAAGAGGCAAACTTTCCTTCCAACCTTTCAGCAATATCTCTCACAAATATATTAAACAGAATGGGCTCCAGCACTGACCCCTGAGGAACTCCACTGCTCACCTTCCTTTCCTCTGAGCAGATTCCATTTACCTCCACCCTCTGCCACCTGTCGGTCAACCAGTTTCCTATCCAGTTCACCACTTTTGGTCCTAAGTTCAACCCTTTCAGCTTATTCATGAGTCTTCTGTGGGGAACCGTATCAAAGGCTTTGCTGAAATCCAAGTAGATTACATCTAGCACACGTCCTTCATCCAGTTCTTTGGTCACCCAGTCAAAGAAGTCAATAAGATTCGTTTGGCAGGATTTTCCTTTGGTAAAGCCATGTTGTCTCGGGTCCTGTAACCTGTTGGCTTCTAGAAAGTTAACTATCTTTTCTTTCAGCAACGACTCCATTATTTTTCCTACCACTGACGTGAGACTTTGGCACCTGTAGTTTCCCACTTCTTCCCTGTCTCCACTTTTGTGAAGAGGGACCACATCCGCTAGTCTCCAATCTCGCTGAACCTTTCCCGTCTCTAAAGATCTATTAAATCTTTAAGAGGTCCCGCCAGGTCCTCTGAGCTCCCTCAGTATCCTGGGATATATCCCATCCGGCCCCATAGCTTTTTCCACCTTCAGATTCTCCAGATGTTTATAAACTCTTTCTTCCGTAAACAGCGCAGTATCCACTCCATTCCCAGATATTCCCTCGTCAGCCAACTGCGGTCCTTCACAAGGATTTTTCTCCATGAACACCAAAGAGAAGTAATTGTTTAGCATGTTCGCTGTATCCTCCTCACTCTCCACATAACCATTGTCATTATCTTTCAGTTTTGCAATTCCATTCCTATCTTTTCTCCTTTCTCCAATATATCTGGAAAATGTCGTCACCTCTCTTTACATCTTTAGCCATTTTTTCTTCCACTAGCGCTTTCACCAGCTGTATTTCCCTCTTCACTTCTTTTCCTTGATCCTCTCGCTGCATTCTTTTGTATTTCTTGAACAAAGCCTCTTTTGCTCTTATTTTTTCAGCTAGTTGTTTGGAGAAGCATAAAGGCTTCCTGTTTCTTTTGTGTTTGTTTACTTTCCTTGTGTAAAGATCAGTTGCCATATTTATAGCAGCCTTTAGTTTTGACCACTGATTTTCCACTTCTCCTATGCCTTCCCACGCCAACAGCTCCTTCTTCAGGTATCCCCCCCATTTTACCAAAATCAGTACATCTGAAATCCAGTACTTTGATCATCAAACCATATCGTGTGATGATCACTATTACATAGGTCAGCATCCACCTGGATATTGGAAACACTTCCTCCATTTGTGAGCACTAGATTCAGCATCGACCCTTCCCTTGTGGGTTCCGTCACCATTTGTCTGAGCAAGGCAATTTGACAGGCATCCACAATCTCCCTATTTCTTTCCAATTCTACAGAAGGGATGTTCCAATCCACATCAGACAAGTTGAAATCTCCCTACAGTAGCATCTCCCCTTTCATACAATCTTTTGATATCAGATCCTTGCCTAGCTTCTCCATTTGTGCCGGAGGTCTGTAGATAACCCCCATGTGGATACAGGTTCCATCTTCTCTTTCCAGGACGATCCATAAAGCTTCTTCCTTTCCCCAGGTTCCCCGCATTTCAGCCGCTCCGATATTGTCTCTCACATACAGCGCCACTCCTCCACCTCTTTCCTTCCTAAAAAGATTATAGCCCGGTATAGACACATCCCATTCATGGAATTCTTTGAACCACGTCTCTGTAATAGCAACAATATCCAAGTTTTCTTCAAACATCAGGGCTTGCAAGTCTTGAACCTTTTTACCTAGACTACGAGCATTTGTGCTTATTGCTTTCCAAGTGCTTAGTGAGTTTAGGTGGTTTTCTATATTTAGATGACCTTTCCCTCTTGACATACCTTGAAAGACAAAGGCAACCTGACATCCAAAGAATCTCTCTGGGGAGACCATTTGGAGAGGAGAGAGTTCTGAAGGCTTCTCATATGGGCTCTGGCCCACTGCACTGCTGCTGTAGACGCTGCCATAGACCCGAGAACTTGAAGATAAAGCCGAACTCACGAAGTTGGCTGTGTGGAGAGCAGCCACCTGCTTCTGAATCTTGAGAATGCGTAGTACCAGAAGAAACACCCTTCCCTGAAGGGTGTCAAATGTAACCCCCAGATAGTCGAGAGTCTGCGAAGGCACCAAACAGCTTCTGAGCGGATTGATCACCCAACCTAGAGATTGTAAAAATTGTACTACCTGAGCGGTCACTTGACAACTCTCCTTGTAAGACTTCGCTTGGATCAACCAGTTGTCCAGGTATGAATGCACTAAGATGCCTTTCTTGCGAAGAGCTGAAGCCACTACCATTACCTTGGTGAATGTCTGAGGAGTGTCACCAGGCCGAATGGCAGCACACAAAATTGGAAATGGCAACCTAAGACCATGAAACGAAGGAAGTGATGATGTGCCTGACATATGGGAATGCGGAGATAAGCTTCCATAAGATTGAGCGCCGTGAGAAATTCTCCCTTGCAAACAGCCATGATAACCGACCGAAGGGTTTCCATATGCAACAGTGCCACTCGTAAAGCTCGAGATCCAAAATGGGGCGAAAAGAACCTTCTTTGTTTGGCACCACAAAATAGATGGAATATCTGCCTGTACCTTGTTCGTGCATAAGCACTGGATAAACTGCTTTTGAGGCTACCAACCAAGCTAGAGAATCCCTTACCGCCCGAGCCTTTACCCGAGACCGGCAGGGGGATTCTAGGAATACATCTGGCAATGTGTGAGCGAACTCAAGAGCATAACTTTCTCTAATAAATTCAAGAACCCATTGATCTGAAGTAATTTGGGCCCACCTCCAGTAAAAGTCTTTCGAGCAACCCCCAATCAGAATTGGAGGATGGACCCTCAAACCTTCATTGTGACATATGATCAGAAAACTGGGAGGAGAAGGAATTATCTCTTCCTCTCCGCCGTGCTCACCGAAAGGGCCGAGTATGTTGAAAATACCGGGACCTTTGGAAAAGGTACCTCTGCCCAGCCTAAAATGCCTAGCATCACGCCTTTGACCTCTTACAGAAGTCGAGGTAACTTAGTGTCACGTAAACTTTTGACCAGCTTATCTAAATTATTCCCAAACAGAAGAGATCCCCAAAAGGGATATTTCTCAACTTTGACTTAGTTGCCACATCAGCCGACCAGCCTCTAAGCCAAAGCGTCTTGCGCGCTTACACTGCTAATGCCATGGATTTAGCTGATGTTCTAAGAAGATCATAAAGGGCATCTGACAAAAAGGCTGAATCCATCTCAATCTTGGCGACCTCTTGATCAATGAGGGAGAAATCATCCGCCTCTTTATCCAAAACCCATTCCGACCACCTAAAACAGGCCCGGACTACTACAGCTCCAGAGATAGCTTGAACTGCTAACGCAGAAACATCAAAGGTATGTTTCAAGAGAGTCTCCAGATGACAGTTAGAGTTTACTCTCCTGCCGGCTTTTTCTATAACACCGCGATATATCAGCTAAATATCTTACTTTACTATGCAGGTTCTGCTCTCAACTTATATGAATAAGATGTCTTCTAAATCCAGCTGGAACGAAGGTTCGCACTCTTTTCATTCAGCCTCTAAACGTAATAAAACGGACCTCTCTACGACTGACAAGGCCCTGCAGTCACCATTACTGTTATCACGTGACAATGCTGAATCTCTTGCGGATGATATAAAGGCTCTACATATCTTAATGCAGCAGAATCTCAGCACTACTTCTGAAATAAAATCAGAATTAGTTGCAATCTCTACACAACTTAATTCAATGCCAGAATTGAGTTTCTCGAAGACTGTATGTCAGCTCATGAGGCACTTCACTTGGAAATGGAACGGAAGCTGGCTAAATTTGAATCCATGCAGCGTGACATTGTGGACCTATCTAATAGATTAAGAAGAAATAATATGTGCATACTGGGAGTACCTGAGCAAATTGAGGGTACGGATATGTTTCAGTTCTTAAAATCATTTTTCATAAAGATTGCTGACCTGCCTGCTGGCACTCTCATAGATATAGAACGTGCTCACTCTATTGCGCTAAGGCCTACTCCGGGGAAAAATTACCCGTGTCCTATAATTGTTAAATTCCTCCGACATGACCAGCTTATGCTGATACTTAATGCTACTAGTTCAAAATTTCTAATGTATGCCGGAGTTAGAGTTCTTTTGGTACCAGATTTTTCTAAATCCACTGCAATAAAAAAGGAAGTTATTTTTAAAAATGCGCCCTAAGCTAAAAGCCATAGGTGCTCAATATGGCCTCATATCCTGCAACCATGAAGATAACTTTTCAGAATAATCCTATATAATAATTCTCACCTCCAGCGTTCTGACTTGCCTAGGACCGTGGCTCCCTTGGAGTTGGTCTGCTAGGCTCCGTAGATCAGACTGACGTCAGTGATCTCACACAGCTGATCGAATCGCACAAAAAACCCTAAAAAGGCTCGAGACTGGCTG
Organism: Microcaecilia unicolor; assembly: GCF_901765095.1. Taxonomy (NCBI): domain Eukaryota; kingdom Metazoa; phylum Chordata; class Amphibia; order Gymnophiona; family Siphonopidae; genus Microcaecilia; species Microcaecilia unicolor. Next base: position 239,783,311 of record NC_044031.1, read on the forward strand.
CCGCCCTCCCAAACCTGACGCGCTCACCAACTGCCCTGACAAAGCTCACAGCTGACGAGACTGCCGCCCTCCCGAACCTGCCGCCCTAAAAGAAAAACAGCTGACGAGACTGTCGCCCTCCCGAACTGCCTGACAAAGCTCGCAGCTGATGAGACTGCCGCCCTCCCGAACCGCCCTCCCGAACCTGCCGCCCTAAAAAAAAAAAAAAAAAACAGCTGACGAGACTGCCGCCCTCCCGGGCCCTCAACAGGTGACGTCGACCAAAACGCCAGCCTCCAGCAGGCTGTGCCTGAAGCTACAGCGAACTGCAGCCTTCTCTGGACGAGGTTCACGGACACACAGTCGCAGAAAAGCCATTGTGCTGCAGGTGGCAAGAGAACCGTCAGAGCTTGCCCTTTCCTCACCTTTGCTAACAACCTTACAACAGCCCTGCAATGTCTATGACAGCCAAAGGAGATCGGGAAAAACACAGCAGGTACACTTAAAGGAGGGAGGGGGGGCTGGAACTTGAAGGGGAGACAGGGGGGGCCTGGAACTTGAAGGGGAGACAGACAGAGAGACATGGAGAGGAGGGGAGGGCAGGGGGAGAGAACAGAACGGGAGGGAAGGGGAGAGGACAAATGTTGCATATGGATGGATGGAGGGCATGGGAAAGAGAGCACAATTGCTGCACATGGATACATGAATGTAGGGCCCAGGGAGCAGAGCACAATCGCTGGATATGCCCCACATACAAACTCTCTGAGACACACAAACAGTCTCTTACTCTCTCTCACACAGCCAGAAACTGCCTCTGTGACACACACACACTCTCTCTCTCTGTCTCACACACACACTGGCAGGCGAAGGACAGCAGCACGCAATACTGGAGGGAAACCACAAACTGTGAGCTGCAAATTTGGCATAATATCTGCAATACAAAAGGAGACACCCCCCCTACACACACACTGAACTCACTCTCACAGTCTGTCTGTCTGTCACACACACTCTGTCACTCACACAGACACACATTCACACTCTCAGACACACACACTCGGTCTGTCTCACACACAGATACTGCCTCTCACACAGAGACACACTGACAGGCGAAGGGCAGCGGTACACAACAGAGGAGGTACACCACAGAACGTGTGACATAAATTCACGCTATTACTCATTATATACCCTTCATAATCAGTCATTATCATTACAGCACATTTCTCTTCACGGTTCCCTTAAAAGCATAATTGCAATTTACATGATCATTTGGCTAGCGCCTGTTTCATTTCTTTCTGAAACGGGCCTTTTAACTCTGTCACACTCTGAGGCATATTTTCAAAGCACTTTGGGAGGCTAAGTTCCATAGGTTTCTATGGAACTTTGGGAGGCTAAGTGCTTTGAAAATGAGCTTGCCAATCTCACACACACACACTCTCTCTCTCTCAAACATACACACTCCAAGGAAAAAAAAGGGGGACTGAAAATCCAAACACAGGGGGAGGGGGCCTGCACCTCAGACAGAAGGGCCAGCAGCCAGCACTTTGGACAGAAGGGGTGAAATTGGGGGGGGGGGGGGGGCTCTCACACACTCTCTCTAACATACACACTATCTCTCTCTCTCTCTCACAGACACTGTTGGTTAATCATTTTATTAATGTATTACACAGTCTCATCCAAGAATCACACTCTCTCTCTTTATCTTTCACAGCCTGTGGCTCTCTCTCACACACAGTCAAAATGACAGACAACCAACAAGCAACTAATACACAAAATGAGGAAGAAAAAACAGAAAAGAAAAGGAAAAAAAAAGAGGCACAAAGAAAATGGCGTCAAGCAATGAACGAAGATGAAAAGGCACAAGAAAGACAAAGAAATACTGTGAGGCAAAGGGAGCACACCAAACACATGACAGAAGAGCAAACTGCAACTAGAAGACAAAGAAAAACTGAATTACAAAGGAAAAGAATCAATGAAATGACAAATGAACAAAGAGAAATCCACAGAAAAAAACACACTATAACACAACGGGAAAAAATACAACACATGACAGATGAAGAACGGGAAAAGAAAAACAAAAGAAGATCATATTTACGAGCAGAAAAAAAAACTAAAAACACAGAGAAAACAATACAAGACACAGAACTGCAAAAGACTATACAAATGAAACCAAACAAAAGAAAACAGAATACCAACCCTGATGAGGAGAACGTACAAAATAAAAGAAAAAAAACAGAAACACAACACAAAAGAGAAACAGCTATGATGGAAGAAGAAAAACCACAAAAACTCAACAATGATATGACGAATAAACATATACAAACACTCAACAGAAACAACACAGAAATAATAGAGAGAAACAAAGAAGAAATTTCAGACAAACAACAAAAACAAACAACTACACTACTTGATGATGAACAGATACACAGTAAAGGACAAATAGCACAAACGGAAAGAAAAAGGCGTAAAGCACAAGCAGAAAAAAAAAGACGTAATGCACGCACTGAACAAGAAAAAGCATATGACCGTGAAGAAGCAACTGCAAGGAAAAGAGCAAAGATACAACATATGACTCCTGAGGAAAGAATCAGTTACAGGAAAAGAAAAGCAGAAACAGAAAGGAAGCGAATTGCAAAAATGACGGACCAAGACAGAGAAACACACAAAACTAGGCATGCTGCTATACAAAGAAATAGATTACAAAGAATGACAGATCAACAAAGAGCTACAAATAGAAAGAGAAGAGCACGTTTACAACAACAAAGAAAGAAACAAATGACAACAACACAAACTGCAGACAAGAATGACACAAGGAATAATACGACAGTACAGTGCACAACTGAGACCAAAGGAATTGCCATAATAGGCTGTGTCAACGAGAATAACATTCAGTACTATAGTTGAGGATTGCTGCACATGGTGGTACAACACGGCAACACATGATTTACAAATTTAAAAAAAACATGTCACACTCATGGACCATCTTCTACATTATACAAACTACACAATTATTCCTTCTCATTATAACACTTCTGTAAAAACTGTTTGGTTAAAAAAAACCATTAGAATATAACCTTGCTAGCACCCGTTTCCTTTAAAACAGAAACGGGCGTTTTTTACTAGTACTAAATATTATACTGATCCTGCTGACCTTCAAACATTTCTTCATAAAGATTCTCTGACTAGTATGTGATATTTGGATCACTTTAATGTGCTGATGTTCCAATGGATATATGCGTATTTGTTGCTATATACAGTATCATATTTTCGTATGCTGGCTTAAACTCTTTTTTTTTTTTTTGGTCTATACTGGGCGCATGTGACCCATAAGCGATTTTTGTCTTTTTCATATGGAGCTTATGTTTTATTCTTATTAAGATTGTTATTTTCTTCTTGATCCATTCATTGCCTTTATTTTTTGAGGTTTTTACACCTAATAAATATCTAAAATCTCTCTTCGTGTATGTATGTGTTATTTTGATCAGCTGGATGCAAATCTTTAATATTGTCAATGACAAAGCTACATATAATATCCCTTAACATTAAAGGGATCTCTAATCCCATTAAACGGAAAAAACTCCTACTTTATCTGAAAAAGAAAAATTTGGATATATGCTTTCTTCAAGAAACTCATTTAGATGCACAGGAAGGTCTCAAACTTCTAAACAATTGGTTTGATCAATGTTTTGTAAGCCCAGCAAATGGTTGAAAAAACGGTGTTATTACTCTCATTAGAAAGTCTTTGCCTTTTCAACTAATCTCCCGTATCCATGATAATGAAGGCAGATGGTCTCAGCTACAAGGTTCCTTAGAAGGCAAACCTCTGACATTAATTAACATTTATGCTCCGAATATAGTGTAATATATGGTAAGATATATTAAATGTTTTTTTCCTGGGGCTCTGGGGGGGCTGTGCCAGGGTTTTGGTGGCTGGTGCTGGCTGGAAAAAGTTTAAAGTTAGTTTGGGAATTTTTAATGGAGTTAGGTGAAGGAAGTGTGAGATGTTTCTTAAGTATGGTTTTATTTTACCAAGAATAACCCATGATTAGGTGGGGATTGTACTATAAAATGTTTCTTGCTGTTTTAGGTACAGATTAGGTTAAAATTGACTTTGAAATTCTCTATATAGTAAGTTTTGCATTAACTTCTATGGGGGAAGGGAAACAGCCAAGATTCTAAAACAGATAAGAAAAAAAACCTGTCTTTTTCTGACAAGCTGATTGGTTGAGTGATGTCAGATGTGCCTCTAGGAGGGATGAGTTGCTAGGGAGACGGATGAACTGAAGACAAGGGCTGGCTGAACATGGAGAGAGAGATGGCTGTGAGCATGGAGAGTGAGAAAGAAATAAAACGTTTACTGGGTGTGTGAAATGTAAGAAATAAAAGTATAGATTTTATGGTTTTAAAGTGAAATAAGTGATTGGAAGAGTAATTTAGACCCAGGCTTATGTGTGCCAGTTACTGAAAGTGAGCTGAGGGGAGTGTAAATGGGATTTCAGTGGTAGCACTGAATTTCAAGAAATAAATAGTGAGTGAAGGTGAGTCTTGGTACTGAGAATGAGATGATTTGAGCTGAGAAGTGAGTAAAATAAACAGACTGCCTTTTTCATAGCTGTATTGCTGAGTACATTTGGGGAAAACTGATGTGGTTTGGGTGAGAGAGCTGTACTAATAAAAAGCTGTGAGAAAGTTTAAACCATATTTAATTTGGTTTTGAGTGGAGAAAAGGTATGTTTCTGCATACAGTGAATGGATGGTTAAACTATAGGGAATTTAAGGTATTGGAAGGTGTTTTTAGAATAGGGAAACAACAGTGAGAAATAGAGAAATAGGTTTTGTAGGGAGAAAACCTTTAACTTATTTTATTTCAATTAGAGAGCGTGGCCACAGTATTGAGAATTGCTTAATTGTCACCAGAGTGGAGTCAGTTCCTGAACAAGCACAGGGAGTTCAAGGTTTTGCCCCCATATATTTTCTTTATAAGTGAGGTTTAGGAAGAAGAACTCTATGGATCATCCTCTGAAGGGTTCCGGCTGAGCTCCAACGCAAGAAAGACATCACCTAAATAAATTCAACTACAGCTAAGTGACATTGCCAAGGGTGTTGAAAGAAATATATTATTTTTTCACAACATCTTAAGGGAAAACCAAAGAACAGAACATCAGATATTAAAAATCCATGAGATCCCTGCAAAAACACCAATAGTGCACACAAAGAGACCAATTTTTACACCAGGAAAGAGAATAACAACAAATATCTGATTTTGATAAGAGACTATTTAAATACTTATCTGAAAAGGTTCTTTTCTGCCTTTTTAGGTGATTTTGTTGAAAGAAACAGAAAAAGTTAAGGGTATACATGTAGTTCTACATTTGAATGTTGAATATGTTATTGCAGTTCTATTAAGCCACACACTAATTGTGAATTTGAGTTTATTTGAATGAAAATTTGCTTGCATTTGTATTCAATAAAGAAAAAGATAATTTGCAAATCTGAAAGTTTGGTCCTTCCATTTCAGGAACAAATCCTAAATTTAGCTTCTTTTCCTCCTTTATTCTTTGAGAGTAAAGGACGAGGTTAGTTTATTTGGTCTACTCCCTCGGCTGTGAGTGTGTGTTCCCTGGATATTCGCCACGACTACAACAACAGGTATCTGGGAGCACATCACTACAGTCCAGCCGAGAGGGGTGGTAACAATAGATGACCCTCATTTCTTTCATAAAATCAACATATCCGGGTCAACTGCTCTCAATCATCACACTGTAATTGGAGGAGACTTTAACTTCCCCATTGATCCTTATTTAGATTGTTCTTCAAATTGCAGGCCTGCCAAACTCAAAGCTCGTAACTCACTAAGTCCTTAAGCAGTCCAATGGGTGGTTTGATTTGTGGAGGCTCCTTTATCCTACAGCCAGAGATTACTCTTTTTTTTTTTCTGCTCCTCATCAAACTTATTCAAGAATTGACTATTTTTTGGGCACTGATGACCTCATTCCTATGTTTGCTGCACAGATACATGAAATATCAGTTTCTGATCACGCAGCAATTTCCTGTGATTTTAATTGGTCCTCTAATACAACGAAATCTTCTACTTGGAGACTTAATACCTCTCTGCTTTCAGACTCAACATTCTTGCAGCATATCTCCCAGAAATCTACTGAATTTTTTGCTAACAACAAAGACTCTGGGCCAGATGCACTAAACTTAACGAGCCCTTAACAAGCCATTAACGAGCAAGTAGTAAACCCTGGCATGCACTAAACACTTTTTTCCAACGACGGTAGCAGCTAACGAAAACAGAATGTAGATGAGCAAATCGTGTAGAAACCCTATTGTAATGAGATGCATTAACCTTTTCCGATTGCCTTAACGCTGGAAAATACTGGAAAATCTAACGAGAGGTCTGTACCTCTCGTTGGGGCTGCGCGGGATTGGAAAAATTATTGAAATGTAAAAAAAAAAAATCAGGGGGGCTAAAACGGCTAAGTGCTTGTCATGGACGGCCATTATGGCTGTTCTACAATCGAAAAACCGTGCTCGTCACTTTATTGATAAATGTTCAATAAAGACTTCATACAACTTTAAAAAGTGCAAAAAAAATCCAAGTGCTCGTCCTTTTTTTTTTTAACAAAACTATTAGTGGAATTTTAACCCGCCACCTCTGGATTAGAAGACCCCGCTGCTCTAACCACTCGCCCAAAACTGTACTTACTTGGATGACCCTCCCTTACTTCCAGGTCTCTGAGCTGAGTGAAGCACGGCCAAAAAGGACGTTTTTATTATTAGCTGAGCTAAACGCGCTGTGATTGGCTCAGAGACTTCCAGGTCTCTCAGCTGAGTGAAGCACGGCCAAAAAGGATGTTTTTATTATTGGGGGGGGGGGGGGGGGGTTGAATGTCCAAAAAAGAGCCTGCCGCATCGGAACCTGTTTGATTTTTTTTAAATAAAGCTTCGCTTTTAAAAAAAACGTCCATTTTGGGCACCCCTCCCCCCCAATAATAAAAACGTCCTTTTTGGCTGTGCTTCACTCAACTCAGAGACCTTGAAGTAGGGGAGGGACATCCAAGTAAGTACAGTTGTGACTGAGTGGTTAGAGCAGCGGGGTCTTGTAATCCAGAGGTGGCAGGTTCAAATCCCACTAATAGCTTTGTTAAAAAAAAAAAAGGACGAGCACTTGGATTTTGTTTTCCACTTTTTTAAGTTGTATGAAGTCTTTATTGAACATTTATCAAAACAGCATAACAAAATACAGTACTCCAGAACAAGTACATAATAGCATAACTGATCAGCTCCAGATCTCTCTCAGCCAATTCCAACGCGTTTAGCTGTTACCAGTATCAGCTAAACGCGCTGTGATTGGCTGAGAGAGACCTGGTGGGTGGGACGTCCAAAAAGTTTTGATTTGTGTCCTCTCACGTCCCGATTTTCTGGGCTGGAAGAATCCTCTATATTGTCAGGTTAGTTTTTATTCTCTTGCCTCTGAACTGTACATTAGCTTGTAGCCTGTAAAAAGAACGTCTTTTTAGAGGGAGTTTTTTTTTATAGTGAAGGCTTGGCATGCGCAGAGCAGCCAGCATAACGCTTGGCTGCTCTGCGTATGCTCGACTGGCTGACTATCCGACTGTTTAACGACGGAATAGAGAATGCAAGTGAGCTACAACGAGCAGCTCATTTGCATTCCTATTCCTTGATGCATGCCCGTTCCTTACCGATTCGCTAAGGGAATCGGTAAGGGAAGGGCTCTAACGATTGATTAGTACATCTAGCCCTCTGTGTCATCATATATAACAGTATGGGAAGAGTTCAAGTCTTGGTTGAGAGGTGAAATAATTAGTTATGAATCTCATCTTCGCAAAGCTAGTAATGCTAAACTTGTTAAACTTGAGGAAGAAATACGCCTGCTTGATATGGCTTTATACACATCATCATCTAAGTCTTCACTTCAGAATCTTAGATCTCTCAGAATCAAGCATCTCCAATGTTATCACTTTTAAGCAAAGTGATACATATTACACGGAATCTAACAAAGCTGGTAAACTACTCGCATCTTATCTCAAAGGTAAAAGAATAAAGCAATGTATAACTGTTATAAAATCGCCATCAGGAGCTTCTTTGACTTCTTCGCCTCAAATACTTGAAGCTTTTGAAGCATTTTATACGTCACTGTACTCTTCAGAATGCATCGCTCATGATACTGACATATCTAACTCTTACATCTTTAAATCTTCCTCGCCTCTCTGAACACCAACTACGTCAGCTTAATCAACCCATTTCCCAGGATGAGATAGTTTCTGCAATCAAAAAGCTATCTTCTGCAAAAGCACCAGGTCCGGATGGTCTTCCAGTGGAATTTTATAAATCATTCACGTCAATTTCAACTCACTTGCTGACCTATTATCAAACTTTATTGGGCTCCTCATCTCCAGGTCATTTTTTGGATGCAAATATTGTAGTACTGCCAAAACCTAATAGAGACAGTACTCGTGTACAAAATTACAGACCAATCTCATTACTAAATACTTCTATTTATTTATTTGTTGTATTTGTATCCCACATTTTCCTACCTATTTGCAGGCTCAATGTGGCTTACAATGTTCTGTTATGGCATTTGCCATACCAGAGTAAAAGATATAGTTAGTGTTACATAAAGAATAGTATGACGTAGAGGGGCATAATCGAAAGGTCGTCCAAGTACGCATTAGGACGTCCTTACAAAAACAACCAAAATCAGACAGGTATAATTGATCAATAATATGGACGTTGTTCGACAATCGATTATCCCTGTAGCAAACGTCCCAAAGAGGTGTGCATAAAGGTTAGTCAACAGGGCGCCCAGTACACATTCCATTATCGCAGGAGAAAACGACCAAATCAGAAAGTATAGTAAAAGAATGTTCATAGCTGTACCGTATGTACAGTGCATGCTGTTCAGGACATCCAAGTACGGGAAATATGAGGGACGTTCATACACGTAAAATACAGTAGGATCATGCTGCTCCCCCGAATATTCCTCATATGTGCCGTATCTGGCTGTCCAGAACTGCATGCACTGTACCTACTGAACATGCAGCTGTATGCATTATAGTGTATATGTGAGAAATTTCGCCTGTGTCATACTCATCTATATAAGGCAAGTTCCGTACGCATGAAGGGCCCGCACGCATGCACGTAAGGGACGTATATGATTAGGACAGCATCCACGTGCTGATAGGGCCATATATGGAATGGTCATCCATATATGGAGCTGTGCACGAAATGACGTCCGTCACGCAAGGGCGACTATATATGGCGCTTGTTTACCAACGCTTGACAAAAATGGAACATTTTAGACGAGAGCCGAACTACTCGGAAGCAGAGAGCCTGCTGTTGGTGCGCCTGTGCCTCAGGCACAGGCACCGCCTGTTTATCCACCAGCATCACCTGCCCCCCAGGATCCAGGCAATGAGAGCCTGGTCCCGCATAAGGGGGAGGCTGGAAAGGTAAGTGTGTGCCCCCTCTCCGGTCCCCTTCCTGTACCTACACATATAACAGCTCCATCATCAATGTAAGCACTAACTGGAGTGTGCATGCAAGGATAATGAGTAATATGGGTGCATGCACAATCATTAATAAAATGTATGTACTAGAAGGACACCCATTCCCACATCCCTACAATAATTTATGTATTTAGGTACTTATTTATTGCATTTGTATCACATAATTCCCCACCTGTTTGCAGGCTCAATTGTGGGTTACAAGACATCATGATTAGTGGACACATTTAACAATAAATGTACAGCATACAGAAGGATAGTGATAACATGGTAATTATAAGAAATATTAGTAGTGTAGTCAGCATAACTTATAATGCATACAAACGGTACTGCCTGCCCTCATGGCCATCTCTATAACATCATCTGCATAGGAGCCGACTCTGTGGGTGCTTCACCACCCCCAATATTGAAGAAATTTGTCCTATGTGTCCAGGGAGGGGTTATTTTCACTGGAGTTAGCACCCCCAATAAATCCAAAAAGGTGGCTCCTATGATCATCTATACCAATGGAATGCCCCCCCCCCCCCCCACCAGTGTTCACCATCTGTGCTACTTGATTCACAAATGAATGTGTGTGCACAGGGCAAGAAGGATCATCCCCTGACTACTGCTCTACAAACATATCTTACAGCTGCTTTGGGATTCACAGGGACTTGGAGTCCCTGCGGCGGAGGTACCGTCGCATACGGCGAGAGAGGCCCGATATAATCAGGGCAGTGCAACAGCACCTGAGGGCTAGACGTAAGTGTTCAAAACAGGACACCTGTACTCATTTGTAAATGTATGTATTGAATAATGCAAATGTACTGTACAATTTCCCCATCCTCCGCCTCAGGCCACCCAGCTACTGCACTATGCAAGCCATGTTGCATTTCCTGATCTCAACCACACTCCTTTTACATATACAGGGTGCCGGCACCAGCAGGAGGAGGAGGCAGATGAGGAGGGCCAGCTGCAGGAGGAGGAGGAGGCGGCGGCAGCCGACGAGGCTGAGGAGGAGGAGGAAGCGGTGGCTGATGAGCCCCAGGAGGAGGAGGAAGAGGAGGCAGCATCGGGCGAGCACGAGCCCCAGGAGGAGGAAGAGGACGATGAGGAGGGGGTCCTCATCATTGATGAGGACGTTATAATGGAGGACTCCTCCTCACCTACAGCTCCCTCCCCGGAGCCATCTCCATCCCCTGGGCCATCTCCATCACCAAGCCCACCTCCATCCCCAGGGCCACCCCCAGCCCCTGGGCCACCTCCTGCCCCAGGGCCACCTCCAGCCCCTGGGCCACCTCCAGCCCCAGGCCCACCTCCATCCGCAGGGCCAGCTCCAGCCCCTGGGCCTGCTCCAGCGCCATCTCCAGCCCCAGGCCCAGCTCCATCCCCTGGCCCAGCTGCATCCCCCGGGCCAGGCCCAGCCCCAGCCCTGCGCCTCCTGCAGCAGCTGGTGCATGGCCAGCAGCAGGTGCTGCAGGAGCTGAGAGCCCTATGGCAGGGCAATGAGCAGATCCAGGGCCCCTCATTGCCCTGCTACAAAGGGCGTTACTCAGGGGGCGTGGCCACCCTTGAGGGACGTTGGGGGTGGGGGAATGTGTAGGGGTGGGGATGCATTGGTTTGGGTGGGATATGTTGGGGGTTGGGGTGGGGGGATGGTTTGGTTTGGGGGGGATATGTTGGGGTTTGTGGGGGTTTGTTGGGGGTGGGGGGATGTGTTGGCTTGGGGGAGATATCTAGGGGTTTGTTGGGGTGGGGGGTGGGGGATGTGTAGTTGTGGGGATTTGTTGGTTTGGGGGGATTTGTAGGGGTGGGGGTGAGGGGAACTATGTTGGGGCTTTGTTAATAAATGTATATTTTATATGTAAGCTAACATGGTGTGTGTGTCCCTACCTTGTGCATTACATATAAGCAAATGGTGCTCTTCATGTGACAGGAGCCAGCAATATGCATTGCATGAAATGTGAGGTGTCATTTATAAAGTTGATGCAAGTATGTGTTAATGGTGGCCATACAGAAGCCCACCTGTGCATTGCAACCTGCATGGCTGTATGTGCAGGGGGGTGGGCTGGGGAGGCAGGATGGCTATTACTGTTGAGGGACACAAATGGCCATGTAGGCTCTCTCCCTCCCCCTTACCATACAGCCACACAGCACAGAGTGGCATAAAATATAGATTGGTTGTCTAGCACTTGTCATTTGCCAAGTAGAAACTTAAACATAACCCTGGGTCGCACATACATGATGTTGCCTCAATGATCACCAGACACCCTTACCCACAACCATACCAAATTGGGGGGGGGGGGGGGGAGGCCAGGAAGGGCATACAAACAGCTGCCTTATCTTTTCACAGGCAATGCATGAGCACTGCTATATAGTGTTGAGGAGAAAAGGATAATCAATTGGAAAACCATTAGACAGATGCTTACTTCATCAGAGGTGCAATTTAATACAAGAGTTATAGAACAGCACATGCTAGGGGTGCACAAATATATATGTTGTTCATGATTTGGTTTTGCTCATGCTTTTCTCATTAGTAGCTCAAGGTGAATGAAAGTCAGGTATTCTAGTATAACTCCAACTTTGTACCTGAGCCCCTGGAGGGGTAAGTCACAAGGCCTGGATCACACGGAACAGCAGTGGGATTTGAACTGGCAACCTTGTGATTACAAGGCTGGTGCTGAAACCACTAGACCAGGGCAACCACCAGGCTGTAGCCACCTGCAAGTAATTTGGATTTGGACCTGTAACCACAAATCCTCTCCCTCACCATGTGTTAAGGGCTCAGTAGACAGTACCTGTGGCCACCTTAACCCTAGTTTGCATCCTCCATGTTAGAAATGTTGTTATCCCATGAGTATGGAGGACTGTAGGACGGTGTTCAATAATGTGGGAAAGACATACATTGCATATATTAATCTCCCTCCCCCTCCTATTGAAGGTGAAAATGGGTGGCCAAGTCATAAATGGGGACTGGGGTTCACCACATAAACAAGGACCTACCGGGAACCAATACAGCAGCTCCAACAGCTTGCCCACACCATTGAGGACCTGCCAAAAGCCAACCACCAATTACAACCCCCACGCTCCCCCCCCCCCCAAAATACACAGGTGTAGCGAAGCATACTTTGCCAAACACAATCCTTAATATAAGTGAGGGTAACACGTGCGTCAACTAATATTAGAACTGCCAAAGTCCCAGCCCATACAAGTGCTCTTTAAATGGCAATCAAGAACGGGAAGGCAGGTGGGGAGGGCCATTGTTATGTACGCTTATTCTAAATCAAGCGCCCCAAATCGGTATCTCAGCTGGAGACGTTTAGCAAATGTGTGTATAATCGAAATTAATGCGTACACATGCGGCACGCCTATCCTCGTCCAACATGGGCGTCCAAAGCCCACTATTTAAACGCCCCCTCCGTATTTTTGAAATCCCACTGCTACAATGCCGCCACGCCAGGCCCTAACCCAGGGTAATTTTTCGGACGCAGAGGTAGAGCTACTGGTGCAGGAGATCCAGCAATGACACAGAAATCTGTTCGCTCCCACAGGGCACAGGCTGGCTGCAACCACCAAGCAGCGGGAGTGGGAGGCGGTACATGACAGCCTCAATGCAGTCTTTCATTGTACAAGGGACGTGGAGGACTGCAAGTGGCGGAAGCTGAGGCGGGATGTGAGGCGCAAGGCTGGTGCCAATCCCCCACCACATGACACCGACAACCTCACCCCCCTGGAGCGCATGGTTCACTCCCTCCTACCCCAGGAGGGCATCCACGGAGTCGGGTCCCTTGACACCTCGGCAGAGCCTGAGGGCTCAGGTAGGTTGACCATTATGAAGCTGGCCTATCTGTTCTGATGATCTAAACTGTGTTATACAAGTTGGGGCTAGGAGGAGGGAGGTGGGGAGGAGGAGGGGGAGCGAGTTTCAGCAGGATGTGCTCATATGTAGAATAAATGACCATCTTTATGATGAGTTTCACCAGGGTGTTCTCATATGTAGAATAAACGACCATCTTTATGATGCTGTCCTGACTTCCTAATCCCTACTCACTTGCTCCTTACCCTTACTCTCTATCCCTACCGTACTCATTTGGTTTCCCTGTTACTTGTCCTGTGTGTGCATCTTAATTACATTGTAAGCTCTATTTGAGTAGTGGTAGTATTCATGTGTGTCATAGGAGCAGAGTCATTGGGTGCTGTGGGTGTTTGAGCACCCCCAATATTGAGGAAATATTATGTAGGTGCCCAGGGAGGGGTTATTTGCACTGGCCTTTGCACCCCCAATAATACTTTACACTTGGTTCCTATGGGTGTGTGTAGCTTATTATTGTGGCACAACTTTGGAACCCTTCCCTACTCCCTCCTATTTTCCTCTCACCAAATGGTACATATTTCCTTCTCTCACCTCTGTGCTCTAGTCAATGTGGGCCACATGCATGAAACGTAAGGAGCCTGTAATGGGGATCATAAAGCACTTGTAGGCAGTCTAGCAAGTCAGTAGTAACAGAAGACATGCTCAAATGTCCTTCATCTTAACAAATATACAACAAACAGCTTGTCCACAAAGTTGTGAGCGGTGTCTTTCTCTTGGCTGTCCCTCCACCACCTGTACCCAGCTGTGTGTGGGGCTGTCATTGGCATTGGTCTCAGACCCATTCCTCCTCACCATCTCTTTGCTGGGTTATAGTTGTGGGGCAATGTATATGAATGCTGAAAGACAAAAGTGGGTTATTTTCACCAACACACTTCCTCACCCTTATGCTATACAGGTGAAGACTCTGATGAGGCTGGCCCTAGTGGCCTTCAAGCCCAACAAAGGCCTACACCAGCAGGACAGCCTCAACCTCCACCGCCTGCAGCACCACTACAGCCTCTGCCTCCACCACCTGCAGCATCTACCTCCACCACCTGCACTCCAGTACAGCATTTACCTGCACCACCAGTACAGCATCTACCTCCACCACCTGCACCACCAGCAGCTGTACACGTTGTACCTCCACCACCTGCACCAGCACACCCAGCAGTAGAGGCTCAACCTCCACCAGCACCACCGGCAGAGCCTGGACCTCCACCACTTTGCTGAGGAGGAGGAGGAGGATGCAGAGAGGGAGCCAGCTCCTTGCCAGCGGCCATCCAGCCAAAGGAGGCAACTGCTGCGGGTGGCCACTGAATTGCTGCGGCAGAATGTCCTATTGGGGGACTACCAGCAGCAGAAATTGCAGCTGCAGTGGGAAGCGCTGCAGCGGGAAGCACTGCAGGCGCAGCGCCAAGCCCACCAGGAGCTGCTCCAGGCACAGCGCCAAGGCCACCAGGAGGTACTCCAGCAACTCCAACGGCTGGAGCACACCATCGAAGCCTTGCGCCCTCAGGTGACAGCACCCATTCCAGCTGTGCTGCTGCAGCAAGACCTGCCATCCACATCCTCCAGTGGCCAGCAACCACCAGCTAAGAGGTGGGCGTTGAGGTCGTCCACCTCCGCAACCACTACTGCAGCACCGATCACACCAGCTCCCATTCTGGGTCCTGTGACCAGGCTACAGCTAACAAGGTGGCCGGATTTCCGCAGGGCAGCCGAAGCCGCAGGCTGCTGCATGGAGGAGGACAGTGGGAGCAGCCCCTCTGAGGGGTCTGAACAGACTTCCCCTGCAGCACCAGCTGCAAAGGAACTCTGTGGGAGGGGTAAGAGGGGCAGGGGGAGGGGCCGGGGAAAGTGATGGCACATGCTGGAGGGTGAGGGTTGGTGGGAGGTGGTGGTGGTGTTGGTGGTGGGTGTGATCTTATCATTTATGTTATTACTATAAATAAATGTGCACTTACGTTCACCCAAAACTTGTTTCAATGAGTCTTTGTCTTGCTCTGACACCGAGCTGGTAAGCAGTGAGCTCTGCTCTGTGGGCTGGGGGTAGAGGGGCCTCCTCTTCATCCTCATCTGGGGCCACCTCCTCTGGTGGCTGTGGCTTCTCTGGGAGGGCCTGTCCTTTGCGCTCGGCCAAATTGTGCAACATGCAGCATGCCACAAAGATCTTGGCCACCTTTTGGGGGCTGTAGAGGAGCTCCCCTCCAGACCGGTCCAGGCAGCGGAAACGGTTTTTCAGTAAGCCAAAGGTCCGCTCAATGATCCCCCGGGTGCTGCGATGTCTCCTGTTGTAGGTTTCTTCTGCCCCTGGTTGTGGGTGCACCATGGGGGTCATTAGCCACGTCCTCTGTGGGTAGCCTCGGTCCCCTTTGGAGAAAAGCAGAATGAGATAGATGAATGTGTATTGCTTGGAGCTGGTAGGGGGGGGGGGGGTATTAGGATAGTGGGTTGTGGAGGAAGCCAGGGCAGAGGGCTGGCCAGTGGAGGAGGTGTGCTATGGGTACATCCATGTTGCACTTACCTAGTAGCCATCCACCAGTGAACTCCCCTCGCTCAAACCTGCGGAAGATGCCCGAGTGCTGTAGGATGTAGGCATCATGGGTGGACCCCGGGTACCTGGCACACACGTCTAATATCTCCCCCTGCGCATCACACACCACTTGCATGTTCATAGAATGAAATGCCTTCCTGTTTCTGTAGGTGGCTTCATGTAGGCGGGGAGGGGGGGGGTCTGAGTGGGACGTGTGTGCAGTCAATCACACCTATGACTGAGGGGAATCTAGCAACAGCATAGAAAGCACCCATGTTGTTGTGCAGAGCCTGGGGGGTGGTGGGGAAAGTGATGTAGTGAGAGGTGTGAGTTAGAAAAGCATCCAGGAACTGGGTGAGACAGTGTGAAATAGAAGCCTGGGTGAGCCCTGTGTTAGCAGCTAATACAGCTTGAAAACTCCCAGTGGCCAGGACAGAGAGAGAGGCAGTGATTTTGAGGTGGACAGGGATGGGGTTATTCCTACGGGTCCGGGGCTGAAGGAGGGGTTGGAGCTGCTCACAAAGCTCCTGAATGGTCGCCCTATCGAACTGGAACCTTGTGAGACACTGCTGGTCAGTGAGCTCTAGGAAGGTGTTGTGGGCCCTGAACACTCGGGGCCGTGAATACCTCCTGCGGTGTGTAGCCTCTTTCTCTAACATGTAAGCCACCAATGCATTTAGTGCATCCATTCCCCCACCAGTGCAAGTATTAGTACTAAACCAAGAACAGCACACAGATATCTCACTGCCACCACGCCCTCTGGCCACTCACTCGCCAAACAGTACAGGGAACACAGAGACAAACGGAGGTCAGGGAATACAATGAGGTGGACTAGGGGCACACCGACAAACGTAAAAAGTATTCAACACACTCACTTTCTCTCCAAACGCTCTCTCAACAAGGATCTCGCCACTCTCCAAATGTACACAATCACTCATGGGTCTAAAGACGATTTCCCCCTTGCTCTGGTCGCTTTTATTTCGGGTCTAAGTAATGACGCCCATGTTCGTGCCCACCCAAAATCATTTCGTTATCCGTTATACGTTGTAGACGCCCACCTCGTAACACCACCCTTAACACGCCTCCAACACGCCCCTTATTTGGGCGTTTGTATCTGGGTGTATGAGCGAAATGGACGCACTGAAAGTTTTGTTTCCATTATACTGATTTAATCGTTTTTGTGAGATAAACGTCTATCTCCTGATTTAGGTCGCACTATAGGCGTTTTTCTCTTTCGAAAATAAGCAGGATAGTAGAAATTTAGCAGACAGGCAAATGAAGCGCTAGGCAGAGTGTAAGGTATCGTGGTGATGTGTTACATTTGTACTTGTTAATCATTGTGGTGTGCCTTGTTGAAGAGATAGGTCTTCAGAGATTTACGAAAGTTGATTAGGTCAAAAATTGTTTTTAAATTACGTGGTAATGCATTCCACAACTGCGTGCCCATGTAGGAGAAGCTGGACGCATGTGTTAGTCTGTATTTTAGTCCTTTACAGTTGGGGAAGTGTAGATTAAGGAATGTGCGGGCTGATCTTTTAGCATTCCTGGGTGGCAAGTCAACAAGTTCTAACATGTAGGCCGGGGCATCTCCGTGAATGATTTTATGAACTAGAGTGCAAATCTTGAACGCGATACGTTCTTTAAGTGGGAGCCAGTGTAGTTTTTCTCTTAGGGGTTTAGCACTTTCGTATTTTGTTTTTCCAAATATAAGTCTGGCTACAGTGTTCTGGGCTGTTTGAAGTTTCTTGATGATTTGCTGTTTGCAGACGGCATAGAGTGCATTGCAGTATTAGGGCATATGTCTAGTTTGCATTGGGATTTGGCGAATCTTTTCAGTACTTGGGAGATGATATCCTCCGAAAGTGTGTTGAAGTTAGTCCATGTTCGGTCAGCTGGATGTTCATCAGGGTTTGGGTCTAGACATTCAAGGAGTTTTATGTAGTCGATGGTATTGGCCAGAATCGTGAGTCGTAGCCTTACAATTTTCTCTTTGAAGTATTTTGCAAGATTGTCTGCTGATGGGGTGTCTGAGTTGTTAGAAGTAACCGGTGTAGTGTTTAGTAATTTGTTCATGAGTTGGAAAAGTTTATGTGTATCCTTGTAGTCTGGCCCAATTTTATTTTTGTAGTATGATCTTTTTGTTTGTCTAATGGTGTATTTGTATTTTCTTTGTAGTTGCTTCCAAGCGTTGAGTGCGGTCTCGTCTCTTCTTTTGTTCCATGCTTGTTTGAGTCTTCTAACTTGTGTTTTTAGATTTTTCAATTCTTCATTAAACCATGGTATTGAGTTTTTTCTATGTGAGGTTCTGGATTGAAGTGGTGCTATGTTGTCTAATATGCTTCTGCATCTATTATTACTGCATCTACTGATTATAAAATTATAAAATTCTGGGATAAAACTGAGCTAATGCCTCTAAATGATGCCTGTACTTCCTTTATCATTTCTGGTTACCCAAGAGACATAACCTTACTCCTTTTCTGGGGTTCGAGTCTTGCTCAGAGGTCCCAGGTGGCCCAGTTCAGCTGGATGGGCCTTATTCAGTGTCCTTGTGGTCAGGATTGCTTTTGCCTCTGGTTAGCATTCCTTCCCCATTTCTGCAGGGGGACCAGACCCTGTTCCGTCTCTGCCCGTCGAGCCAGACTTTGTCTCTGTAGCTAGACCCTGGCTTTTCGCTGGTGGTTCCTTGTCTCCCGTTCACAGATGAATCGGGCTGGCGGTCATGTCTGGCTCAGTTGTCGAGCCTGGCTCCATATTGGGCAAATTAACATGCTATTTCTGGCTAGAGGTAGCACTGGAACCCATCTCTAGCTGTGGTTCTTGCCTTGCAGGTTGGGCCTCGGTCTCCTCATGTGAAGTCAGCTGGTGTCTGGTCTCCGATTTCAGTCACTGACAGTTGGGTCTTGCTCCTTCACTGGCAGACAGACTCGGACTTCGCTTTGGCTGTAGAGCCTTGGGGGCCGTCTCTGGCTGCCCTGCTCTGCAGAATGGGGATTTGTTTGGTCATTAGTGGTCAAGCTTCCTCTTTTGTGGACTGGGGCAGTGGTCGGACCTTCCGGCGCAAGTCGGTCATTTCGAATGATCCCGTCTTTAGAATTCAGAACTGGCCTCGTCACCAGGTGTTGTTCTTTTTCATTTTTCATTCTGAGAGCTCACATTTTGTCTGACGACTACGTATGCTTCCTTTGATGGGCCTTCCTCAGTGCTCATGTTTCTGGTAGGCTCCGCTGTTGCTGATTGTGGCAAGAATTTAGTGCACAGGATCGGAATGGCGAGGTCCCTCAGGGCCTCACTTTTCTTCCGCCTATGTTTTGGGAGTCTGGTTCGGCATTGCGAGTTAGAGAGTGGTTCTTTCTCTGTGGTCCCATCCCGCTTTGGTACATCCTGCTTGTCTCTGGATTGATCTGTGGGACGCTGTGGAAGGTAAAATTAGTCACCTGATAATTTTCTTTCCATTAGCCCCATCAGATCAATCCAGAGGCCCGCCCATTGTGATTCTTCGCAAAGTATTTCTTCCTCTTTGTTCCAGGGCCTTTAAGTATTTTTTTTTAAAAGTTGTGACGGGGTAGTTCCAGCTTCGGATATGTTCTCCCGCAGGAGCGGTGGAGGTGAAGCCTGCTTAGGCTGTATAGACAAAACAAACAATTGTGCCTGTGCTCTGTCGAGCATCAAAATATAACAAAATGTTTAAACACACATGAATACAAGTGTATTGCTTCTTCAGCTTATTGAGAGTGGAGTAGTCTCATATGTAACACACGATAAAGATTATTTGATTTTTCACCCAATGACTGGGTGTATTATCTGTGTGTATTGTCTAATCATTGACTGAACCTCCACCACCCTTTGCTAATCTTATATATAAAGATATATTTCTGTTTGTCAATATGCTAACATCTAATTTTATGTAGCACTTAGCTTGAACAAGTTGGTGCTCTTAAAACCCCGACAGGTCCCCGTTTCGTGGTTACTTTCTCAAGGGGGAGTCACCAGTTCTAAAACCAAAAACAAGATGCAGCATAAAGTTACTTACAAAATAGTTCTAAAGGCATATTAGTTGTATAATTACTTGTATTCTAAATAAAATTGCTGTTAGCTTACCAAGTAACAGTCTCAAGTGCAACTGCAGCATTACTCTGTCTCTCTCAAAAATGGCCACGGCGTCTTTTTGTTAGTGCTCAGCCATGCCAGCTGGTTGTGAAGCTAGCTTCAAAATAAAAGTCCTTAACACAGTCTTCAAACTAAATAAAAGCCCTGTCTAAGACTAGTATAGAAAACTGCCACTGTTGATATTCATCTTGTATGTCTCGAGCCAGCACTCCTTGATTAACCATTTGTTTGTGGCAAAAGTTTTAACATATCAAAAGATTTTTCTATATATTAGGAAAAGGAGAAAATTGAAAAACATTGAAAAAAATATGTTGAACTTGGTGCCTATTAATCACTCTAGAACTGATATGGAAATATTCCAATACCAGTGTACGTACAAATGGTTAATCAAGGAGTGCTGGCTCGAGACATACAAGATGAATATCAACAGTGGCAGTTTTCTATACTAGTCTTAGACAGGGCTTTTATTTAGTTTGAAGACTGTGTTAAGGACTTTTATTTTGAAGCTAGCTTCACAACCAGCTGGCATGGCTGAGCACTAACAAAAAGACGCCGTGGCCATTTTTGAGAGAGACAGAGTAATGCTGCAGTTGCACTTGAGACTGTTACTTGGTAAGCTAACAGCAATTTTATTTAGAATACAAGTAATTATACAACTAATATGCCTTTAGAACTATTTTGTAAGTAACTTTATGCTGCATCTTGTTTTTGGTTTTAGAACTGGTGACTCCCCCTTGAGAAAGTAACCACGAAACGGGGACCTGTCGGGGTTTTAAGAGCACCAACTTGTTCAAGCTAAGTGCTACATAAAATTAGATGTTAGCATATTGACAAACAGAAATATATCTTTATATATAAGATTAGCAAAGGGTGGTGGAGGTTCAGTCAATGATTAGACAATACACACAGATAATACACCCAGTCATTGGGTGAAAAATCAAATAATCTTTATCGTGTGTTACATATGAGACTACTCCACTCTCAATAAGCTGAAGAAGCAATACACTTGTATTCATGTGTGTTTAAACATTTTGTTATAGGCTGTATAGAGGCAGGAGAGGGCTCACGTTTTGGTATTCTTATTCTTCTTCCACTGCTTTGGTATCGATCATACTGAGGTTAAAGTGGCTGCACATGTCCACATATAGTAAACCTCTGAAGTTCTCTCGATCTCCCCCTGCTGTTAGAGGGACATAACTCACTCGTCTCTGATCTGTTGGGACTAATAGAAAATTATCAGGTAAGGACTAAGGTTGTGGCACAAGTATATGGGAATTGCAACCTGTCACCCAGGCAACCTCAAAAGGAGGGGGTCAAGAACAGGGGGGCTGATAACTGAGGAGCAGTCACCCTAAGTTTAAAGAGGAGCCCAAATGTTGAGACAGAGACTACAGCATGCTATAGAGGAAAATTGTCTCTGAGCCTTTCTTAGAGGCAAAGGGCTTGTGAACCCTGATGGTGAGCTTGTGATACAGGACAGGAGCCACAAGGGGGCCTCAGCACATAAGGGTATCCCAGGGGAAATGTGCTGACAAGTGAACTGATCACAGTCTGGACCAAGCAGAATCAGAGAACTCATAGTAGAGCCTGAAAGGGATGAAAAGGTCATCAGCAACCTGAAAGAGTCTCCAGGGAGAGCAGAGATTGTATGGAGTGGGCCCTTGGCTATGAGGGGCTTATCACATAATCGGTGTCAGAAGTGGGATCTGTCGAGCCCAAGAGAGTTCCAGACCAGACCATGTCTCTTCATGAAGTATGTAAATCATTGATTCAGTGATGACTCTGGTGAAACAGGATGCTAGGAATTATTAGGAAATGGATGTTAATAAGACCGGAAATACTATAATGCCTCTGTATCAGTACATGGTGCGACTTCACATTAAGTACTGTGTTCAGTTCTGGTCACTGTGTCTGAAAAAAGATATAGCAAAATTAGAAAAAGTTCAAAGTAGAGCGACCAAAATGATAAAGGGAATGGAACTCCTCTCATATGAGGAAAGGCTAAAGAGGTTAAGGCTCTTCAGCTTGGAAAAGAGACTGATGAGGGTAGCTATGACTGAGGTCTACAAAATCCAGAGTGGTGTAGAACTAGAAGAATCGATTTTTTGGTTTTTTTTTACTTGTTCCAAAAGTACAAAGACTAGGGGACACTCAAGGAAATTACATGGAAATATTTTTAAAATAAATAGGAGGAAATATTTTTTCACTCAATGAATAGTTAAGCTCTGGAACTCTTTGCTGGAAGAGGTGATAACAGTGGTTAGCGTGTCTGGGTTTAAAAAGTTTGGATAAGTCCATAGTCTGCTATTGAGACAGACATGGGGAAGCAACTGCTTGCCCTGGGATTTGTAGGATGGAATGTTGCCATGATTTGGGTTTCTGCCAGGTACTTGTGACATGGTTTGGCCACTGTTTGGAAACAGGATTCTGGGGTACATGGACCATTGATCTGACCCAGTATGTCTACTCTTATTTTATTTATTTGTTACATTTGTATCCCACATTTTCCCACCTATTTGCAGGCTCAATGTGGCTTGCATAGTACCGGAGCTGCGTTTGCAGACTCCGGTGTAAACAAATAGAAAGTGATGTTGTGGTAAGATAAAGTTCATGTGGTGCAGCCACATTTGGGAATTGTACAACGGAAGAGTTGAGTCATGTCCTTTACGTACTTTAGTTTTGGTGTGTTGCAGAGATTGTCATTTATGTTGGATTGGTAGGGTAGGCCTTTTTAAACAGGTAAGTTTTTAGTGATTTCCTGAAGTTTAGGTGGTCGTACGTGGTTTTCAAGGCTTTTGGTAATGCGTTCCACAGTTGTATACTTATGTAGGAGAAACTGGATGTGTAAGTAGCTTTATATTTGAGTCCTTTGCAGCTTGGGTAGTGAAGATTTAGGTACGTTCGTGCAGATTCTGATGTGTTTCTAGTTGGTAGGTCGATCAGGTCTGTCATGTATCCCGGGGCTTCACCGTAGATAATTTTGTGAACCAGAGTACAGATTTTGAAGGCAATGCGTTCTTTGATTGGGAGCCAGTGTAGTTTTTCACGGAAGGGTTTTGCGCTTTCAAATCGTGTTCTTCCGAAGATAAGCCTAGTTGCCATGTTTTGAGCTGTCTGAAGTTTCTTTAATGTTTGTTCTTTGCATCCTGCATAAATTCCATTGCAGTAGTCTACCTGGCTTAGTACCATTGATTGTATCAGTTTGTGAAATGTTTCCCTCGGGAAGAATTGTTTTACGCGTTTGAGTTTCCACATTAAGTGGAACATTTTCTTTGTTGTGGATGTCACTTGGCTCTCTAGTGTTAAGTTGCGGTCCATTGTAACGCCAAGGATGTTCAGGCTGTCTGAAATAGGGAGGGTGTAATCTGGGGTGTTGATGATTGTGGGGTTGTCCACGCTGTGTTGTGATGAGAGGGTGAGACAGTGTGGGGTTTTTTTGTTGAGTTTTAGTTGAAATGCTTTTGCCCAAGAGTCCATGATGTTCAAGCTGTTCTTGATTTCGTTGGTGATTTCTGTCAGTTTAGATTTGTAAGGAATACAGTGGTGTGCTGGAGCAGGCTCTCACAGGCTCTCGAGAGCTGTTTGTTAAGTTTTTAAGAATTTTGGGAGCCGGTTCTCCATGGCTACTTTAACAAATGGATCCCAAAATGTGGGCTTGGGCCCCTCCTGAATTCTCTTTTGCTTTGCTGGCGAGAGAGAGCCCCCTGTTAACAATTTACCAGCACACCCCTGAATGTATATGTAACATCGTCTGCATAGATGAAGGGGTTAAGGCCTTGGTTGGATAAGGACTTGGCTAGAGGGGTCATCATTAGATTGAAGAGGATCGGTGATGGTAGTGATACTTGTGGTACGCCGCAGTCTGCTTTCCACAGTGATGATATGTTTGAGTTTGATTTTACTTGATATGTTCTTGTGGTTAGGTAACCCTTGATCCAGCTAAGTGTGTTTCCACCAATTCCGAATTTATCTAGTAATCTTATTAATATGTTATGATTTACCATGTCGAATGCACTAGACATTTCGAATTGGAGGAGGAGGATGTTTTTGCCTATTGCTATTTCCTGCTTGAATTTGCTTAGGAGAGTGAGTAGTACTGTTTCTGTGCTGTGGAGGGGGCGAAAACTTGACTGTGAATCGTGTAATATTGATTCTCCGAGGACAAGCAGGCTGCTTGTTCTCACTGATGGGGTTGACGTCCTCGGCAGCCCCCTCCATCGGAAAGTTTACTAGCAAAGGCCTTTGCTAGTCCTCGCGCGCCCATGCGCACCGCGCATGCGCGGCCGTCTTCCCGCCCGAAACCGGCTCGAGCCGGCCAGTCTTCTTTCGTCCGCGCTCGGTACGGTCGTGTTACGCCGTTCGTGCCCCAGAGAGTCGACCTCGCGCGTCCTTTTCGACGTGTTTTTTGCTGTTTTTCCTTGGAAAAAGTTTGGGAAGAGCTCCGGTAGTATTCCGGAAGACCCTTTCGGGTTTTCTGCCCTTCCCGTATTTCTCAGTTTTTGCCCCGTAAGTTTTCTTTCGTTGTCGGGGTAGGCCTCTTTTGGCCTCGGTCAAGATTTTTCTCCCTCTAAATTTTGGTGCTTCAATTTTCGCCATTTCGGCTTTTGATTTCGCCGGCGTGATTTTTCCGCCCATGACATCGAAGCCTTCCAGCGGCTTCAAGAAGTGCACCCAGTGCGCCCGGGTAATCTCGCTCACTAATAGGCACTCTGCGTGTCTTCAGTGTCTAGGGGCCCAGCACCGCCCTCAGAACTGCAGTCTGTGTTCCCTCTTACAAAGGCGGACTCAGGTAGCGAGATTAGCCCAGTGGAACGTTTTGTTCTCGGGCTCGCCGTCGGCATCGGCACCGGAGGCATCGAGTGCATCGACGTCGTCAGCGTCCGGACCATCTTCCTTGGCTGCCGCTCCATCGACTGCATCGAGGCATCGGACCTCTGCATCGGCGCCGAGGCATCGGGCGACTGCATCGACGTCGGTGGTACCGAGACTTCGTCTGCTGATGTCGTCGGACGGAGGTGCATCGTCAGGAGTGCAGGTGAGGGCTGTCCATTCCCCTGCTGGTGGCGGTGAGCCTTCGGGTGGGTCTCCTCCTACCCTGAGGGCTCCTGCGGTACAGCCCCCCCGGGATCGACCCTCTTCGGTCTCGGCCCCGAGGAAGCGACGGATGGATTCTACGTCCTCCTCGTCGGTGCCGGGGAGCTCCGGTGACATGCTTCGGAAGAAATCGAAGAAGCATCGACACCGGTCTCCTCCCCATGTCGGTACCGAGAGCTCTGGGTCGCCGAGGGATTCGGCACCCAGCAGGCATCGGCACCGAGAGGACCGCTCACCCTCTGTTCAGGAGGTGTCGATGCGCTCCACTCTGGACAGCCCGGAACAGCCTCCTCGCCCGGAACAGGTTCTGACGTCGACGCCTGCATCGACCTCTCAGCCTTTCTCTGCAGCCGCTCTAAACGAGAGCCTCCGGGCCGTTCTCCCAGAGATTCTGGGAGAGCTGTTGCGCCCTACCCCTCCGGTACCGGCGGTGCTTGCGCCTCCGGTACCGTCGAGCGTGGCGCCGGCTGGCCCATCGCCCAGGT
This sequence comes from Microcaecilia unicolor, assembly GCF_901765095.1. Lineage (NCBI taxonomy): Eukaryota > Metazoa > Chordata > Amphibia > Gymnophiona > Siphonopidae > Microcaecilia > Microcaecilia unicolor. The sequence continues at coordinate 239,808,871 of NC_044031.1, forward strand.
TGAGGTCCCCGACGTCGGTACCGCGTGCGGTGCCGACCGCGGCCACCTCCCAGGAAGGCTCCCCGACTACGTCGGCGGAGGGAGCTTCGCCGATGCGGGCGAGGGAGTCTACCTCTCGACGCCCCCACCGTGGACGGGGTTCCACCGAGTCGAGCAGGGCGAGGTTGCAGACACAGGTTCGTGAACTTGTGTCTGACACCGAGGGTGAGGCCTCGTGGGAGGAAGAGGAGGACCCCAGATATTTCTCTGACGAGGAGTCTGAGGGTCTTCCTTCTGATCCCACTCCCTCTCCTGAGAGACAGCTTTCTCCTCCCGAGAGTCTGTCTTTTGCTTCCTTTGTCCGGGAGATGTCTACGGCCATCCCCTTCCCAGTGGTTGTGGAGGACGAGCCCAGGGCTGAAATGTTTGAGCTCCTGGACTATCCTTCTCCACCTAAGGAAGCGTCCACTGTTCCCTTGCACCATGTCCTGAAAAAGACATTGCTTGCGAACTGGACCAAGCCACTAAGTAATCCCCACATTCCCAAGAAGATTGAGTCCCAGTACCGGATCCATGGGGACCCAGAGCTGATGCGCACTCAGTTGCCTCATGACTCTGGAGTTGTGGATCTGGCCCTAAAGAAGGCTAAGAGTTCTAGGGAGCATGCTTCGGCGCCCCCGGGCAAAGACCCTAGAACCTTAGACTCCTTTGGGAGGAAGGCCTACCATTCTTCTATGCTCGTGGCCAAGATCCAGTCTTACCAGCTCTACACGAGCATACACATGCGGAACAATGTGCGGCAGTTGGCGGGCTTGGTTGAGGCTCTTCCCCCTGAGCAAGCCAAGCCTTTTCAGGAGGTGGTCAGGCAGCTGAAGGCGTGCAGAAAATTCCTGGCCAGAGGAGTTTATGACACTTTTGATGTTGCGTCCAGGGCCGCTGCTCAAGGTGTGGTGATGCGCAGGCTCTCATGGCTGCGTGCCGCCGACCTGGAGAATAGACTCCAGCAGCGGATTGCGGACTCGCCTTGCCGTGCGGACAACATTTTTGGAGAAAAAGTCGAGCAGGTGGTAGAGTCTCTCCACCAGCGGGACACCGCATTCGACAAGTTCTCCCGCCGGCAGCCTTCAGCCTCTACCTCTACAGGTAGAAGATTTTTCGGGGGAAGGAAGACTGGTCCCTATGCTTCTGGTAAGCGTAGGTACAATCCTCCTTCCCGACAGCCTGCGGCCCAGGCTAAGCCCCAGCGCGCTCGCTCTCGTCAGCAGCGTGCGCCTCAGCAAGGCCCCGCGGCTCCCCAGCAAAAGCAAGGGGCGAGCTTTTGACTGGCTCCAGCAGAGCATAGCCGACATCCAAGTGTCAGTGCCGGGCGACCTGCCGTCGGGGGGAGGTTGAAAGCTTTTCACCAAAGGTGGCCTCTCATAACCTCCGATCAGTGGGTTCTGCAAATAGTCCGGCAAGGATACACCCTCAATTTGGCCTCAAAACCTCCAAATTGTCCACCGGGAGCTCAATCCTACAGCTTCCAGCACAAGCAGGTACTTGCAGAGGAACTCTCCGCCCTTCTCAGCGCCAATGCGGTCGAGCCCGTACCATCCGGGCAAGAAGGGCTGGGATTCTATTCCAGGTACTTCCTTGTGGAAAAGAAAACAGGGGGGATGCGTCCCATCCTAGTCCTAAGGGCCCTGAACAAATATCTCGTAAAAGAAAAGTTCAGGATGCTTTCCCTGGGCACCCTTCTCCCCATGATTCAGCAAAACGATTGGCTATGCTCTCTGGACTTGAAGGATGCCTACACACACATCCTGATACTGCCAGCTCACAGACAGTATCTGCGATTTCAGTTGGGCACACGCCACTTCCAGTACTGTGTGCTACCCTTTGGGCTCGCCTCTGCGCCCAGGGTGTTCACAAAGTGCCTAGCTGTGGTAGCAGCGGCACTTCGCAGGCTGGGGGTGCACGTGTTCCCATATCTCGACGATTGGCTGGTGAAGAACACATCCGAGGCAGGAGCCCTGCAGTCCATACAGATGACTATTCGCCTCCTGGAGCTACTGGGGTTTGTGATAAATTACCCAAAGTCCCATCTTCTCCCAGTGCAGAAACTCGAATTCATAGGAGCCCTGCTGGATTCTCGGACGGCTCGCGCCTATCTCCCAGAGGCGAGGGCCAACAACTTGTTGTCCCTCGTCTCGCGGGTGCGAGCGTCCCAGCAGATCACAGCTCGGCAGATGTTGAGATTGCTGGGCCACATGGCCTCCACAGTTCATGTGACTCCCATGGCCCGCCTTCACATGAGATCTGCTCAATGGACCCTAGCCTCCCAGTGGTATCAGGCCGCTGGGGGTCTAGAGGACGTGATCCACCTGTCCACGAGTTTTCTCAAATCCCTGTATTGGTGGACGATTTGCTCCAATTTGACTCTGGGACGTCCCTTCCAAATTCCTCAGCCACAAAAAGTGCTGACCACGGATGCATCTCTCCTGGGATGGGGAGCTCATGTCGATGGGCTTCACACCCAAGGAAGTTGGTCCCTCCAGGAACGCGATCTACAGATCAGTCTTCTGGAGTTGCGAGCGATCTGGAACGCTCTGAAGGCTTTCAGAGATCGGCTGTCCCACCAAATTATCCAAATTCAGACAGACAACCAGGTTGCCATGTACTATGTCAACAAGCAGGGGGGCACCGGATCTCGCCCCCTGTGTCAGGAAGCCGTCAGCATGTGGCTCTGGGCTCGCCGTCAAGGCATGGTGCTCCAAGCCACATATCTGGCAGGCGTAAACAACAGTCTGGCCGACAGGCTGAGCAGGATTATGCAACCTCACGAATGGTCGCTCAATTCCCGTGTAGTGCGGCAGATCTTCCAGGTGTGGGGCACCCCCTTGGTAGATCTCTTCGCATCTCGAGCCAACCACAAAGTCCCTCAGTTCTGTTCCAGGCTTCAGGCCTCCGGCAGACTAGCATCGGATGCCTTCCTCTTGGATTGGGGGGAGGGCCTGCTGTATGCTTATCCTCCCATCCCTCTGGTGGGGAAGACTTTGTTGAAACTCAAGCAAGACCGAGGCACCATGATTCTGATTGCTCCTTTTTGGCCGCGTCAGATCTGGTTCCCCCTTCTTCTGGAGTTATCCTCCGAAGAACCGTGGAGATTGGAGTGTTTTCCGACCCTCATCACACAGGACGAGGGGGCGCTTCTGCATCCCAACCTCCAGTCTCTGGCTCTCACGGCCTGGATGTTGAGGGCGTAGACTTTGCCTCTTTGGGTCTGTCAGAGGGTGTCTCCCGCATCTTGCTTGCTTCCAGGAAAGACTCCACTAAGAGAAGTTACTTCTTCCATTGGAGGAGGTTTGCCGTCTGGTGTGACAGCAAGGCCCTAGATCCTCGCTCTTGTCCTACACAGACCCTACTTGAATACCTTCTGCAATTGTCTGAGTCTGGTCTCAAGACCAACTCTGTAAGGGTTCACCTTAGTGCAATCAGTGCATACCATTACCGTGTGGAAGGTAAGCCGATCTCAGGACAGCCTTTAGTTGTTCGCTTCATGAGAGGTTTGCTTTTGTCAAAGCCCCCTGTCAAGCCTCCTACAGTGTCATGGGATCTCAATGTCGTTCTCACCCAGCTGATGAAACCTCCTTTTGAGCCACTGAATTCCTGCCATCTGAAGTACTTGACCTGGAAGGTCATTTTCTTGGTGGCAGTTACTTCAGCTCGTAGAGTCAGTGAGCTTCAGGCCCTGGTAGCCCAGGCCCCGTACACCAAATTTCATCATAACAGAGTAGTCCTCCGCACTCACCCTAAGTTCCTGCCAAAGGTTGTGTCGGAGTTCCATCTGAACCAGTCAATTGTCTTGCCAACATTTTTTCCCCGTCCTCATTCCTGCCCTGCTGAACGTCAGCTGCACACATTGGACTGCAAGAGAGCATTGGCCTTCTACCTGGAGCGGACACAGCCCCACAGACAGTCCGCCCAATTGTTTGTTTCTTTTGATCCCAATAGGAGGGGAGTGGCTGTAGGGAAACGCACCATATCCAATTGGCTAGCAGATTGCATTTCCTTCACTTACGCCCAGGCGGGGCTGGCTCTTGAGGGTCATGTCACGGCTCATAATGTTAGAGCCATGGCTGCGTCGGTAGCCCACTTGAAGTCAGCCTCCATTGAAGAAATTTGCAAAGCTGCGACGTGGTCATCTGTCCACACATTCACATCTCATTACTGCCTGCAGCAGGACACCCGACGCGACAGTCGGTTCGGGCAGTCAGTTCTTCAGAACCTGTTTGGGCTTTAGGATCCAACTCCACCCCCCGAGGGCCCTGTTTGTTCTGTTCCAGGCTGCACTCTCAGTTAGTTGGTAAATTTTTTAGGTCAATCTCATTAATGTCCTCGCCGTTGCGAGGCCCAATTGACCATGGTTGTTGTTTTGAGTGAGCCTGGGGGCTAGGGATACCCCATCAGTGAGAACAAGCAGCCTGCTTGTCCTCGGAGAAAGCGAATGCTACATACCTGTAGAAGGTATTCTCCGAGGACAGCAGGCTGATTGTTCTCACAAACCCGCCCGCCTCCCCTTTGGAGTTGAGTCTTCCCTTGTATTGTCTTGCTACATACTGGACTGGCCGACTCGAGCCGGTTTCGGGCGGGAAGACGGCCGCGCATGCGCGGTGCGCATGGGCGCGCGAGGACTAGCAAAGGCCTTTGCTAGTAAACTTTCCGATGGAGGGGGCTGCCGAGGACGTCAACCCCATCAGTGAGAACAATCAGCCTGCTGTCCTCGGAGAATACCTTCTACAGGTATGTAGCATTCGCTGAATCTGTTTATATAATCTGTAAGTTGTTTGGCTACCATGCTTTCCATCAGTTTGACTGACAACGGAATGGATGCTACTGGACGGTAGTTAGTGATTTCATTGTTTTTTTTCTTGGTGTCTTTTGGTATCGGGGTGAGTAGGATATTGCCATTTTCCTTAGAGAAGAGACCTTGCTGTAGCATGTAATTTAGGTGGAATGTGAGGTCTGCTATGAAGCGGTCTGGGGCGGATTTCATTAGGTAGTTGGGGTAGGCATCCAGTTTACAGTGGGTGTTGGAGAACCTGCTGATCGCCTGTGTAACTGTATCGACGGTAAGGAGGGCAAAGTTTAATCAGGTTCGGTCAGCTGGGTATTCTCCAGTCGTTGGGTCCAATTCATTAAGGAAGTTTTCAATGTCAGTGTTGTTCTGAGGTAGTGTGTTACACAGGTTTACAATTTTTTCATTGAAATACTTAGCAAGTTTATCTACAGATGGGATGTCTGTATTCGATGTAGTGACCTGGTTGGTGTCTAGGAGTTTGTTCGTGAGTTGGTATAATTTCTTAGTGTCTTTGTAATCTGTTCCTATTTTCATTTTATAGTAAGATCTTTTGGACTGTCTTATAGCGTATTTGTACTTTCTTTGTGATTGTTTCCATGTGTTGAGTGTGTGTTCATCTTTTGTTTTTTTCCATGCTCGTTCAAGTTTCCTGGGTTGTGTTTTTAGCTTTTTCAGTTCATCGTTGAACCATGGTATCGAGTTAAGCTTACATTTTCTTATGTAGGGTAGCATATATATTATTGGGATGACTGGGTTTTTGGTACTCAAAAATCTCCCTCTTTTGGGGTTTGGAAACTTGCTTTTAGAGCTATATTCATGACCTCACTAATGTCCTTCAGTATATTGTGATTGGGGTTAGCGGCAAGGCGAACATAGTATTCTCTTTCTCTGAATTGTCTTTGTACTTCCTTGATGTAATCAATCCTATTCATTATATCTATGGCCCTGCCTTTAAAGATCAGTGGGTTCAATGACAATGCTGGAAATGGGACTTTGTAGTTACTGCTTGCCTCAGGGCACACTGGGAGGAACAGAATTCCTCCCTCCGATTGCTCTCTGAAGGGAAATGGAGGGAGATGGAAGCTGTGCCTAGGTAATAGATCTAGCGCATTGAGGGACCTGAATTTCTCCATGATGAGGCAGTAAATTGCTGCTTGTTTTTTCCTCTCAAGGTAGAAAGCCATAGTGATTTTTTTATCTGTGTACCTGCTTGCTGTTACCACTGTGCAACTGTAGTTCCTGTTAATTTCAGTATCCAAATTGCTAGGCACTGCCAGTTTTTTCTCTCAGGTGGAGGGACTTATCACAGACACAGACTCGCTATGTATTTATAGAATCCCTAATCTGTCTCAGCATAACTGTAAGTGAACAATTTGTTTATTTTGTCATGAACTGTATTAAAGAATTGGGATTAAGGACTTGAGTTTATTTTTGGTAGCTAGCAGTCTCAAGTTTAACTCTTTGGATATACAGGGCCAACTAACGCTTTACACAGGCCAAAATAGCAAGCACAGTGGAACCCCCATATAACGCTGTGATTGGGATCCATAAAATATCATCATGTTAAATGCTGGGTCACGCTATAGTGGAGTCAATAGAACGTGAACACAATTGAACCAAAACTTGATCTATTGCTAATGGGAGCTGTATGTAAAAAAAGGGGAGCCAAGACATAATCGCGTTATATGTATATTTGTGTTATTGTGGGGCACGTTATATCAGGGTTCCTCAGTATTAAATCAATATTATCATTATTATATTCATGTTATTTTAATTCATAGTAGCATTTCTCATATTAAATCTTAAATATCTGTCAGAAAATGTCTTTAAATCCTTACTTGGTCAGCAACATCTTATAGGTCACCACATCCAAACTAACCACCACAAGATGCTAACAATGAGACTGTGTTTATAAATATGTTGATGTCATTCATTAAAGCTGTCTGGTTGAATTCATGGCAGAGAACCAATCACAAACCTATACACCACAACTCAAAAATGTGTATAAGAACATAAGAATAGCCATACTGGGTCAGACCAATGATCCATCTAGCCCAGTAGCAGCAACACATAGCAGAGGTGGTCAAAGAAGGAGAATATGATCAAAGATTTGCCACATGGAATTTTATTTTGCAGCTACCCAACTCGGCCAAGTTTCGGCAACATGACTTCCTCATGGGTCAGCAATGACAGTGGAAGTTCTTGTAGCAAGCAAGGAGTGTTTCTTAATTTCCATTTGCTACTCCTTGTTTTGAATCCCAATTAGTAGCAGTATTCCATGCTACCAATCCCGGGGTAAGCAGTGACTTAAGTCCATCTCAATAACAGACCATGGAATTTTCCTCCAGAAACTTGTCCAAACCTTTTTTTAAAGCCAGATACACTAAGCGACGCTAAGCGCCATTACCACATCGTCCGGCAATGAGTTCCAGACCTTAACTATTCTTTGAGTGGAAAAAATATTTCCTCCTGTTTGTTTTAAAAGTATTTCCATGTAATTTCATTGAGTGTTTCCTGGTCTTTGTACTTTTTGAAAGTGAAAAGTCAATTCATTTTTACCCATTCTACACCACTCAGGATTTTGTAGACCTCAATCATATACCCCTTCAGCCATTCAGGTTACATTCAGGTACATAGTAACATAGTAGATGACGGCAGAAAAAGACCTGCACGGTCCATCCAGTCTGCCCAACAAGATAAACTCATATGTGCTACTTTTTGTGTATACCTTTCCTTGATTTGTATCTGCCAATTTCAGGGCACAGACCGTAGAAGTCTTGCCCAGCACTAGCCCCGCCTCCCAACCACCAGCCCCGCCTCCCACCACCGCCTCTGCCACCCAATCTTGGCTAAGCTTCTGAGGATCCCTTCCTTCTGAACAGGATTCCTTTATGTTTATCCCACGCATGCTTGAATTCCGTTACCGTTTTCATGTCCACCACCTCTCGCAGGAGGGCATTCCAAGTATCCACCACTCTCTCCGTGAAAAAATACTTCCTGACATTTTTCTTAAGTCTACCCCCCTTCAATCTCGTTTCATGTCCTCTCGTTCTACCACCTTCCCTTCTCCAGAAAAGGTTTGTTTGCGGATTAATACCTTTCAAATATTTGAACGTCTGTATCATATCAGCCCTGTTTCTCCTTTCCTCCAGGGTATACATGTTCAGGTCAGCAAGTCTCTCCTCATACGTCTTGTAACACAAATCCCATACCATTCTCATAGCTTTTCTTTGCACCGCTTCAATTCTTTTTACATCCTTAGCAAGATACGGCCTCCAAAACTGAACACAATACTCTAGGTGGGGCCTCACCAACGACTTATACAGGGACATTAAAATCTCTTTTCTGCTGCTGCTGGTCACACCTCTCTCTATACAGCCCAGCAACCTTCTAGCTACGGCCACCACCTTGTCACACTGTTTCGTGGCCTTCAGATCCTCAGATACTATCACCCCAAGATCCCTCTCTCCGTCCGTACATATCAGACTCTCACCACCTAACACATACGTCTCCCATGGATTTCTACTCCCTAAGTGCATCACTTTGCATTTCTTCGCATCGAATTTTAATTGCCAAACCGTAGACCATTCTTCTAGCTTCTGCAGATCCTTTTTCATGTTTTCCACTCCCTCCCGGGTGTCCACTCTATTACAAATCTTAGTATCGTCCGCAAAAAGGCAAACTTTACCTTCTAACTCTTTGGCAATGTCACTCACAAATATATTGAACAGAATTGACCCCAGCACTGATACCTGAGGCACTCCACTACTCACCTTTCCCTCATCCGAGCGAATTCCATTAACCACCACCCTCTGGCATCTGTCCGTCAACCAGTTCCTAATCCAGTTCACCACTTCAGGTCCTATCTTCAGCCTGTCCAGTTTATTCAAGAGCCTCCTGTGGGGAACCGTGTCAAAAGCTTTGCTGAAATCTAAGTAGATTACGTCTATAGCACGTCCTTGATTCAATTCTCCGGTCACCCAGTCAAAGAATTCAATGAGGTTCGTTTGACACGATTTCCCTTTGGTAAAACCATGTTGTCTCGGATCTTCCAACTTATTGGCTTCCAGGAAATTCACTATCCTTTCCTTCAGCATCGCTTCCATTATATTTGGCCTGGGCTTCCAGGATGGTGTTTTTGAACAACATCCATGCCTGATGTAAATTTTTGACCCTTACAGCTGCTCCTCTAAGTTTTTTTTTCACAGTTCTCATTTTATCATAGTCTCCTTTTTGAAAGTTAAATGCTAATGTATTGGATTTCTTGTGTATACTTACTCCAAAGCTAATATCAAATCTGATCATATTATGATCACTGTTAGAAAGGGGCCCCAGCACCATTACCTCCCGCACCAGATCATGCGCTCCACTAAGGACTAGGTCTAGAATTTTTCCTTCTCTTGTCGGCTCCTGTACCAGCTGCTCCATAAAGCTGTCCTTGATTTCGTCAAGAAATGTTACTTCCCTAGCATGCCCTGATGTTACATTTACCCAGTCAATGTCGGAGTAATTGAAATCACCCATTATTATTGTGTTGCCCAGTTTGTTAGCGTCCCTAATTTCCTTTAACATTTCTACATCCATCAGTTCATCCTGGCCAGGCGGACGGTAGTACACTCCTTTCACTATCCTTTTCCCCTTTACACATGGAATTTCAATCCATAGGGATTCCAAGATGTGTTTTGTTTCCTGCAGAATTTTCAATTTATTTGATTCAAGGCCCTCCATAACATACAGTGCTACCCCTCTACCAATTTGATCCACCCTATCGCTACGATATAATTTGTACCCCGGTATGACAGTGTCCCACTGGTTATCCTCCTTTTAATATTTAATTTAGTGCAATATATTCTAACTCTCCCATCTTATTTCTTAGGCTTCTGGCATTCACATATAGACATTTCAAACTGTTTGTTGTTCCTATTTACATCATGCCCAGTACTTGATAGTATTAATTTGAAATCTTTTGTCTGATTTTTATTTTTCTTTAAGGACACATAATTTTGGGGCTCATTTTCAAAGCACTTAGCCTCCCAAAGTGCTTTGAAAATATGCCTACTGATCTACTATGGTCTCTTTTGCAACCTCACTATCGGGCAGGGGCGTATCTGCGTGGGGCCACAGGGGCCTGGGCCCCCGCAGATTTCGCCCTAGCCCCCCTCCCCGCCGTCAACCCTCCCCCGCTGCTTACTTTTGCTGGCGGGGGGCCCCAACCCCCGCCAGCCGAGGTCTGACCTGAAGTCTTCATATTTCGTCTTCCTCCGTGGCCATGCTGCAAGGAAGTAACGCTGCAGTGCTAATTCATTGAATCCAGTTCAGAGTCTGACGTCGCAGCACGTTGGCCCCCGCTGCTTACTTTTGCTGGCGGGGGGCCCCAACCCCCGCCAGCCGAGGTCTGACCTGAAGTCTTCATATTTCGTCTTCCTCCGTGGCCATGCTGCAAGGAAGTAACGCTGCAGTGCTAATTCATTGAATCCAGTTCAGAGTCTGACGTCGCAGCACGTTGTACGCGCGTACAACGTGCTGCGACGTCAGACTCAGAATTGGATTCAATGAATCAGCACTGTAGCGTTACTTCCTTGCAGCATGGCCACGGAGGAGTCGGAGGAAGACGAAATATGAAGACTGCGGGTCGGACCTCGGCTGGCGGGGGTTGGGGCCCCTCGCCAGCAAAAGTAAGCAGCGGGGGAGGGTTGACGGCGGGGAGGGGGTGGAGAGAGGCAGCGGTGGCAGCGGGGGGGGGGGAGGGAAGGGAGGCAAAAATGTGCCCCCCCCTCTCTGGCTCTGGCCCCCCCTACCGCCGGATTCCAGATACGCCCCTGCTATCGGGATACCCTATCTTCCCTGTTTTGGTGATATCTTTGAAAGATACCTTATTCCGAACCATTCACTTTTGAGCGACTGTTGGGCTTCCCCCAGTTTCTAGTTTAAAAGCTGCTCTATCTCCTTTTTAAATGCCGATGCCAGCAGCCTGGTCCCACCCTGGATAAGGTGGAGCCCATCTTTTCAGAATAGGCTCCCCCTTCCCCAGAATGTTTCCCAGTTCCTAACAAATCTAAAACCCTCCTCCCTGCACCATCGTCTGTTCCATGCTTTAAGATTCTGGAGCTCTGCCTGTCTTTTGGGCCCTACGCGTGAACGGATAGCATTTCAAAATGCTACCCTAGAGGATCTGGATTTGAGCTTTCTACCTAAGAGCCTAAATTTGGCTTCCAGAACCTCTCTCCCACATTTTCCTATGTCATTGGTACCCACATGAACCAAGACAGCTGGCTCCTCCCCAGCACTATCTAAAATCCTATCTAGGTGATGCGAGAGGTTCGCCACCTTCGCACCAGGCAGGCAAGTCACCAGGCTTTCCTCATGTCCACCAGCCACCCAACTATCTATATGCCTAATGATCGAATTACCAACTACAACAGCTGTCCTAACCCTTCCCTCGTGGGCAGCGCATTAATCCTCAGCCCTGGTTAACCCCTTGCATCCATTACCTTCGCTCCTGCACCCGCTCTGCTGGACGACTCTGGAGGAAATCTCGCACCCTGTCAGACTTCACCCATTACAAATTCATGCTATCCTCCTTCCAGTCCTCCCTATTCCTCGCCAAACAGGAATATTATTCTCAATTAACCAATTCTCTTGGCTCCAACCCTCGTCGCCTCTTCGCCACCGTCAACTCCCTACTTAAAGTACCCTCCGCTCTCACCCCCCCTCACTCTCTCCTCAAACACTAGCTGACTACTTCCGCGATAAAGTGCAAAAGATAAACCTTGAATTCACTTCCAAGCCTTCTCCTCCCTGTGACTTCTTAACCCACTCCCTCAACCAACCTAACCTGGCCTCCTTCTCCTCCTTCCCTGAGATCACCGAAGAGGAAACTGCTCGCCTTCTTTCTTCCTCTAAGTGCACCACCTGTTCCTCTGATCCCATTCCCACCAATCTGCTTACCAACATCTCTCCTACAGTTAACCCCTCAATCTGTCACATCCTCAACCTCTCTCTCTCCACTGCCACTGTCCCTGACACCTTCAAGCACCACTTCTCAAAAAACCATCACTTGACCCCACCTGTCCCTCCAACTACCGCCCCATCTCTCTTCTACCCTTCCTCTCCAAATTACTTGAATGTGCTGTCCACAGCCGCTGCCTTGACTTCCTCTCCTCTCAGGCCGTCCTCGACCCGCTTCAATCCGGCTTTCGCCCACTACACTCAACAGAAACAGCACTCTCTAAAGTCTGCAATGACCTGTTCCTTGCCAAATCCAAAGGTCACTATTCCATCCTCATCCTCCTCGACCTATCTGCCGCCTTTGGCACCGTCAATCATAATCTACTTCTTGACACACTGTCCTCATTTGGGTTCCAGGGCTCCATCCTCTCCTGGTTCTCCTCGTATCTTTCCCAACGCACCTTCAGAGTATTTTCTAATGGCTCTTCTTCCACCCCCGTCCCGCTCTCTGTTGGGGGTCCCTCAAGGATCTGTCCTTGGACCGCTTCTTTTCTCGATATACACCTCTTCCCTGGGCTTGTTGATCTCATCACATGGTTTCCAGTACCATCTCTATGCTGATGACACCCAGCTTTACCTCTCCACTCCCGACATCACAGTTGAAACCCAGGCCAAAGTTTCGGTCTGCCTTTCAGACATTGCTGCCTGGATGTCCAACCGGCATCTGAAACTGAACATGGCAAAGACTGAGCTCCTTGTCTTTCCACCCAAATCCTCTTCTCCCCTTCCCCCACTTTCTGTCTCTGTTGACAACGCCCTCATCCTCCCCGTCTCTTCAGCCCGCAATCTCGGAGTCATTTTTGACTCCTCCCTCTCCTTCTCTGCCCATATCCAGCAGACAGCTAAGACCTGTCGCTTCTTCCTCTATAATATTAGCAAAATTCGCCCATTCCTCTCTGAACAGACCACCCGAACCCTCGTCCACTCGCTCGTTACCTCTCGTCTTGACTATTGCAACCTTCTCCTCGCTGGCCTCCCGCTTAGCCACCTATCCCCCCTTCAATCTGTCCAAAATTCCGCCGCACGTCTTATCTTCTGCGTGAACCGATACTCTCATATCACCCCTCTCCTCAAGTCGCTTCACTGGCTCCCGATCCGCTACCGTGTACAGTTCAAGCTTCTCCTATTGACCTTCAAGTGCACTCAATCTGCAGCCCCCCATTACCTCTCTACCCTCCTCTCCCCGTATGTTCCCACCCGTAACCTCCGCTCTCAGGACAAAGCACTCCTTTCTGTACCCTTCTCCACCACCGCTAACTCCAGACTCCGCCCCTTCTGCCTCGCATCACCTTATGCCTGGAACAGACTTCCTGAGCCCATACGCCATGCGCCCTCCCTGCCCATTTTCAAGTCCTTACTCAAGGCCCATCTCTTCTCCCTTGCTTTTGGCGCCCAACCACATTCCCATTCCTGATACCTACACTGACTACATAGTTTTTACCTTTAGATTGTAAGCTCTCTTGAGCAGGGACTGTCCTTCCCCATGTTTAAACTTGTACAGTGCTGCGTAACCCTGGCAGCGCTATAGAAATGCTAAGTAGTAGTAGTAGTAGTAGTGGGTAGAACTTGGAGACATATCCTCGGTGCGAGAGGATAGTACACCCCCTGGTGGGCAAGTCCTGGCTACGGGAGTACTTCCTACTTCACTAGGGTGATGCTCTCCTTCTAGGAGACCTCCCTCCTCCAAGGTAGCACAGGGGCTACCAGACTGGAGGTGGGACTTCTCTACAACATCCCTGTAGGTCTCCTCTATGTACCTCTCTGTCTCCCTCAGCTCCACCATCTGCTACTCTAGCCTCAAGAGAACGGACCCGTTTTCTGAGAGCTAGGAGCTCTTTGCATCGGGCACACACATATAATTGCTCATCAACTGGGAGATAATCATACATGTGACACTCAATGCAAAAGACTGGATAGCACCTCTCTCACAAACCTTGTTCATGGATACCTTATTCCTGTATGCCTTGCTTCCTGCCTAGCTTCATTCCTGTGACTCTTGTCTTTGAATCCTGGTTCCTGTCACTGCTCTTGACTCTTTCTTTGCTCCTTGCTCTTGCTACAGTTAAATCTTGTTCTTGTCTTCTCCTACAGTCTAGCTCTGTCCCTGTTTCTGCTATAGCTAAGCTCTGTTCATGGTTTTTGCTACGGCTAAGCTCTTTTTATGCTGTAGCCAAGCTCTGTTTCTAAAACAGTCAAGCTCTGTTCCTGCTATAGCCAAGCTCCGTTCCTGGTTCCTGCTATAGCCAAGCTCTATTCCTGCTATAGCCAAGCTCTGTTCCTGCTACAGTCAAGCTCCGTTCCTGGTTCCTGCTTCAGCCAAGCTCTGTTCCTGGTTCTTGCTACAGCCAAGCTCAATTCCTGCCTTGTCTTTATTCTGCTTCTGTTTGTTCCTGTTGCCTAGCTCTTGCCCTGCTTTGTCTGTTGTGTCTTGTGCCTTGACTTGTTTGCTCTTTCTCATGTCTGGATCCAATTCTTGGCCTTCCTTGCCTTGCCTTGTCTGAACCCAGTTCTCATCTGTGTCTTGCCATGTTCCTGTCTGGGTTCAGTTCTAGCCATGTTGTCTTGCTCTCCTTGACTCATCTGAATCCAGGTCTTGTCTTGCTTGTCTGCTTTGTCCATTTGTGCTTAGCCTTCCCTTGTCCTGTCCGGATCCAGTTCTTGCCTTGTCTTGCCTATTCTTGACCCAGTTTTAACCTAGTTCTGTATCTTGCCTTGTTCTGCCTGGGGTTCAGTTCTGTCTTGCTTATTCTGAACCCAGTTTTAACAGTCAAGCTCTGTTCCTGGTTCCTGCTATAGTCAAGCTCGGTTCCTGGTTCCTGTTATAGCCAAGTTCCATTCCTGATTCCTGCTATAGCCAAGCGCTGTTCCTGCTATAGCCAAGCTCTGTTCCTGTTACAGTCAAGCTCCGTTCCTGTGACAACTGTCAGGAATAGTGAGCCCTTGGGTCGCTGTTGATAACCGGCAGCAGCAGGCGAACCACCCCCAAGCAGGGAGCAAGACTGAACACCGACAGACTGGTATAAGCAGGACTGGAGTAGCCGGACTGGAACTGAAGCGGTAGGTGAACAAGCTGGAATACACAGGACTGGAATGACCGGACTTCACCTGCGCTTGACCGCCGTTCCCTAGGGACTGAGCCCCTAGGTGCGGGCAGCCAGCAGGACTTATAGGAGAGAGCAGGGACACAAGTAATCCTGGAACAGACAGACTAGAACAAGAGGATTCAGGATTCTCACACAGGATACAAGCAAGCTTGACTGAGACAGGGTTAGGACTCAGGATTCTCACACAGAATACAAGCAAGCTTGACCGAGACAGGGTTAGGACTCAGGATTTTTACACAGGATACAAGCAAGCTTGACTGAGACAGGGTAGGACTTTGAATTTACACACAGGATACAGGATTCTAAACAAGCTGACTGAAACAGGGTAAAGACTCAGGATACACACACAGGAGACAGGATTCTGAATAAGCTAGACTATACAGACAAATAACAGAGCAAGGCAGCCACAAGCAGAGACACTGGAACAAGCAAAGGTAAGGGGAAGCCAAGGATAGGCAGCCACAAACAAGGCAGAAGGCTGCACTCAAAGCAGCCACAAGCAGAGACACTGGAATAATGAACAAACACACACAGACAAAAACTCATCTGAAGACCTCGTTGCAAAGGCAAAGTTGAAGGGCTTCCAGGTGGCTAATAAAGGCAATCACTGATGAAGTCACAGGTACGGGTGCTGCTTAGTTACAAACCACCCAAGCAAGTCTGGCAGACTAGAAGATCCGGACTGGACTAGAATGACTTCTGGAACAGAAGGAAGGCAGTCCATAGCAGCCACAGGGCCTGGCCACCGGGGGGCGAGGTGAGCACAGGCATGGACATAGTCACAATCGTGACAATTCCTGGTTCCTGCTACAGCCAAGCTCCATTCCTGCCTTGTCTTTATTCTGCTTCTGTTTGTTCCTGTTGCCTAGCTCTTGCCCTGCTTTGTCTGTCGTGTCTTGTGCCTTGACTTGTTTGCTCTTTCTCATGTCTGGATCCAATTCTTGCCCTGCCTAGCCTTGCCGTGTCTGAACCCAGTTCTCGTCTGTGTCTTGCCGCGTTCCTGTCTGGGTACAGTTCTAGCCCTGTTGTCTTGCTCTCCTTGACTCATCTGATTACAGGTCTTGTCTTGCTTGTCTGCTTTGTCCATTTGTGCTTAGCTTTCTCTTGTCCTGTCCAGTCCTGTCCGGATCCAGTTCTTACCTTGTCCTTGTCTTGCCTATTCTTGACCCAGTTTTAACCTAGTTCTGTATCTTGCCTTGTTCTGCCTGGGGTTCAGTTCTGTCTTGCTTATTCTGAACCCAGTTTTAACCTAGTTCTCAGTCTTGCCTTGTTCTGCCTGGGTTCAAGTTCTGCCCCTTTGCCTTGTTTTCCATGCCTAATCTGGATCTGGTCCTTGTCTTACTGTTGAATCCTGTTACTCCTACCCTGTGCCATCCCAGAGAACTTGTCTGCCACAGCCTTGGCTGTGGCACAAGGGCTCACCATCCTGGAATCCATGATACACTGCAAAGGCCCCCATGACCGTGACAGATTACATAGGCCATGAGCCCAATGACTCGTCTGGTGTTGGTGTTCCTGCTTTGACCTTGATCTTGTCTACAGTCCGGTCCTGTTTCAGCATTTTGTCTTCAGTTTTTCTTCTGCTCTTGTCCAGTTCTGCCCAGGACCTAGCCATTTCCTTGGACCAGTTTCAGCAAGTAGAGAAGTGTTCTTGTTAGGAGAATAGGAGGCTGCAGGTCTCCTGTTTGGAAGGAGGCTTCCTCGGAGTAAGCTTGCTCGCATTCAACCATGGCTGATTATATGGCTAGAATTCTCGTGAACTGATGTCTTCAACCTCACGTTTCCTGTACTGTGCTGGAAGAACAGGACCATTGGGCGGTGGTCTAGGACCCCATTTTTTTCCAGATGGGTCTGCGGTTACATGGACAACCCATGTTAGTCCACTGGCTACTGTCTTGATCCAGTTTGGTTCACAAGCTCCAGTCCTGGTTCCAGTTTCAGCACAGCTTCAGTTCTCAGCATAATTTCAGTTTCAATCATAGTTTCAGCTTCTAGCACATATCTTGTTTCCAGCCCTGGTTTCAATTCCAGTATCAAGAAATTTGGAAGTCCTGTACCGTGCCCGAAAAACAAGACCATTGAGCTGTGGTCTAGGACCCCTTTTTGATTCTAAATGGGCCTGTGGTTACAGGAACAGCCCATGAAAGTCTGCTGGCTACTGTTTTGATCCACTCCGGTCTATCAGCTCCAGTTCTGGTTCCGGTTCCAGCATAGCACCAATTTCCAACACAAGCTTCACTTTTAAACCTAGCTTCAGCTTCCAGCACAGCTCTTGCTTCCAATCCTGGTTCCAGTTCCAGTGCAGTTTTCCAGCTCCATTCTTGCCTTCATGCTCCAGTCCTGCAGTCAATGCTCCAGTCCAGGTCTACTGTTACCACCGTAGTTACCTGTGGAAGCCCATATTTCCCATGGGGGCCAAGGGAGCCTTGAGGAGGAGGTACTGTCATGGTTGTGGCTGTGCCCCATGTCCAGACTCATCTTTTTCTAGTGATCAGGCTCTACGGCTTCTCTGGACTGCCTTTTGCCTGCATTGATGCATCTGCTGCCTGTTTCCCTGTTATCCAAGCCTCACTCTGGTGTTCCTGCATCCAAGTCTCACTTCAGAGTCTCTCCAGCCTTACTCTGGTATTTCTGTGTCCAAGCCTGCTGTGCCTTCTAGCAACTATCTGTTAATGCGGTGGCAGAAAATTCAAGTTTTAAAACTATGGGTAAAAGGGTATGGAGACTAGTTAATAAAGTTTGTTTCTTTTTTTTCTCCTCACCTCTCTATTTGTCTGGTACTTCTCATTGAAATGTTGCTCTTGTGCCCACCCATTCCCAGGGTTGGGGGGTTGGAACATTGCATATATTGATTGTCATTCCCAGAACAATGAACTCATCCCTACAATCCTCCAAAGTCCTGCATTTTTTTTTACCTTGTCCCTCTACAGGCCCATCTGCATATTCAAGGGGGGTGGCTGGCTCATTCTGTAATAATTCCTGCTCTTCATTCCCTGCAGGTGGCTCTGGCCTGGTGCCTACACTATTCCCCTGGCCTGTGGCCAACTGAACCCTGATTAAAGGTTTATTACTCCTGTGGGCAAGCTCCCTTGCTGTGTAGTACCTGACTAGTTGCAATTGGGATAAAATAAACATGTCTAACAGTTTATACCCCATAACTGTACATGGTTGATTTCCCTTTCCTCCCCACCAATGTACACCATTGTTGTAAATCTGTGTGTCAATAGAAAGCATCTGTTTGCATGTCTTTCCAGACCCTCAACCTTGAGTAAACTATAGTACAGGCACTGCCTATGCATACCTGCTGGTTGATACCAGGTGCACTGCTAGTGCAAGGCAACATACCTTTACTGAACTCTATACCGTGCTTCAAAAGGGTGTGGGGCTGCAGGGTCGAGGGGTGGTTATGGGGCAGGTCTCTTGATATAAGCTGTAAGGAATAGACAGGGAGATGCTTTGAGTATGCTCATTGTGGCCCACATCAGTACATGTGGCCCTGTACCTGGGCCCTGCAGGACACTTATATACCTGTGACACCTGTGATGTAACCCAGATTCCAACCTCCAGCATGGAGCTGGACTTGGGGACCAGTATGCCAGATGTCTGACAATCCTTCTGTTACAGACCAAGTAGCCCCATCCAGCGTTTACTCACACCACATGTGGCAGCATAGGTATTTTAGAAGGAGCTAAGATACCCCCCTCCCAGAGACAGATGGCTACACAGTTTAGTGGTGATGTAGCTACTCAGTCTGCTCCATACAGTGAGCTGTTTTGTATTGTTATGTCCAGGTCACTGTTCCAACATTAAGGGATCATCTCCTATAAAGCTTCTCCATTCCAGACCTTCCCGTAATCCCCAGAGTGACACTGCCTGAGCTGATGGGTGTAGGGTATCTGGAAGTGGAGCCCATCCCTAGCAGAGTTAAGAAGCCAGGTATTGGCTGGCTAGCCCCCCAGTTGGTGAAGATCTGGACCACGGATTTGTCTTGAGACACATGCAAGCAGCAGGAGCAGCAGCAGCAGCATTCCCTGCATATGTCTCTCAGACAGTTGTGTCGCCCATCTCCTAGCCATCAGAAAGGCCAGCCTGTCCTGAGGACCCGGCAAGTAATATCTGACCTCTTGTTTCAGCTAAGGAAAGGCCCCATTCCCTGATGGCCTGCAAACATCACCTGGGTCTGCCTGTGTTCCCCCCCCCCCCCCCCCCCCCCCCACCACCACCATGTTCTGCAGTCTCCCTTTCCCAGGGCTTGCCTACTAGTGATGGCACCACAGCACTTAACAGCCTTGTGTATCAGGATATGAACACATATCATAGTGTAGACAAAATATTCAAGACTTATTCTCTTAAACCTTTTTCACTTTTTTCCTTTTATATCTCTTGCATTTCACCTCCCCTTTCTCTTTTCCCCATCTTTCATCTATCCTCTTCCTTTTCCCCTTCTTTTTCCCTTTTCCTCCTTTTCCTCTTCCTTTTCTTTCCCTTTCCCCTTCTCTTCTCCTCCCCTCCACCCACCCCGGTCCCTCTCTCTCTTCTTCCCCCCTTCCAGTTTCTTTCCATATTTTGTATCCTGGGCTCCTTGCCCTTAACCCCTTTTCTTTCTTTCTTTTTCCTTTTTCCCAATTTTTCATTTCCATTTTTCTTTTACCTCCCTATCCTCTTACCAATGTTTCCTCTAGTGAGTGGCCTGGTGTGTGCAAATTGTTTTTGTGTGTGAGCAATACGTTTTAAAAACCATAAATTGTTTGAGTTCCAGTATTAGCAATGGTTGTGAGCAACCATGTAAAATCTGAGTGATGCTCCTAAAATGTATGAGTAATCGCTCATGCGCTCTGCTTAGAGGGCTCTCACTCCCTTTTTTCCTCCTCTTCCCTCCTCCCTCTCCCTTTCCCTTTTACCCCTTTCCTTCCTTCCTTCCTTCCTTCCTTCCTTCCTTCCTTCCTTCCTTCCTTCCTTTTTGTCTCATTTTTCACTTTTTGCCCCTTACCTTTTTTCTCATTTCCTTTTCCTTGTCCTCTCCCCTTTCTCTTTCCTGCTTCCATTTTCCCTTTTATCTATTTCTTGTTTTTTCCCTTTCCTTTTCTCCTCCTCCCACCTTTCCCCTTTTTTCTTTTCCTCCTTTTTCTTTCCCCTTCTTATTCTTTTTTCTTCCCATTCTCTTTGTACAGCGTATTACACTTCTCTTTATCCATAAGATTGGTGATTTTCTTTTTTCTCAACATAATGTTGACACCGGAGTCACACTAATAGGTGCACAATTTAACTTCTGGTGGATTTTAAGAGCAAGTGTAATTTAGTAAGATTATCACCAGGGGGAGCTCTCAATCGCCTCTGCTCTATGTATGTATCCCTTTAGGAACTCTCACTCTGCTCAATGTATCTCTTGAAAAGCACACTACATTAGGCGTGCGCCTTTGACAGTTCAGTGCTGCGAGGTGAGTACTGCGAATTTTCCATCTTTGCTCCGGGTTCTTATTTTTAATACTTTTAAAGTTTAAAAATATGATGGCAGGTCTATGCACATGCTAACAAAGCAGTGCACACATAGATATGTTTTTTTTCTCTAAAGGGAATATGCCGTTTACTGCACAATTTGGTTGCATTGTTTTGTATACCTTCCTCCTCATAATTGATACTGTGGGATATTATCCAAAGATTTCTAACTTTTTAAGTTGCACACATATTGTATGACCTGTCCTATTCAGCAGCGTTTTTAAGGCTAGTAGTGCCGTTTTTGACAATACAGTTTTTAAAGGAGCATTTTAACTTTTTTTTTTGTAATGAATGTTAATAGAATGATGACAGTTTCATGCACACTACCTGCTCTAGCAGAACAATTTAAATAGGAATATGTCGTTCATTACATAATTGGATTACATTGCTTTATACATATATTTATCTTTATACTGATGTAGTGGGATGTTATCCAGGTTTGAAAATAACTTCTCAAGTAGCGCACATATTATTGGGCAGACTAGATGGACCGTGCAGTTCTTTTTCTGCCGTCATCTACTATATTACTATGATATATTGTAAGGTTTATTCAGCAGCGATTTTAAGGTTTAGCCATGTCATTTTTAACAATGCAGTTTCTATAGGCTTATTCAAACCTTCTTTTTTAAACAATAGCAGTGAGGGTTTTGTCTGGTGCAGTGAGGGCTTTGTCTGGGTACTTCAACTATTGCAATCCAGATTTGTTCTATTTATTCTACTACCTAGACAAGTTTATTTCTTCTGTCCTTTATGGGCTACTTTAAAGTTTTCTAAATTAAATCTTTTTTTTAATGTTATCCTGGCCTTTTCAGTGCAGCTTGTGGTCTGAAACAGGATGATCAGTAGTGATATTTATATCACAAAATACTAAAGGTCCACCTTGGAAAACTTAACCTACAATATTTTTTAGTTCTAAAATAGGGTCCTTTATATCATCCAGCAGCATGTTTACTAATATGTGCATTCATGTTACAGTAAACTTGTTATTTAACTTTATATATCTAAAGTACTCAAAATATGCTTTTCATACTTTTTGATCAATTTGTTTGCTTAAATTATTGCACTATTCAGTATTTCTTATGTAGTTTTGAGACGACACATTGTGTATAGTTTCTTGTATTTAACTTCAGGTGTTTAAAGCGCTCAAAATATTCTTCCTTTGTATTTTTGTGACGCATTATATTTAGGGGTTCTTTTACCAAATGATAAAAATGCCCCATGGTAGCATCTGCGTGCAGGACTGCCATGCGCCGAGGCCACCTTTTACTGCCATAGATTAGGATAAAAAGTAATTTTCTTTAAAGGGCCAGTAAATGAACATGAGCTAACGAAACACATTGGTGTGCAGCCATTTGCTGGGGGAGCCCTTACCGCCTCCTATTTAGGAGGTGGTGAGGGCTCCAGCGCTAACCCAGCAGTAACTGGGCAGCATGCAGTGCTGCCCAATTACTGCTGGGCATACCTCAACATTGTCCAGTTACCGCCGGGCACATCCCTAGTGCTAGAAAAATTTGAAAAATTCCTAGCACCAGAAACAGTGCATGCCGGAAGCCAGAACTACCACTGGGCTCCTGAGGGAGCCCAGCAGGAGGGCCAATTTCCCGTGCGCTACCGCTGGTTAGTAAAAGGGCCCCTTTTTAAGTTCTTGAGGGGATGCTTGAAAACACAGATGGCCATAATCGAACAGGGCCGGCCCTCCTATAAGAGCGGCCCCGTCAAGCGGCGAACCCGACTGTATTATTGAAACAAGATGGCCGGCCATCTTTCGTTTCAATAATACGGTCAGGGCCGGCCAAATCTCAACATTTGGGCCGCCCTTAGAGATCACCGGCGTTAGAGATGGCCGCCATTGGTTTTCGCCGATAATGGAAACTAATGCCGGCCATCTCAAACGTGGCCAAATCCAAGCCATTTGGTCGTGGGAAGAGCTAGCATTTGTAGTGCACTGATCCCCCTCACATGCCAGGACACCAACCGAGTACCCTAGGGGGCACCGCAGTGGACTTCACAACTTGATCCCAGGTACATAGCTCCCTTACCTTGGGTGCTGAGCCACCCAACCCCCCCCCCCATACCCACAACTGTACACCACTACCATGGCCCTTAAAGGATAACGGGGGGCACCTATATGTGGGTACAGTGGGTTTCAGGTGGGTTTTGGAGGGCTCCCATTTACCACCACAAGTGTAACAGGTAGTGGGGGGGGGGGGGGGGTGGGCATGGGTCCGCCTGCCTGAAGCGCACTGCAGTACCCACTAAAATCTACTCCAGGGACCTGCTTACTGCTGTGATGGAGCTGGGTATGACATTTGAGCCTGGCAAAAAAAATGTTTATTCATTTTTTGGGGTGGGAGGGGGTTGGTGACCACTGGGGGAGTACATAAGTATTGCCATACTGGGAAAGACCAAAGGTCCATCAAGCCCAGCATCCTGTTTTCAACAGTGGCAAATCCAGATCACAAATACCTGGCAAGATCCCAAAAAGTACAAAACATTTTATACTGCTTATCCCAGAAATAGTGGATTTTCCCGAAGTCCATTTAATAACGGTCTATGGACTTTTCCTTTAGGAAGCCGTCCAAACCTTTTTAAAACTCCGCTAAGCTAACCGCCTTTACCACATTCTCTGGCAACGAATTCCAGAGTTTAATTACACGTTGAGTGAAGAAAAGGTTTCTCTGATTCATTTTAAATTTACTACATTGTAGCTTCATCGCATGCCCCCTAGTCCTAGTATTTTTGGAAAGCGTGAACAGACATTTCACATCTACCTGTTCAACTCCACTCATTATTTTATAGACCTCTATCATATCTCCCCTCAGCCGCCTTTTCTACAAGCTGATGAGCCCTAGCTGCTTTAGCCTTTCCTCCTAGGGAAGTCGTCCCATCCTCTTTATCATTTTTGTCGCCCTTCTCTGCACCTTTTCTAATTCCACTATATCTTTTTTGAGATACGGCGACCAGAATTGAACACAATATTCGAGATGCGGTCACACCATGGAGCGATACAAAGGTATTATAACATCCTCATTTTTTGTTTTCCATTCCTTTCCTAATAATACCTAACATTCTATTTGCTTTCTTAGCCGCAGCAGCACACTGAGCAGAAGGTTTCAATGTATCATCAACGACGACACCTAGATCCCTTTCTTGGTCTGTGACTCCTAACGTGGAACCTTGCATGACGTAGCTATAATTCGGGTTCCTCTTTCCCACATGAATCACTTTGCACTTGCTCACATTAAACGTCATCTGCCATTTAGACGCCCAGTCTCGTAAGGTCCTCTTGTAATTTTTCACAATCCTCCCGCGATTTAACGACTTTGAATAACTTTGTGTGATCAGCAAATGTAATTACCTCACTAGTTACTCCCATCTCTAGGTCATTTATAAATATGTTAAAAAGCAGCGGTCCCAGCACAGACCCCTGGGGAACCCCACTAACTACCCTTCTCTATTGAGAATAATGACCATTTAACTCTACTCTCTGTTTTCTATCTTTTAACTAGTTTTCAATCCACAATAGAACACTACCTCCTATCCCATGACTCTCCAATTTCCTCTGGAGTCTTTCATGAGGTACTTTGTCAAACACCTTCTGAAAATCCAGATACACAATATCAACCGGTTCCCCTTTATCCACATGTTTGTTCACCCCTTCAAACAAATGTAGTAGATTGGTGAGGCAAGATTTCCCTTCACTAAATCCATGTTGACTTTGTCTCATGAATCCATGCTTTTGAATATGCTCTGTAATTTTATTCTTAATAATAGTCTCTACTATTTTGCCTGGCACCGACGTCAGACTCACCAGTCTATAATTTCCCGGATCTCCTCTGGAACCTTTTTAAAAAATCGGCGTTACATTGGCCACCCTCCAGTCTTCCAGTACCACACTCGATTTTAAGGATAAATTACATATTTCTAACAATAGCTCTGCAAGCTCATTTTTCAGTTCTATCAGTACTTTGGGATGAATACCATCCGGTCCAGGAGATTTGCTACTCTTCAGTTTGTAGAACTGCCCCATTACATCCTCCAGGTTTACAGAGAATTTTATTTTGTTACATTTGTACCCCGCGCTTTCCCACTCATGGCAGGTTCAATGCGGCTTACATGGGGCAATGGAGGGTTAAGTGACTTGCCTAGAGTCACAGGGAGCTGCCTGTGCCTGAAGTGGGAATCGAACTCAGTTCCTCAGTTCCCCAGGACCAAAGTCCACCACCCTAACCACTAGGCCACTCCTCTCTGACTCATCAGCTTCGAATACCATTTCCGGCACCGATATCACTCCTAAATCTTCCTCGGTGAAGACTGAAGCAAAGAATTCATTTAATCTCTGATTGCCCCTTTTACTCCTCGGTCATCTAGCGGTCCAACCGATTCTTTTGCCAGCTTCCTGCTTTTAATATACCTAAAAAAATTTTTACTATGTGTTTTTGCCTCCAACCATAGGCGCCTGGTATAAGAGGCTTGGGGAGGCTAAGCCTCCCCAGCCGGGCGAGTGGCGCCGTGAGTGTCCCCTTCCCTCCCTTTCCATTTATTACTATATCTGCCCCGTGCCATCTTTAATTTACCTCCGCTCCGTCCCCAGTGTTGGCCGCATCATTTCAAAGCCCGCCCTGCTGCCCGTTTCTATTCTCCCCTCGCTCCCTTCGCGACGTGATTCATTCTGCAGACAGAGTCCCGCCCTCGAGGAAATGATGTCAGAAGGCGGGACTCTGTCTGCGGCACGAATCACATTGCGAAGGGAGCGAGGGGAGAATAGAGACGGGCAGCAAGGCGGGTTTTGAAATGATGCGGCCGAGTCGACGCTGGGGACGGAGTGGAGGTAAATTAAAGATGGCGTGGGGCAGATAGTAAGCAAGGGGAGGGAAAGGGGAGACCCAGGGCGCCACTGGCCCAGATGGATGGAGGCAGGGGAGAGGAGAATTGGGCTGGGTATGGATGGAGGGGGGCAGGGGACAGAAGGGAATTGCTGGATGTGCATGGAGGGCAGGGGAGAGGAGGGTTGCTGGAATGGGTGGGTGGATAGAGGGGATGGCAGGGGAGAGAGGAGGGTTGCTGGACATGGGTGGGTGACTAGAGGGGAGAGCAGGGTTGCTGGACATGGGTGGGTGGATAGAGGGTATGGCAGGAGAAAGAGGAGGGTTGCTGGACATGGGTGGGTGGCTAGATGGGGAGAGCAGGGCTGCTGGACATGGGTGGATGGAGGGCAGGGGAGAGAACAGGGTTGCTGGACATGGATGGAGGGGAGGGCAGGGGAGAGGAGGGTTGCTGGACATGGGTGGGTGGCTAGAGGGGAGAGCAGGGTTGCTGGACATGGGTGGGTGGATAGAGGGGATGGCAGGGGAGAGAGGACGGTTGCTGGACATGGGTGGGTGGCTAGAGGGGAGAGCAGGGTTGCTGGACATGGGTGGATGGAGGGCATGGGAGAGAACAGGGTTGCTGGACATGGATGGAGGGGAGGGCAGGGGAGAGAGGAGGGTTGCTGGATATGGGTGGCTAGAGGGGAGAAGAGGGTTGGTGGACTTGGATGGATGGAGGACAGGGGAGAGAGGAGGGTTGCTGGACATGGATGGAGGGAAGGGAAGACAGGAAGGAGATGCACATGAATGAAGGGGAGAAATTCTGGACATGCATGGAGAGGAGGGAAGACAGAGGAAGGAGATGCACATGGATGGAGGGGAAGGGAGAGAGAAAAAATGCTGGGCATGGATGGAGGGGAGGGAAGAGAGAGGAAGGAGATAAGATGAGGGAAAAGGGAGAAAACCTGCACACCGATGGAGAAAATAGGCAGAAGCTGGATCCACTGGATAGTCAAGTCTGCAGAGGACCCAGCTTTTACTTACGGATGTAAGGCAAGAAATGAAGAAGAAAGGCGTAAAGTAAAGAAATAAATGGAAAGGAAGCCCTGGAAACGGAGTTAAGAGGACAGATAGCAGCAGAATCGGATATTTGGCCAGCATGATCAGAAAAACAGTCACCAGACAACAAAGGTAGAAAAGATCATTTTATTTTCATTATAGTGTTTGGAATATGTCCACTTTGAGAATCAGGTGCTCAACATTAAAAGTTTATATTTTTTTACTTATTTATGGCATTTTATCCCACATTAAACATGAATTAGGGTGTTTTGTGGCTCTACATGAGAATTGTGATATTATGATCCCTTGTTTCATATTGTTGACGGTCTGCATTTTCCGTATGGGTGGTATATTGGTGTATTAGGTTCTGCCCAATGTAATATTTATGGTACAGTAAGGTTCTGAATGTGTTTTTGCACAAAGTTGTGCATAGTGTTTTGCAGTTGAGCGATTGTAGTTAGTATATTCTTTGACATATGATACATAGCTAATATCTAAATTTAATAAAAGGTATTAATTGTGACTTTTATTTTTATTTATTTATTTTTTCTGTGTGTTATCAGACAATTTTGGATTTAAGCTCCACCCATGGCCCCACCCCTAAACCCGCCCCCTTCAGCCTCCCCAAACAGTTGGGCCACTGACCGCCTATGCCTCCAACGCAATCTTTTTTTCGAAGTCCCTCTTAGCCTTCCTTATCTGCGCTTTGCATTTGACTTGGCATTCCTTACGCCGTTTCTTATTATTTTCAGTCGGTTCCTTCTTCCATTTTCTGAAGGATTTTCTTTTAGCTCTAATAGCTTCCTTCAGCTCACTTTTTAACCATGCCGGCTATCGTTTGGTCTTCTGTCCTCCTTTTTTAATACGTGGAATATATTTGGCCTGGGCTTCCAGGATGGTGTTTTTGAACAGCATCCACGCCTGATGTAAATTTTTGACCCTTGCAGTCGCTCCTCTAAGTTTTCTTATCACCGTTTATTCCTCCCGGGGGGGCTCCTTTTAGGTAGTCTTCTTTTGGGCTGGGGTCAGTTTGGGTTAGTTTGGTTTTTTTGTGTTCGCCTAATTATTATTTACAAGAGGGAAAGAGAGTTTTTCTCATGTAGTATGAGTTTTTGCGTCTGGGTTTTTTTTCTCTTTTTCCTTCTTAGTAGGAACCTATGATATTAACCTACTCCTGTGTATACAAGGTGTTGTGAATACTTTGGTATTGTCCCTTGTTAGGAGGTTTGAGGTTCCATTTGATATATATGCTCTACATAGGTTGGAATTTTTTTCCATCAGTTTAAAGGGACAACTTTAAACTAACTTTATATATACAAAGCAAACTCCTCTTATTAGATTGGAATATTTTCTTCAGAGTTTGTATTCTCCTGTAGTTGTTAGAGCATTTCTATAAGTAGTATACCATGCCATACTTTTTATTGTTGATCAAATATTTTTACTGCTCTAATTGCCTACTGCTCATGTTTGATATATTCTTACTGTACACCGCCTTGAATGAATTCCTTCAAAAAGGCGGTAAATAAATCCTAATAAATAAATTATCATCAGCAATATTAATAAAGCGACTTTACATCCGCCTCCAGTATGTCCCTTGGATTGTTTTTGAAGGCCATTTGTCCACCTCTACTGTTCTTTGCTACATTAGACAGGTGTTTTACATAGCACTGGGTATCGTTGGTATCTTTTACTGACATTCTGGTTGCTTGTGGATGGTACATGGATCTATTTTCATATTTTTAGTGGCATTCCTACTGCTGGTGCTGTCTGCCCTGAGATGGAAAGTTTTTCGGGGTGGCTCTGTGCTGAGGATAGAGGTGAAAGATGTCATTTGTGGAGACTATTCTGGTTGGCAGAAATATCCTCAGTATGGCAGAGGTCATGTTAATGATACCTGGGAAGAATTCAGATAAACCTTGCCTAAATTCTGAAATGTCTTACTTTAGTTATGCAGAATCTTGACTAAATTGTGACAATCTTATGCAACAGTTCCATTGATTGTGTGCACATCAAGATATAGATGTCTGATTTTCCCTTGGTGAACTATGTATAGTAGTTTCTGTGGCCAGCAAAAATTTGGTGTGCAGACATCAAGGGAGCAGGTGTGCTGGTTTTACTTCTTGGCTCACAGGTCCTCTTTTGGCGGTAGTAGCAACTATTGTGTGTGTTCTGCAGAATGCTTCTAGAAGGCTTCACTCTCTTTCCACATCACTACATCATCTGGATCAGAATAGCTTTGACCGGGTACTTCAATGTCTTCATCCTTCTTTTCCTTCACTAACATATTTTGGGGTCCTTTTATTAAGCTAAAGTAATCACTAGTGTCTGCTTACTACAGTTTAAAAGGGATTACCATGGGACTAGCTCAGGCATCCTGTGGTAAAAAACTATTTTTATTTCTGGTTGAGAGTGGGCATTTCTGTGTTAATGAGTTAGTGCATCTATATTACTGCACATTAATTAGTGCAGGATTACTACTACTAATTATTTCTATAGTGCTACTAGATGTATGCAGTGCTGTACACATTATATGCAGGTACCTGCATATGATTCTGTACCTAGAGGGCTCATAATCAAGTTTTTTGTATCTGGGGCAATGGAGGGTTAAGTGACTTGCCCAAGGTCACAAGAAGCTGCAATGGGAATTGAACCCAGGTTACAAGGATCAAAGCCCACTGCACTAACCATTAGACTAACCATGAGCCCTTACTGCCTACAAAATGGGTGACAGTAAGTGCTCGCACAGTAATTGCTTTTAATGGCCACGTGCTAATGGAAACATTAGCATATGGATATTAATTGAAAAATTAGAAAATCGGCCATTTTACCGCAGCTTAGTAAAAGGGCCCCTATGTATTTTGTATTGGTTCTGTATTTGTTTGCCGTAGTTGCTGGGCTGCCTTTTCTAGCATTCTTTATATACATCAGTCACACATAGAGAGTAACATAGTAGATGACAGCAGAGAAAGACCTGTATGGTCCATCCAGTCTGCCCAACAAGATAAACTCATATGTGCTACTTTATGTGTATACCTGACCTTGATTTGCATCTGCCATTTTCAGGGCACAGACAATAGAAGTCTGCCCAACACTTGCCCAACATCACAAGGAGCAGCAGTGGGATTTGAACTGGCTACCTCTGGCTGTCAAGCTTAATGCTCTAACCACTAGGCCACTCCTCCACATCAAAGGAAGTGTGTTCCAGAGGAATGGTGCCAAATAAAAATAGGCACTCTTCCTAGTAGCCACAGGCCCCAGGATTCTATGTATTGTGCAGAGATTTCCATGTGGCTACAACATGCAAATCAGCTCATTACCTATGTTTACATAGTTACATACTGTACAAATATTTCAGAGAAGTGTTCTTTAGTTTTTTGAGATCTCAAAATGTAATTTCCAAAAGAATCCAGTTTAAGCATAAGTCTCAGCTGCTAGCTATGTATGGAAGCATGAGTGTTTGTAGAATATCTATTTTAGAACCAGCTTCTGTTCTCATTCACCATTCTGTGTGCATGCACTTCTTTTTTTTTTTTTACCATGTTTTTATTCAACATTTAAATCAGTAATAATTTGTACACTAAAGGAAAATGAACTACAGTGGGGGAAATAAGTATTTGATCCCTTGCTGATTTTGTAAGTTTGCCCACTGACAAAGACATGAGCAGCCCATAATTGAAGGGTAGGTTATTGGTAACAGTGAGAGATAGCACATCACAAATTAAATCCGGAAAATCACATTGTGGAAAGTATATGAATTTATTTGCATTCTGCAGAGGGAAATAAGTATTTAATCCCTCTGGCAAACAAGACCTAATACTTGGTGGCAAAACCCTTGTTGGCAAGCACAGCGGTCAGACGTCTTCTGTAGTTGATGATGAGGTTTGCACACATGTCAGGAGGAATTTTGGTCCACTCCTCTTTGCAGATCATCTCTAAATCATTAAGAGTTCTGGGCTGTCGCTTGGCAACTCGCAGCTTCAGCTCCCTCCATAAGTTTTCAATGGGATTAAGGTCTGGTGACTGGCTAGGCCACTCCATGACCCTAATGTGCTTCTTCCTGAGCCACTCCTTTGTTGCCTTGGCTGTATGTTTTGGGTCATTGTCGTGCTGGAAGACCCAGCCACGACCCATTTTTAAGGCCCTGGCGGAGGGAAGGAGGTTGTCACTCAGAATTGTACGGTACATGGCCCCATCCATTCTCCCATTGATGCGGTGAAGTAGTCCTGTGCCCTTAGCAGAGAAACACCCCCAAAACATAACATTTCCACCTCCATGCTTGACAGTGGGGACGGTGTTCTTTGGGTCATAGGCAGCATTTCTCTTCCTCCAAACACGGCGAGTTGAGTTCATGCCAAAGAGCTCAATTTTTGTCTCATCTGACCACAGCACCTTCTCCCAATCACTCTCGGCATCATCCAGGTGTTCACTGGCAAACTTCAGACGGGCCGTCACATGTGCCTTCCGGAGCAGGGGGACCTTGCGGGCACTGCAGGATTGCAATCCGTTATGTCGTAATGTGTTACCAATGGTTTTCGTGGTGACAGTGGTCCCAGCTGCCTTGAGATCATTGACAAGTTCCCCCCTTGTAGTTGTAGGCTGATTTCTAACCTTCCTCATGATCAAGGATACCCCACGAGGTGAGATTTTGCGTGGAGCCCCAGATCTTTGTCGATTGACAGTCATTTTGTACTTCTTCCATTTTCTTACTATGGCACCAACAGTTGTCTCCTTCTCGCCCATCGTCTTACTGATGGTTTTGTAGCCCATTCCAGCCTTGTGCAGGTGTATGATCTTGTCCCTGACATCCTTAGACAGCTCCTTGCTCTTGGCCATTTTGTAGAGGTTAGAGTCTGACTGATTCACTGAGTCTGTGGACAGGTGTCTTTCATACAGGTGACCATTGCCGACAGCTGTCTGTCATGCAGGTAACGAGTTGATTTGGAGCATCTACCTGGTCTGTAGGGGCCAGATCTCTTACTGGTTGGTGGGGGATCAAATACTTATTTCCCTCTGCAGAATGCAAATAAATTCATATACTTTCCACAATGTGATTTTCTGGATTTAATTTGTGATGTGCTATCTCTCACTGTTACCAATAACCTACCCTTCAATTATGGGCTGCTCATGTCTTTGTCAGTGGGCAAACTTACAAAATCAGCAAGGGATCAAATACTTATTTCCCCCACTGTATATGGACTCCGACATGTTACTTTAATCTGCTTGCAGGGGGTACAGAAAAATGCCAGAGAAGCATTGCACATAGGAGTCCATTATACAAAAGGATACACTGGGTCAAATACCCCAATCACCAAGTTAAAGACTACGCATGACGCTGGAGTCCGAATTTGGCCGAGGGTAGGGGGTGGCACAAAAAGCAGCTCCTTATACTAAACTAGTTCCACAAAACATAACACTGTAGAAAGCAAAACCTCCAGTTTAACCGACTTCCTTTCCAAGTGCGATACAAAAGACTCATGAAAGTTAACAATCTAAAATCTGCTAAAGAACCATGAAACAGCAAACACCAAGCCTCTCACCACTTTGGGCAGCTCTTTATAGAAGCGTGCGACACTATCCACCGCTCCCTCCATGCTTCTTCAGCTAACAACAGTCTCCCTGACTGCCTCTCGTAGTCAGTCCTGCCCCTAGACACGGAGAGAGTAGTGGATGCTTGGAATGCCCTCCCGCGGGAGGTGGTGGAAATGAAAACGGTAACGGAATTCAAACATGCGTGGGATAAGCATAAAGGAATCCTGTGCCGAAGGAATGGATCCTCAGGAGCTTAGTCAAGATTGGGAGGCGGGGCTGGTGGTTGGGAGGCGGGGATAGTGCTGGGCAGACTTGTACGGTCTGTGCCAGAGCCGGTGGTGGAAAGCGGGACTGGTGGTTGGGAGGCGGGGATAGTGCTGGACAGACTTGTACGGTCTGTGCCAGAGCCGGTGGTTGGGAGGTGAGGATAGTGCTGGGCAGGCTTATATGATCTGTGACCTGAAGAACACAGGTACAAATCAAAGTAGGGTATACACAAAAAGCAGCAAATATGAGTTATCTTGTTGGGCAGACTGGATGGACCGTGCAGGTCTTTTTCTGCCGTCATCTACTATGTTAGACAAAAGCCGCCTTCTCATTGGCAGCTGTCTTATGGCTTCTAATTCACAGCTAAAGACTCGAAGCAGATGGGAGATTCCAAAGAAGTTTGATTGAGAACAGGGGGCGGCTTGACATCAAAATGTTGAAGCCACTTAGGTTAGTCTATGTTTCCCCTTCCCGCGCAGCCGTCGTTCTGCATACACTCAAACCAAACCTAGTTGTGGCTGCATCTACATTTTCGTTCATTTTGTTGGAAGCAGGCGCCCCCCTGCTATGCTTACCCCACTTACTGGGTTGGCACGGCCCTGCTTTGGAGACATCTGGAAGCATTCTAGCATAGTTCATGAAATGATCTAGTGCAGCAGTAATAAACAATGTAGAAGATGACACTTGATCAGTTTTTGACCCCTCCAGAAACTCTGTAAGCTCTAAATTATACAATGAATATAAGAGTTGCCATACTGAGTCAGACCAAAGGTCCATCTTGCCCTTTGCCCTGCTTCCATTGCCCTGCTTCCAGTCCTTCTCTGTACACCCTCAACAATCAACCCCACCCCCAACATACTCACCCCATCCTTGAAAGCCCACATCTCCCAATCTTTACCCTCCCCCAACATTCAGATACCCTTCCAGGACTCATCCAGAATCATTCACCAGTTGGTAAGTGATGCTTGATGGCAGTGGTTGGATTTATATGGTAGACCACTTGTCTGTCGTGGAATCAAACAATTGAATGGAGTCAAATGTACACTATGAGGATGATAAACATTGTCTGTGAGGGAGTCTGTGTTATTATATATGATGGTTACATGTTTATGAAAAGTAATAAAAATAAAGATAAATATTTTCTTCTATTTTAAATGTATTTTTTAAACTTTATTTTCATTAGAATTTTGTAAATTTTACAATAAAGAAAAATAAAAATTCATAATAAATGAAACAGTTTCCATCAAAATGAAAGGAAAAATACAAAATATATATACCATATTATGAGGCGCTGACCTAGACATATGGAACTAGAGAAAATACAATATCTATAGGGTTTCTAGTATAACATTATTCCAATCCCCCCCTTTCCCCAAACAAAAACAAGAAAGAAAATTATTTATTCATAAGGAAAGCTTCTAACTGAGAAGGGTCATTATAAACATAATTAGCATGTTGATAGGAAATTAAACTTCTACAAGGAAAATGAAAAAGAATATAGCTCCAATAGCTAAAACTCTAGGTTTTAAATGAAGAAATTGCCTTCTTCTCAGCTGAGTAGCTCTAGACACATCAGGAAAAATAGTTATTTTTTGACTACAATACAATAAATCTTTCTTAGAGAAATAAGCTTTTAACACTGACAGTTGACAGTTGATTTTTTTTCTGAGGTAAAAGTAACCAATAAATTTGCCCTAGAAGAAATGACATCCTGAGATTGAGTCAGGATCATTCTGAGCTGTCTTTCCCTGCGTTGAATCACTAACAGAACCAGAAATATAATATAACTAGTAAAAAAGCCCCGTTTCTGATGCAAATGAAACGGGGGCTAGCAATGTTTTCTTCTGTGTGCATGTGGGAGTGTGTGTGTCCCTGCCCTCTGGCCTCTCTCCCCTCCCCCCTCTGAGTCCTTCACTGTTACATAGCCAGCGATTTGATTTCGTGCTCTGCTGTTTTCCTTCACTGACTGTGTTACAGAGAGGGCGGGGCAGACACTCATAGGGAAACCGGATATCTCGCCCCCTTCACACTTCCGGCTGGAGGCTTCATAGAACGTTGGTGTTGCCTTTTATATAGAGAGATTTAGATAACAGTATATTATCCACTTCAGCCATCTGCAAAATTGTTTAAGGTAATTACAAAGCAAACTTTCAGGTGAAAGAAGATGGGATTTTGGAAAATTCAACAACCTAGTTCCCAATCCTTAGTGAATTTTCTAAAAGTTCTACATGCCTGCATCAAATTGTCCTTAGCTCTTGCTGCTCCTAAAGATTGTAACGAGGTTAATTGAGAAGAGAAACCATCACAAGTGTCCTTAAGTCTACCATCTACCTAGTAACAGATGAAAATTTTACAACCTGATCAGTCATACTCTTATGTTATAAGTTATTATTAGACAGCAAAGTCTAATGTCCTTTAAGGTGAACTGATCAGATACTACAGGTGCAGGTAATACCTCCGCAGAGTCCATACGGAAGGATATGGGTACAGGAATTGGCAAATAACTCTTACCAACAACTGGTAGAGGACTCTCTCTCATTCACATTTAACCCACCAGAAGTAGAAGATCTTGTGGTTTAGATGGTAATGTCTTAGATAAACCTCCAGGTGGTGGAGGAAGTATCCTCTCAATGGGGCTAAACGATGCTCTAAAACTTGAAGAAGACTGGGTTGAAACGTTAAGCTTGGCCACAGTACTCATTGGGGTAGTAGTTGTCAATAGTTTGTTTATCCATGGACCCACTCAAAACAGCAGATGGTGTTGAGACAGCCTTCACTTTGACCTTCCTTTTCATCATTGTAACAGGAAATCCAAATCAAAAAGACCTGGCACACCAAGTTGGCACCAAATGGGTGCGACCCCTTTGGTCTCATACTCCTTAAGTCGCATTCCCTGCGGGCTGCACGGCCATGGTCGCAAGCAGGGAGGCTCAGAAAAATAGGCAGCTGATGATGATGTCACAGTAGAGGAGCATGGTTAATCACTGTTGGACCCGGAACCAAAGATCTTCTCCCTATTGGCTCCCTGCTTCTTTTCAGCTGCTACCGGCTTCAATTCCAAAACTCAGGTGAACTCCCTGTTTTAAAAGTATTACGAGATAACTTTGTGGTATGTCCGCTAGACTTTATACTTTTTGAAAGAATAATTCATATCTACTCATTCTACTCCACAGGATTTTGTAGACATGTGTCATATCTCATTTCAGCCTTCTCTTCACCAAGCTGAAGAGCTCTAACCTCTTAAGCCTTTCTTCATTTTGGTCACCCTGCGTTGTACCTTTTCTAATTCCATTATATCTTTTATCTTTTTTTGAGATGGGGTGACCAGAAATGCACACAATATTCAAAGTGAGGTCGCACCATGGAGTGATACTGGGGCATTATAATGTCCTTTGATCTGTTTGCTTTTTTGGCCATAGGACCCCCTGATCAGAAGATTTCAACATATTGTTCGCGATGACACTTAGATCTTTTTCTTTGGTGGTGACTCCTAACGTGGAACTTAGCAGCATGTAGCTATGATTTGGAATATTCTTCCCAATGTGCATCATTTTACACTATATTTAACGTATACCCCCTACCAGTAATTTCATAAGACCATCGCTAGGGGGCAGGGAGGCAGTTTGAAGGACAATGCTGACCTAGGCAGCAGTGGAGGGCAACCGCTGCCACCAGGCATCACTTGCCAACTGGTGAATGACTCTTTGTCCCGGAGGGGTATCTGAAGGAGGAGGGTAAAGATCAGGAGGTATGGTCTTTCAGAGATGGGGTGAGTACTTGGGGGGGGAGGTGAGGTTTGATTGTTGGGGGTGTCCAGAGAAGGACAGCTATGTTGAGGGGATAGGATATATGGGCAGGTGGGTGACATGGGATTGGATATTGGGAGATATATTTATAAACAGTAGATGCAACTGGATGTTAAAATATTTATTTATTTATTTATTTGTTTGTTTGTTTGTTTGTTACATTTGTATCTCACATTTCCCCACCTATTTGCAGGCTCAATGTGGCTTAGTACCGTAAAGGTGTTCGCCAATTCCGGTATGAACAAATATAGTAATGTTGTGGTTATATGTGTTATTGGGTCATTTAGTTGGGGGGACTCAAGACATCAAGAATTAGTATGTCAAGATTTTTGAAATTACTGGTAGTTTAAAATGTTTAAGTGTGCTAAGCATCCATGCCTGCCATTTTAATAATCAACTGCCAAATGCCTTGATGCTACGCATGTGTTTATACTAAACTGCTGCCCCCCCCTCTGTTGTCTACCTCCAACATAGACACAGCTCCCAGGGTTGCAGAGTCTCTGTACCCAGGGCAACGCGTCCGATCACCAGACCGTGAGTAAAGTGCCTATATTTCAAGATATTGAGACTTTACAACTGACAAGGCTTGAAAGGCCTGACAGTAAAAACCAAAGTAAAAACTGAATAATTGCTAGTGAACTGAAGACACCTTCAGCAGGATGGGCGTGCCTGAGAAGGAACCTTTTGCGCTGCATTTGATCAACCGGAGAAGGCAGGCTTGTGAGGAGAGCAGATTGGGGCAACACAGTCTTAATAGTAACCACAGGAAATATATACCATAATGAATACCCTCAAACTACTCCTAAAAATCTACTCCCTAACACTGATCCACTTAACACTAACCACCCCACTGGCAGAAAACAACATCATACCCATACTACACAGTCATCATAGATTGATCAAATACACCACACCTCACCAAACTGTTAACAACCTAAACAAAGGAAGAACACTTACATGCGAATAACCACAACAGAAGGGAAAGAAGGGCCCAAACAAACTCACCTCAACAAAGAAACAACTAACAAAAGTCCACTTAACACCAAATACAGAAGACCCATTCCAAACAATCCAAGTGGGCCACATCAAAGCCAGATCCGCTGTAAATAAAACAGCAATACTAACAGACTGGATCATGTCAGAAAACTTCGACGTACTCTTCCTCACTGAAACTTGGATCCATGACCAAAAGGACCCTATAATCCTAGACCTGTGCCCTCCAGGATACAAAATCA
Organism: Microcaecilia unicolor; assembly: GCF_901765095.1. Classification (NCBI taxonomy): domain Eukaryota; kingdom Metazoa; phylum Chordata; class Amphibia; order Gymnophiona; family Siphonopidae; genus Microcaecilia; species Microcaecilia unicolor. The sequence goes on from NC_044031.1 coordinate 239,846,002, forward strand.
CACATTGGACCAGAAAAGAAAAGAGAGGCGGAGGCATAGCACTAATCTATCGGTCCCACTTTACTACCGAAACCACTGCCAAGTCCATAACACCTCAACATGAAATTGCCTCAATCAGAATCCACAACAAAACCCTTCGCGATCATGTGAATTGTGTCTTGTTTTACAGACCTCCAGGTAATTGGAACGAAGGCCAGACCAACTTCATGGACTTCATTTCAAACACATGTGTAACCAACTCCAATACACTAGTACTAGGATACATCAACCTTCACTTAGAAGACCCGAACTCTATCAACGCACGAGAATGTAAGGAATTTCTCCGTTTATGCGATCTCAAATGGCCACAAACGTCGAAGGACACACACTTGATCTCATCTCACACAAACTCTCAACAGACCAGAACCTAACAATAACAAATACGAAATGGACTGAGACACCCTGGATCGACCACTACAAACTAAACTTATCCTTACATTGGAGGAAGAAAGGTATACAACGAATACTAAAACACACATCCTACAGCACAAGAGGTCAACTAGACACGAAAACATTCTGGCAACTAAAATACAATAACGAATGGGCAACACAAACAGACTCCATATACTACCTCATAGAATGGGACAAAAGATGCAGTAGCATACTAGATGAAATTGCGCCCTTACGAACAAGAACCCCACGCAAGCATAACTCGACACCATGGTTCAACAATGAACTAAAAAAGTTAAAAACACAAACCAGCAAACTCGAACGAGCATGGAATAAAACAAAAGATGAACATACACTCAACACATGGAAACAAATACAAAGAAAATACAAATATGCAATAAGACAGGCCAAAATATCATACTATAAAACCAAAATAGGGACAGATTACAAAGACATGAAGAAATTATACCAACTTGTGAACAAACTTCTAGACACCAACTTGGTCACTACCACGAATATAGACATCCCATCTGCGGATAAACTTGTGAAGTACTTCAATGAAAAAATTGTAAACCTACGCAACACAGTACCTCAGAACAACACTGACATTGAAAACTTCCTTAATGAATTGGTCCCAACCATTGGAGAATACCCGGCAGATCAGACCTGTTAAACTTCGCCCTCCTTACTGTCGAAACAGTTACCCAGGCAATTAGTAGGTTTTCCAACACTCACTGTAAACTAGATATCTGTCCCAGCTACCTAATGAAATCCGCCCCTGACCGCTTCATAGCAGACCTCACATCCCACCTAAATTACATGCTTCAACAAAGCCTCTTCCCTAAGGAAAATGGCAATATCCTACTCACCCCAATACCAAAAGATATCAAGAAAAACCCAAACGAAATCACTAACTACCGTCCAGTAGCATCTATCCCGTTGGTGGTCAAACTGATGGAAAGCATGGTAACCAAACAACTTACAGATTATATAAACAAATTCTCAATATTACACGAATCACAGTCAGGCTTTCGCCCCCTCCACAACACGGAAACAGTATTATTCACTCTTCTAGCCAATTCAAGCAGGAAATAGCAACAGGCGAAAACTTCCTTCTCCTCCAATTCGACATGTCTAGTGCATTCGACATGGTAAACCATAATATATTAATAAGATTACTAGATAAGTTCAGGATAGGTGGAAACATACTTAACTGGATCAAGGGCTTCCTAACCACAAGAACATATCAAGTAAAATCAAATTCAAACATATCATCACCGTGGAAAGCAGACTGTGGAGTCCCGCAAGGATCACTGCTATCACCGATCCTATTCAACTTAATGATGACCCCACTTGCCATGTCCTTATCCAACCATGGCTTTAACCCTTTCATATATGCAGACGATGTTACAAAACCAAACTGACAGAAATCACCAACGAAATCAAGCTTGGCCTGAACATCATGGATTCATGGGCAAATGCATTTCAACTAAAACTCAATAAAGAAAAAACTCATTGTCTCATCCTCGCATCCCAACACAGCGCAGACATCCTCACAAGTATCAACACCCCAGATCACACCCTTCCTATCTCAGACAGCTTGAAAATCCTCGGCGTTACAATGGACCGTAACTTAACACTAGAGAGCCAAGTGGCATCCACAACAAAGAAAATGTTCCACTCAATGTGGAAACTCAAACGCGTGAAGCAATTCTTCCCGAGGGAAACATTTCGCAACCTGATACAATCAATGGTACAAAGCCACTTAGATTACTGTAATGGAATTTATGCGAGATGTAAAGAACAAACCTTAAAGAAACTTCAGACCGCTCAAAACACGGCAGCTAGGCTTATATTTGGTAAAACGCGATTTGAAAGCACAAAACCCCTCCGCAAAAAACTACACTGGCTCCCAATCAAAGAACGCATCGCCTTCAAAATCTGCACCCTGGTTCACAAAATCATCTACAGAGAAGCTCTGAGTTACATGACAGACTTGATCGACTTACCAATTGGGTGGCGGAGCAGGTGGGGGGAAGAGGAGTTGGTGGTTGGGAGGCGAGGATGGTGGAAGGCAGACTTGTACGGTCTGTGCCGGGGCCGGTGGTGGGAGGTGGGACTGGTGGTTGGGAGGTGGGAAGTACTGCTGTGCAGACTTGTACGGTCTGTGCCCTGAACAAGGCAGGTACAAATCAAGGTAAGTTTTACACATATGTTTGTCTTGGGCAGACTGGATGGACCGTGCAGGTCTTTTTCTGCCGTCATCTACTATGTTACTATGCTACTATTAGAAATATATCCGAATCAACACGATCTTATCTAAATCTGCACTACCCAAGCTGCAAAGGACTTAAATACAAAACAACTTATGCATTTAGTTTTTCCTACATAAGCACACAACTGTGGAACGCATTACCAAAAGCCTTGAAAACGACATACGACCACCTAAAATTCCGGAAATCACTAAAAACCAACCTGTTTAAAAAGGCATACCCTACCGATCCAACTTAAATGCCTAACCTCTGCAACACAACCAAACTAAAGCACGTAATGGACATAACACAACTCTTCCGTTTTCTGATTCCCTAATGTGGCTGTGCCACATAAACTTGATCTTACCTCAACATCACCCTGTATTTGTTCACACTGGAGCCTGCAAAGGCCTCTCTGGTACTATGTAAGCCACATTGAGCCTACAAATAGGTGGGAAAATGTGGGATACAAATCAGAAGCGTAGCTAGGTGGGGCGCAGGGGGAGCGGTTGCTCCCCCAAACAGCTGTTTTTTAAAAAATGGCGCCTATGCGCCCCATGTGTCTGCTCCCTCCTTCCCGAGTCAATGTTTTTCAGTCTCTTCTGCCTGTCTCTCCTGTCCGCGTGGTCACTTTGTACTTCCCTGAAGCCTTCTCCCTCCTGCGCAGCATAGTGCACCGGCGATTCAGTCAGCCTTCTGCCAGCATCAGGGCCTCTCCTCAGGCGCGTCCCACCTCTGTGGAAAACAAGAAGTTGCAATAGAGTAGGCGGGACGCGCCTGAGGAGAGGTCCCGACGCTGGCAGAAGGCTGACTGAATCGCCGGTGCTGCGCAGGAGGGAGAAGGCTTCATGGAAGTACAAAGTGACCACGCGGATGGGAGAGATGGGCAGAAGAGAAGGTGAAAGATGCAACGCTCGGGCGGGGGGGGGGTCTGGAGAAGGGAGAAAGCTGCCTGGGGGGGGGGGCTGGAGAAGGGAGAAAACTGCCCGGGTGGGGCTGGAGAAGGGAGAAAGCTGCCCGGGGGGGGGGAGGGGGCTGGAGAAGGGAGAAAGCTGCCCGGGGGGGGGGGGGGGGGGGGCTGGAGAAGGGAGAAAACTGCCCGGGTGGGGCTGGAGAAGGGAGAAAGCTACCTGGGTGGGGGGGGGGGGGGGAGGTTTAATTGACCGGAGTGGAAGCTAGAGGAGTAAAGAAATAACAGTTGAGTATCACTAAAACAGCGTCAAAAATTATTGCTGCTGGTAGAATATGGTAATACTAGGGCCCAGCTAAGGAATAAGTTATTTTGAGTTAAGCTTCACTGGACCAAACTTGCTTTCCTTGTACCATCACTATCCAGCAGGATAGGCAGTGTCTTGAAAGGTGGAGGATAAAGGATTTATTTTTTTATATTTATATCACACATTATACCAAGCAAAGTCAGATTCAGTATGGCTTACATTTGAAAATACAGTGAGACAGAATAATAGAATTTAGTTATATCATGGGAATAAATAGATGGACATGTCTGAAACATTTAACAAAGTTGAGATTAGCATATATACCCAACTGGGCATTTAAAAGTTTGTCTTTTATTGATACCACATGTTCAGAAATCATAGCCATAAGTATAGACAGTTATTGAAAGATTATCACATGGGAGGGGGAGGTGATAGGGACACAAAGAGGGCACTACTGGAAAGGGGAGGAGGAGATAGGAACAGAGAGGGGCACCACTGGAAGGGGGATATGGGGACAATGGTAAAAAATGGGTGAGATGGGGACAAAGAGGTAATGCTGGAAAAAGGGGGAAGATGGGGACACAGGACAATGTTAGAAAAAGGGAGAGGTGGGGACACCAGGATGGCAGATGCTAGAAAGTGGGAGATGAAGAGACCAGGTAGGCTTGTGCTGAAAAAGGGGGGAGATGGGGACACAGGACAGATGCTGAACTTGGGGGTAGGATAGGGACAAGGGACACAGAAGGGAGATGCTGGACAGGACAAATAGTGGTGCAGAGGAAAAAAGGATGGTGCACTTGGAGACAGAAGAAATGTCAGATGGGCAAAAGACCCTGTAAAGGCAGAAGAAACAGAGAAAAACAGAAAAGAGACAGTGGGACCAAAGCAAATGAGAAAATAAATTGTTCAAACAACAGTAGAGGGGTCCGAGTGCATTTTCTTAAGTCATTTTGGATGTACTGCAGCACAGATTTTGATGGGTAGAATCAGGGACTGCAAATCCCACATGAATTTGGGATGTGAGTTCACACTAGGACTGGTTGAAAAATCTCTCTTCTGGAACTGGATCACTTGGCAGCTCTACACACAGCTATTTGATAGTGGGGACATAAAACAAAAGATCAGTGCCAAACAGATGTAGAGAATGAAAGGAAGAAGACAAGAGGCGAGAGAAGAAATTGAAAGGTCAACCTGGAAAAGAATTTGTAAGGCTGACTCATGGAACATGGAAAAAAAGACTATTCCCAGACAACAAAGGTAGAAAAAAATTATTTTTATTTAATACTTTGTAAGCACTGAGATGTACCTGCTTTGTAAAATGTACATTTTTTTCTATTTTTATTTTGCAAAGTACAGGAGAAAATGCATTTCTGTCTCTCTCTCTCTCTTTTTTTTTTTTTTTTTTTTTACCAGTATTGCACTGTTTAGAGTCTGGCTTCCTTGGGCAGGGGGTCTCTATTTCAATTTTTGTTGTTCTTTTTTGGGTTGTTTTTTTTTTTGTGGCGCCCTATTCTGCATTAGATTGGTAGCATGAAATGTTGTCACAATTTGGGTTTCTGCCAGGTGCTTGTGACCTGGGTTGGCCACATTGGAAACAGGATACTGGGCTAGATGGACCATTGGTCTGACCCAGTATGGCTACTCTTATGTTATATAGATAGATGAGGGTCTGTCCATGTTCTGCATGTGTGACTGAGGTGAAGGATTCTGCCAGCATGCAGTATCTGTGTAGGATTGTGTAACAGTGCAGCTTGTTCCAGTTTCCCAATAGTAGTTATATTGGTGCTCCAGAGCCCAGTGTAATATATATAGCACTGTCTTCTGATAGGTGGTTTAGGGCTGTTATGGCGTGGTAAGTTTTGTGTTCTAGGGCAGTCCTGGAGTACCCCCTTGCCAGTCAAGTTTTCAGGATATTCACAATAAATATGCATGACATTGATTTGCATATACTGCCTCCATTACATGCAAATCTTTTCCATGCAGATTCATTGTGGATAGCCTGAAAACCTGAATGGCAAGGGGGTACTCCAGGACCACCTAGGGAAACACTTCTCTAGGTCCCACTGTAATATTTATAGCATTGTCTTTTCATAGGTGGGTTAGGGCTGTTTTAGTGTGGTAAGTTTTCAGTATAGGTTGTGGGTGTCTTTTTGCAGGGGTTTGTGTTATTTCACAAAGATCTAGCCCTATTTGAAAGTAGGCTCTGGGGCAAGGGCATCCAAAGGTCACCTAAGATAAAAATGCTCAAGCCTAGTGTTCTTCACATCCTGTAGAGTCGCCACACAAACAAAAGCCCATCTGATTTAAACAAGGTGTCTAGCAGTGGAAGGACTGGGTGTGCTATTTCTGAGGTGATGGTCACGATTTGAATATTTTTATTTGAAGTTAAGAAGACAGGTTGCCTGCTCTGGCCAGTCCAGGGACCTCTTCTGCGTCCTGCCTACTGATGTAACTTACTGTTTCCTTGTAGGCAGGATGCAACAGAGACAGCCTTTATTAATCATTGCCCGCCATAGCCCCTGAGCAACAACACAGACACTGCTGTCTAGCTGACACCAACCGGCGCCTATTTTCTAAAAGTCTGCTCCCCCTGAGATCAAAACCTGGCTACGCCTCTGTTCCCACTACGTGGTACTGATTTCTGTCATTTTCCTGTTTCTCAGATCCCACTCATAGGGAGTGCAGCTGAGGATTTATGGAAAGACCTTTGATAGCTGCAACTGATAGTTCTCCACAAGACTCTGTGGTTGTAGGGGTGAGGAGTGGGGATTTATATAGGAGTTCTTTAAATCCTTTCATATTGTTTTATTTGTTGAGGGAAATACATGTAGATGACACCTTTTTTTAGATCATTGTATATAGTGTTTTTAATCGCCCCTCCTTATAGACCTCTTTCTGACTCCTTCACACGGGGGACTAAAGGTACTTATTTCATATATCAGGTTCTGTATAGTTTCTCTAACCTCCATTGTCACCCAATCATAAGGGGGTCTGTTCTGGGGTGGCATTAGGAGCTGTAATTGAAAACTAATTCCCATAACTACTGCTTTCTGTTTCTCTGGATCTAGGTATATTCTGGGCCATTTGTGCTCCCACATAAAGCCTATTAAAAATCTGTCTAAGTTTCTCCAAAGACTGAGTGTCACTTGTATGTGATCTGCCTTGTAGGCTAGATGTAAGGTACAGAGAAGATAGAATCAAGAGAAATAAAGACAGAGATAGGTTTAAATAAATAAATACATTTTATTTCTTACCCAAAGACAAGTCTTCAAGTTGGTACAAATACAGACATCAAATTCTGCTTTCAACCGCACAGGGCTTCGCCGTCTGGAGAGGACTCTCAAACTAAGTCAAAATCTCACACCTTTTATACTCTATCCTCTCCATAGAAGTGAATGGTGAGGAACCTAGCTCCTTATATGTCTCAACTTCCTGAGATCATACTTTCCCATGCGATCTGCTATCTGATGTGCCCACCTCCTTCCGTTCTCAGCTACTGCTAATTATCAACATGTTTTGGGAAACGTTGAGATAACAGTTTCACATCTTCCGGCTGCAATACCTCTCATACCTTTCTCATGAACTTTGTATTACCTCTGTCTCATTTTTTTCCATCTGCTTTTTTTTTTTTTCAGATTCTATGAACTTGCAGGAAGAGCAAGTCCTTGCTCAGCCAGTCATAGATTTTTAAACCTAGCTGGTATTTTTACAGCCTGAGTCCTAAAATCTGGCCTTCCACCCTTCCGGTGGGCATCTTGCTGTAGTATAATTATACAATAGTTTTTGCTGTTAGGGGCTTAGTGTATATAGTGGATTTTTTTTTAAATAGTACATAGTTATATCACTTGAAGGGAATGTGTTTGGGGGAAAAATTGTGTATTGGGGTTATTTACACCATTGCAAACATTTTCATTGTAACCATTCCACATGGCCTTATCTGTGTCTGGGAGGTGGAGGAATGGGATGGGAGAATGATCATAGGGCTGGAATGCACATGTTCCTGTATAGTGCTGTGTGATGAGATTTTGCATGCTATATGCTGCTCGTTTGAAGTCTGATGGTGCCGCCCAGCATGACCCAGCTCATATAATGAATTACATTATATTCTCCACTGTAACAGTTTTAGTACTGTGTTTGTCAAGGCTCCTGGTGAAGTCACGTCAGCTGAAACACGGCTGTGTCGAGTCTTTCGGCAATACGTTTGTAGTACTTTGGAAGCAATAAAGACTCATTTATCTCATGTAGCGTTGGTTCCTCGTCTTTTGTTTCCTCACTCTTTGTTGCTGGAGGGCTGTTTGGTGCATTTTGAGAATACTTATTATCTCAGAAAAGGTTTCATGGGTAGTGGTCATACTGAGATGGAGAAACTGATGTTAAATAACAATAGTTTCAGAACCCATATGATGACATGTGGCCTGGAGAACTTTAATCCCTGCTCAACCACAGAAGGTAGAAGAGATTAGTGTCAGATTTGTCATATGAGTGTGCATCAGTATGAAATACATTTCATTGTGAATGAAGAAACATCATAAATCAGTTGTGTATCCATCCAGCTCTTCCTTCTTTTGCAATCGCTGTGGAATACTGTAAAGTTCAAGAATTAACCATCACATGAAAGGCAATTGACAGCTCAGTCCAGTAATTGTAGCTAATGTGCTAGAGAAATAAATGAATGCATGTAGTGGTGGGACTTTAGCTTCTTGTTACTGTGAGGTGTTTAAAGTGATGCTCTATTGGGAAGTAAGTTTATTGATGAAGACATTTGCTAGAGTGTGCTGGATCCTGCCCAGCGGCTTTGCTGAAAGATATGCTTAATCCTTTGTACTTATGCATTACTTGGTTTATTTGCAGGAAGGTTATGTCCCTACACAGATGGATAAGATGGTTTTCTCCTGAAAGGAGAATACTTAAATGTTTCTTCCTGTGCTAATTATCACCCAGTGATGAACCTCCCTGTTTTAACTAAGATTGTGGAGGAAGCAAACCTTACTCAATTTGAACTGCTTAAGCCATCTCAATTGAGATTCTGGGCAATATTTAGCTGGAGACATGAGGTGGGAGTGAGTGAGTATTGCTCTCACCCCATTAGACTCCAGGTACCACCAGTAAGCCTGATGATGGGGTCAGGGGTCAAGGCCACAGTGAAACAAATATGCCCTGTGTGACACACTCCTTGCACTCCCGCTGAACCCACTGCATCTGGGCTAAGCAGGGGAACCAGTGGATGGGTACAGTTTTGGTACCTCTGTCTCCCTTTCGCCCTGTGCAACCTCACCATGAGGCCATGGCTGCTAGGGGGTGAATTTAGATGGGCCTGGCTTCAGAAGGTGGGGAACATGTCAGAGTCTTGCCTGCATATGAGAGGCCTTTTCCCACTGGGCGGGGGAGGGGGAGCTGCATGATGGTAAGTTGGGTGCTGACATGAGTGCAATTTTCAGGGTCAGGTGCTGTCAGGGGGTGTTGGGTGCTAAGGGAAGGGGGTCAGGTGGGTGAATCTGGCACTAGCACAGTGGCTTGTTGGGGGGGGGGGGGGAGAGCTGGCATTATGGGGATCCTGAACATCATTATTTTCTGCTGCCACAACAGTAGACTCTTAGTCATGCCTGGACGCAGGTGTACATAAGTACATAAGTACATAAGTAGTGCCATACTGGGAAAGACCAAAGGTCCATCTAGCCCAGCATCCTGTCACCGACAGTGGCCAATCCAGGTCAAGGGCACCTGGCACGCTCCCCAAACGTAAAAACATTCCAGACAAGTTGTACCTAAAAATGAGGAATTTTTCCAGTCCATTTAATAGCGGTCTATGGACTTGTCCTTTAGGAATCTATCTAACCCCTTTTTAAACTCCGTCAAGCTAACCGCCCGTACCACGTTCTCCGGCAATGAATTCCAGAGTCTAATTACACGTTGGGTGAAGAAAAATTTTCTCCGATTCGTTTTAAATTTACCACACTGTAGCTTCAACTCATGCCCTCTAGTCCTAGTATTTTTGGATAGCGTGAACAGTCGCTTCACATCCACCCGATCCATTCCACTCATTATTTTATACACTTCTATCATATCTCCCCTCAGCCGTCTCTTCTCCAAGCTGAAAAGCCCTAGCCTTCTCAGCCTCTCTTCATAGGAAAGTCGTCCCATCCCCACTATCATTTTCGTCGCCCTTCGCTGTACCTTTTCCAATTCTACTATATCTTTTTTGAGATACGGAGACCAGTACTGAACACAATACTCCAGGTGCGGTCGCACCATGGAGCGATACAACGGCATTATAACATCCGCACACCTGGACTCCATACCCTTCTTAATAACACCCAACATTCTATTCGCTTTCCTAGCCGCAGCAGCACACTGAGCAGAAGGTTTCAGCGTATCATCGACGACGACACCCAGATCCCTTTCTTGATCCATAACTCCTAACGCGGAACCTTGCAAGACGTAGCTATAATTCGGGTTCCTCTTACCCACATGCATCACTTTGCACTTGTCAACATTGAACTTCATCTGCCACTTGCACGCCCATTCTCCCAGTCTCGCAAGGTCCTCCTGTAATCGTTCACATTCCTCCTGCGACTTGACGACCCTGAATAATTTTGTGTCATCGGCGAATTTAATTACCTCACTAGTTATTCCCATCTCTAGGTCATTTATAAATACATTAAAAAGCAACGGACCCAGCACAGACCCCTGCGGGACCCCACTAACTACCCTCCTCCACTGAGAATACTGGCCACGCAATCCTACTCTCTGCTTCCTATCTTTCAACCAGTTCTTAATCCATAATAATACCCTACCTCCGATTCCATGACTCTGCAATTTCTTCAGGAGTCTTTCGTGCGGCACTTTGTCAAACGCCTTCTGAAAATCCAGATATACAATATCAACCGGCTCCCCATTGTCCACATGTTTGCTTACCCCCTCAAAAAAATGCATTAGATTGGTGAGGCAAGACTTCCCTTCACTAAATCCGTGCTGACTTTGTCTCATCAGTCCATGTTTTTGTATATGCTCTGCAATTTTATTCTTAATAATAGCCTCCACCATCTTGCCCGGCACCGACGTCAGACTCACCGGTCTATAATTTCCCGGATCTCCTCTGGAACCCTTCTTAAAAATCGGAGTAACATTGGCTACCCTCCAGTCTTCCGGTATTACACTCGATTTTAGGGACAGATTGCATATTTCTAACAGTAGCTCCGCAAGTTCATTTTTTAGTTCTATTAATACTCTGGGATGAATACCATCAGGTCCCGGTGATTTACTACTCTTCAGCTTGCTGAACTGACCCATTACATCCTCCAAGGTTACAGAGAATTTGTTTAGTTTCTCCGATTCCCCCGCTTCAAATATTCTTTCCGGCACCGGTGTCCCCCCCAAATCCTCCTCGGTGAAGACCGAAGCAAAGAATTCGTTTAATTTCTCCGCTACGGCTTTGTCCTCCTTGATCGCCCCTTTAACACCATTTTCGTCCAGCGGCCCAACCGACTCTTTGGCCGGTTTCCTGCTTTTAATGTATCTAAAAAAGTTTTTACTATGTATTTTTGCTTCCAACGCTAATTTCTTCTCAAAGTCCTTTTTTGCCCTCCTTATCTCCGCTTTGCATTTGGCTTGGCATTCCTTATGATCTATCCTGTTACTTTCAGTTGGTTCTCTTCTCCACTTTCTGAAGGATTGTTTTTTGGCTCTAATGATTTCCTTTATCTTACTGTTTAGCCACGCCGGCTGACGTTTAGTCTTTTTTCCCTTTTTTCTAATACGTGGAATATATTTGTCCTGAACCTCCAGGATGGCGTTTTTAAACAGCATCCACGCCTGATGCAAGTTTTTTACTCTGCGAGCTGCTCCTTTCAGTCTTTTTTTCACCATTTTTCTCATTTTGTCGTAATCACCTTTTCTATAGTTAAACGCTAGCGTACTTGATTTCCTAGTTTCACTTCCTTCAATGCCAATATCAAAACCGATCATATTATGATCACTGTTATCAAGCGGCCCTCGTATCGTTACCCCCTGCACTAGATCATGAGCACCACTAAGGACTAAGTCTAGTATTTTTCCTTCTCTTGTCGGCTCCTGAACTAGCTGTTCCATGAAGCTGTCCTTGATTTCATCAAGAAATCTTATGTCCCTTGCGTGTACAGATGTTACATTACCCCAGTCTATATGCGGGTAATTGTGTAAACATCCATGTCTGTTTCCCCAGACAGATATACATTCCTTATATAAAATAAGGAATGCATTTTATCTTCCAGGCTAGCCAAGTTTACTCCCTTTCTCCATCCTCCCCAATTTCCCTTGCCATCTAAACATAGTTAGCTTCCCCAAATGTGATTTTGAAGTGGCATTTTAATGTTTGGGCCTCTCCAGACATTTGGAAGCTGCCATTTGAATTGTGTTGTGGATATCATCCCATGATGGACCCCCTAATCCCCCTCATCATAAGCCCCATGTCATTTTGGTGAATGTGGCTTTTTTTCTTGAGTATAACGCAAAGAAATACCTGCATCCAGTAATAGACATCACACGTAGTTGATCACTTATGTCCTTCAAGAAAACAGAGATTAAGCAATATTTTCAAGTAACTCTACAACCCATTGTAATCATCATAGCAAAGAATGAAGATCTTAAAGCACCTGAGGTCCTGATTTCTGAAGATGATTCAGTTGATTAATTGCCCTCAACACAGTCAGGAGTGCTACTAAATGAGCTGTGTAGTGGCCTCACAGACTTGGGACAAAGTGTGGAGGAGGCAGAGCGACAGTTGGAGGAGCATGAATTAATACTTAAAGATCAGTAAGCTAAGGTAGGCTTAAGAGTTAAATAAGCAATTTCAGCGTCTTTTAAGTCACTCTGCTTATTTAGAAAAAGGAAGTTTAGGGAATAGTTTTAACATTTAAAGTCTGTAACAGTTTCACAAGCTAGCATTTAAAGGTACTATTCTAGAGTTTACCATAGCATCAGTGTAGATAATAGTCAGAAGCCTCTGCTTAGAGTTTAACAACAGTTTAGAGCACAGCTTAGCCATTTAAAAGAAAAGGAATCTCTCTATCAATACAAACAGAAAACAAGGAAAGGCCATACTTGTGTATATCCATAAAAAATTATTTGCTAGAGAAGGTAACCTTTACAGAAAACATTTTTGCAAAGGGCCTTCCTGTTAGGAAGTAAGAAAAACACTGTGACAGTATTCAGTTACATGTCAATCAAACCACAGTGACTAATTAAAGAGAAAAGTTGAAAAGAACTCCACTGGCACACTGATTGCAGTGTAAATAATCACAGAAGCACAGACACATAAGTAATTCAGAGCTCAGTTCTTAGTCCAGAAGAGATGCTGTGAGAAGACTTCCAGAGAGGAAGAAAAGTTCACGGTTGAATATTTTACCTGCTGAAAAATTGCTTTTAAACTTGGGAAAAGGTAGACTTAGAGATAAATATGTATTTATTTATCAAACATATCCTGCCTATCTATCACATCTAGGCGGGTTACAATTAACACACATAAATTCAAACAATACAACAGAAACAAAAGAACAACAATTCAACAAAAGGCCTCCCGGAACAAATATGTTTTCAAACCACTCCTAAAAAGCGGTAAACTAGTGATCTGGCACAATTCCAAAAGAAGAGCATTCCACAACATACATAATCTCATTGTCTTTATTTTAAGTTACTCTGCTTATTTATAAATGGCATTTTAAGGCATAGTTTTAGCATTTAAAGTCCCTGTTTACAGTTTATAGGCTAGCATTTAAAGGTAAAGTTTACCATGGCATCAATGCAGAACACAGCTAATAATCAAAGGAAGCATCTTATTGAAGTTTAATTCCCTCTCACCCACCCACAGCCTGATCTTTGATTTATAGGCTTTTGAACCAATTAGGGGGAAAGGGAAGGGAAGGGAAATGGGACTTGATATACTGCCTTTCTGAGGTTTTTGCAACTACATTCAAAGCAGTTTACATATATTCAGGTACTTATTTTGTACCAGGGGCAATGGAGGTTTAAGTGACTTGCCCAGAGTCACAAGGAGCTGCAGTGTGAATTGAACTCAGTTCCCCAGGATCAAACTCCACTGCACTAACCACTAGGCTACTCCTCCACTCCACTCCACAATTAGACTACTCCACAATCTAGGCTACTCCTCCACTCCACAATTAGGAGGATGGAAGGTTTAATTAGGGCATCTCTATCAGTCAGTAATTATCTCTTAGCAATATATAGGCTTATTTTCGAAAGAGAAGGACGTCCATCTTTCAACATAAATCGGAAGATGGACATCCATCTCCCAGAGATGTCCAAATCGGTATAATTGAAACCTGATTTTGGACGTCTCCAACTGCAGTAAGTCGCAAGGATGTCAAAATTTCAAGGGGGCGTTTCTAGGCATAGTGAAGGCGGGACTTGGGCGTGCCTAACACTTGGAAGTCTTTGACCCATAATCGAAAAAAGCAAGGACGTCCCTGACGAACACTTGGACGTTTTCACCCGGACATGTTTATTTTACAAATAAGGAACAAAAAGGTGCCAGAAATGACCAGATGACCACCCGATGGAATCGGGGATGACCTCCCGTTACTCCCGCAGTGGTCACTAACCCCCTCCCACCCTCAAAAAACATGTTTAAAACTATTTCATGCCAGCCTCTATGCCAGCCTCAGATGTCATACTCAGGTCCATGACAGCACATGCAGGTCCCCGGAGCAGTTTTAGTAGGTACTGCAGTGCACTTCAGACAGGCGGCCCCAGGTCCATACCCCCTACCTGTTACATTTGTGAAGGAAAGAGCGAGCCCTCCAAAACCCACCACAAACCCACTTTACCCACATCTAGGTGCCCCCCATTTGGTCGTGGAAGGAGCCAGCATTCGTAGTGCACTGGTCCCTTTGACATGTCAGGACACCAACCGGGCACCCTAGAGAGCACTGCAGTGGACTTCAGAAAAAGCTCCCAGGTGCTTAGCTCCCTTACCTTGTGTACTGAGCCTCCACTACTCACAACTGTACACCACTACCATAGCCCTTAGGGAAGAAGGGGGGCACCTAGATGTGGGTACAGTGGGTTTGTGGTGGGTTTTGGAGGGCTCACATTTACCACCACAAGTTTAACAGGTGGGGGGGGGGGGATGGGCCTGGGTCCGCCTGCCTGAAGTGCACTGAAGTACCCACTAAAACTGCTCAAGTGACCTGCATACTGCTGTCATGGAGATGGGTATGATATTTGAGGCTGGCCTAGAAGCTGGAAAAAATATTTAAAAATTTTTTTTAGGGTGGGAAGGGGTTAGTGACCACTGGGGGAGTAGGGGGAGGTCATCCCCAATTCCCTCCGGCAATCATCTGGTTATTTAGGGCACATTTTTGTGGCTTGGTCGTAAGAAAAAAAGGACCAAGTAAAGTCGTCCAAGTGTTCGTCAGGGATGCCCTTCTTTTTTCCATTATCGGCCGAGGATGCCCATGTGTTAAGCACGCCCCATTGGGAGGAGTTCCATCCTATTTATCATTTTGGTAGCTCTTCTTTGAACTTTTTCTAATTACGTTATATCTTTTTTGAGATACAGTGTCCAGAACTGAACACAGTACTCAAGGTGAGGTTGCATCATGGAGCGATACAGAGGCATTATAATATTCTTAGTCTTATTTTGCATCCCTTTCCTAATAATTCCTAACATTCTGTTTGCTTTTTTGGCTGCTGCCGCACACAGGGCAGATTTCAGCATATTGTCTACAATGACTCCTAGATCTTTTTCTTGAGTGTTGGCTGGATCCTAGAATCAGGTAACAATGATTCAGATTATTCTTCCCAATGTGCATCACTTTGCATTTGTCCACATTAAATTTCATCTACCATTTGAATGCCCAGTCTTCCAGATTCCTAAGGTCTTCTTGCAATTTTTCACAATCTGTATGTGTTTTGACCACTTTGAATAGTTTTGTGTCATCTGCAAATTTAATCACCTCATTCGTTGTTCCATCTTGCTGATAATTTATAAATATGTTAAATAGTACCAGTCCCAGTGATTCCTGCTGCACTCCACTATTCACCCATTGAGAAAAATGGCCATTTAACCCTAGCCTCTGTTTTCTGTTCTATAAACAGTTCTTAATCCACAGAAGGACATTTCCTCCTATCCCATTACTTTTTAATTTTCTTAGGCGTCTCTAATGAGGAATTTTGTCAGAAGCTTTCAGAAAATCTAGATACACTTCATCAACTGGCTCATCTTTATCCACATGTTTTACGCCTATACTTTGCTAAATAAAAAAGTTTTCAAGGTCTGTTTACATTTTTTTTAAAAAGAGGTCTCCAATCTCATGGCTAGGAGGAGTTGCTTCCAGAACTTAAAACAGTAACAACAGTTACAATCGTACTGTATGTGTCTATAGGAAGGTACAGTAAGGAGGTTGTGTTTTTACAAAGTAATAATTAAGTGGGTTTATATGGGATGAGAGAACTACTAAGAAAAGAGGGAATACTTACAGAGCAATTTTACAGTGGTATTTTGAATTAATTGTAGATGGCGTTTATAAGAGAGTTTAAGATCTGAGCACAAAGAATTACAATAGTCCAGTCAGGAAAGCACCAAAGAGTGTACAAGTAATCAAAGAGCCTTCATTTCAAGCAGGGAACAGACAGAACAAAGTTGGTAGAGAGTGTAGTATGATTTCCTAACAAGTGTGGAGAATTGCAAATTGAAGGTGGGAGATCAATCAGTTACAACACCTAATATCTTGACAGTTCCTAATAAATCTAAAACCCTCCTTCCAGCACCATCATCTCATCCACGCATTGACTATGGAGCGCTGTCTGTCTCTTTTAGTGCTATTACATCATTAAGTGTTTATACATGTTTATTCTAACATCTGCTGCAGCCAGATAATCAATATCAATTTTCTTTCTGTGTTTCCAGAGCATAACAAATCACCACTCCTCCCTTATTATGATTGTATTCTTTTATAATTGGTTGATTAGATTGACTTACTATCCTGTTATCCATGTTATCTCTGTAACACCAACTGTATCTTTTGTACCCTGATATGGTAATGCCATAACAGGCCTCTGTAAGCCACATTGAGCCTGCAAATAGGTGGGGAAATGTGGGATACTAGTGCAATAAATAATAATAATAATTGGCTTGTACATAAGTTAGAGTAAAAAGCATGCATTGGTTACCTATACAATATAAGATTCAATTTAAAATGGTCTGTTTGGTGTTTAAGACATTTACACAACAAGTTTCAGAGATATTGGCGATGAGACTTTATGTGTATCAACCAAATCGAGCACTGAGATCAGCAACTCAGAAATTGTTGGATATTCTGTCTCATCATGTGATACGCTCTAATGAATACAGAAGTAACATTTTCTATATTGCTGGATCAGCTTATTGGAATAAACTTCATTTTCGAATATGGAATATTACAGACTTTAAGGAATTTAAAAGAAAGCTTAAAACATTATTGTTCATAAAAGCCTACAGTTGGGGTACTGCATGACATGTTAATATATGCTTCAGGATTTTGATTTGTTAAACGCTTTGTGGTGTTGTTTATTGTCGTTTTATTTGTTTTTAGATTGTGTATGTAATTATGTAATCGGCCGAGAACGATGGATTAAGCGGAATAAAAATTTTTTAAATAAATTCCCTCTGGACTAGACTACCTTAGACCCCTCCCTCATCCCCTCTGTTTCTCTCCATAAGCTCTGGTCTTCTGATATTCTAATCTCTTTCTGTATTTTAGTCCTATCCTTAAATGTTCTTTTTTGGATTTGATGTATAATTCATAACCTAGGCTTCCTTTTGTGTTTCCTTTTGAATTTCTTGCCCCTTCTTGTGTCTCTTAAATGGCTCAGACAATACCAGTTGATGGGTGGTATATCAAATAATGGTTAACCATGAACTATTCTGGGAAAGGGGGAGCCTATTCCAGAAAGATGGGCTCCATCTTAACCAGGGTAAAGCTATGCTGCTGCCATCAACGTTTAAAACTAGAAACCAGAGGGAGACCAACAGTCGTTCATAAGCGCATGGTATGGAAGAAGGCACCTTTGAAGGATATCACCAAAACAGGGAGGATGGAGCATCTGGATAGTGAGGTTGCAATAAAGGCCATAGTAGACCAGGTGCCTTGAAATAAAGACAAACTTGAAAGAAAGCAAATTGTCACTGCCAACTGCTGAGCAAGTTGTTAATAGGAATAAAAAACATCATTTGATGTGTCTGTATACAAATGCTAGAAGGTCCAATTGTGTTTGAAATTTTTCCAGGTTATTGGACCCCTGCACACTAAAGTAAATTCTGACTTTATTTTAAAGTCCAAACTTCTCAACTTTCAGGCTAGAGGTGAGATACCTGATTCTTCTCTTAAATTTAATGCTTATTGCTTAATTAATTAATTAATTAGCCCTGTGAAACCTTTTCTTTCTTTCTATCTTATCCTGCCAAGCTCTGATTGATAGGAAGAGAGAGGAGAGGCTGTTAAAACAGCATTGAATTCATTTGAGACTCAAAAGTAACATTTTAACACAGCTGTAATTATTGGGAATATTTAGATTAAAAAGTTATATTCTTAGACAATTTTAAAGGTTAATTCAATTGGAAATTCTTTGGTCCTGGTCCCACCCAGCTAGAAAATTCCCTTGATAAAACAGCAGTTAGCTGACACTTGGGGACTTATAAGCGATATGGATCACCTTAAAAAGAGAGGATAGAACCTTGGTCCACGTGGGTGTTGTCTATAGACCCCCGACACAATTGGAAGAACTAGATAAAGATCTGATCGCTGATATTCAAAAGTTGGGGAAGAAAAGAGAGGTGCTGTTGTTGGGAGATTTTAATCTGCCGGATGTAGATTGGAAGATTCCGTCTGCAAGATCGGAAAGAAGTAGAGAGATTGTGGATGCTTTCCAAAGTGCTCTGCTCAGACAAATGGTGAACGAACCCACGAGGGAGGCAGCCACGTTGGATCTGGTGCTCACGAATGGGGATAGTGTGTCAAATGTCCGAGTAGCTGCGCACCTTGGAAACAGTGACCATCAAACGGTTTGTTTTGATGTAACAGCTCATGTGGACGGCAGCCACTCTAAACTCAAAGTCCTCGATTTCAAGCGAGCTGACTTTAACAAAATGGGAGAATACCTGAGGAAGGAGCTGATGGGCTGGGAGGACATACGAGAAGTGGAAGGACAGTGGTCCAGGCTAAAAGAAGTAATAAACAGGGCCACAGACCTTTATGTAAGGAGAGTAAATAAAAGCAGGAGAAAAAGGAAACTGATATGGTTCTCAAAGCAAGTGGCTGAGAAAATAAAGATTAAAGAGTTAGCGTTCCAGAAATATAGAAAATCTCAAGAGGAGGAACACGGGGAGGAATACCGGATGAAACTGAAAGAAGCCAAGAGAGAGGTACGTCTGGCGAAGGCGCAAGCGGAAGAACAAATGGCTCGAAATGTAAGGAGGGGAGACAAAAACTTCTTCAGGTATATTAGTGAAAGGAGAAAGACTATAAAGGGAATTGTGAGACTAAAAGATACAACAAAACGCTATGTAGAAAATGATGAAGAAAAAGCCAATTTGCTAAATAGATACTTTTGTTCTGTTTTCACTGAAGAAAACCCTGGGGAAGGACCGAGAGAGACTGGCAAAAGTACACCTGAAAATGAGGTGGATAGAGCGCTGTTCACGGAAGAGAGTGTGTATCAACAACTTGGAAAGCTAAAGGTGGACAAAGCCATGGGGCCGGACGGGATCCACCCCAGAATACTGAGGGAGCTCAGAGAGGTTCTGGCGGGTCCTCTTAAAGACTTGTTTAATAGATCCTTGGAGACGGGAGAGGTTCCGAGGGATTGGAGAACGGCGGAGGTGGTCCCTCTTCACAAAAGTGGGGATAGGGAAGAAGCTGGAAACTACAGGCCGGTAAGCCTCACTTCGGTTATTGGAAAAGTAATGGAAGCCATGCTGAAGGAAAGGATAGTGAATTTCCTGGAAGCCAATAAGTTGCAAGATCCGAGACAACATGGTTTCACCAAAGGGAAATCGTGCCAAACGAATCTCATTGAATTCTTTGACTGGGTGACCAGAGAATTAAATCAAGGACGTGCTATGGACGTCATCTACTTAGATTTCAGCAAGGCTTTCGACACGGTTCCCCACAGGAGGCTCTTAAATAAACTAGACGGCCTGAAGATAGGACCCGAAGTGGTGAACTGGATTAGGAACTGGTTGACGGACAGACGCCAGAGGGTGGTGGTGAATGGAGTTCGCTCGGAGGAAGGAAAGGTGAGTAGTGGAGTGCCTCAGGGATCGGTGCTGGGGCCGATTCTGTTCAATATATTTGTGAGTGACATTGCCGAAGGGTTACGAGGTAAAGTTTGCCTTTTTGCGGATGACACCAAGATTTCCAACAGAGTGGAAACCCTGGAGGGTGTGGAAAACATGAAAAAAGATCTGAAGAAGCTAGAAGAATGGTCTAACGTTTGGCAATTAAAATTCAATGCGAAGAAATGCAAAGTGATGCACTTGGGGAGTAGAAATCCAAGGGAGACGTATGTGTTAGGCGGGGAGAGTCTGATAGGCACAGACGGGGAGAGGGATCTTGGGGTGATAGTATCTGAGGACCTGAAGGCGACGAAACAGTGCGACAAGGCGGTGGCAGTAGCTAGAAGATTGCTAGGCTGTATAGAGAGAGGAGTGACCAGCAGAAGAAAGGAGGTTTTAATGCCCCTGTATAAGACGTTGGTGAGGCCCCACCTAGAGTATTGTGTTCAGTTTTGGAGGCCGTATCTTGCGAAGGATGTTAAAAAAATGGAAGCGGTGCAAAGAAAAACTACGAGGATGGTATGGGATTTACGTTCCAAGACGTATGAAGAGAGGCTTGCTGACCTGAACATGTACACCCTGGAGGAAAGGAGGAACAGGGGTGATATGATACAGACGTTCAAATATTTGAAAGGTATTAATCCGCAAACGAATCTTTTCCGGAGATGGGAAGGCGGTAGAATGAGAGGACATGAAATGAGATTGAAGGGGGGCAGGCTCAGGAAAGATGTCAGGAAGTATTTCTTTACGGAGAGGGTGGTGGACGCTTGGAATTCCCTCCCGCGGGAGGTGGTGGAGATGAAAACGGTAACGGAGTTCAACCATGCGTGGGATATGCATAGAGGAATCCTGTGCAGAAGGAATGGATCCTCAGAAGCTTAGCTGAAATTGGGTGGCGGAGCAGTTGGGGGGAAGAGGGGGTGGTGGTTGGGAGGCGAGGATAGGGGAGGGCAGACTTATACGGTCTGTAACAGAGCCGGTGATGGGAGGCGGGACTGGTGGTTGGGAGGCGGGAAATACTGCTGGGCAGACTTATATGGTCTGTTGGGAGGTGGGAAATACTGCTGGGCAGACTTATATGGTCTGTGCCCTGAAAGGGACAGGTACAAATTCAAGGTAAGGTATACACATATGAGATTGTCATGGGCAGACTGGATGGACCATGCAGGTCTTTTTCTGCCGTCATCTACTATGTTACTATGTTACTATGTCCAAGAAAGCAAACAGGCAGATGATCTGCAAGATCCAGAAAAGCAAAAACTGAGCAGACCAGCTTAGATTGTCTGTATTTAAAAATGTATTCACCACAAACACTTAAACAGTAAAAACTCGCTAAAAGGCTTAACACATTACCACCCATTCAATAATTCAGCTCCATCTGACTAGAGACTAATGTAGATGGTTAGATATAACATCATAGAAAGGAATATTTTAAGAAACATATTGTGGGCAGGGGGAATAACACAACACTCCCTGAATCCTGTACTCAGCTCTGTTAAATAGAAAGAGAGAAAACGAAGGTAGATAAAGTCCATCCGGCCAATATTCAAAGTAATTTAAGCGGGCAGGAACCTCTGCTGCTTGCTTAAATTGTTTACCACTGTATTGAGCTGCACGTAACTGGACAGTGATGCTGAATATCACCACAGACTGCCCAATAGAAAAGTGGGCAGGTCAGGGGCGGCACTGGAGGAGGCATTAGGGAGGAGCTGGGGGTTATGCGGGTGCCGGCATGCTAAGCAAGTTAATTTAGGACAGCTCAAAAGCTGTCCTAAATTAAACCACCTAACTGTACAGGCACCAGAACTGAATATCAGCTGGGACCCGCACAGCTATCTTTTAACTTTAAAGCCCCCTCAGTCCTCTTTGCATCCTCCAAAATAGCCCCTCCCCTCCCTCCTTTCCCCAACCCATAGAAATCAAAGCCCCTTCCCTTCCCCCCAGAATGAATCCCTCACCCCAACCCCCCTGAGGTCTAGGTAGACCCCCTGGGCCTACCTGATATCCCTGGTGGTCCATGGGGGTCGTTGGGGGCAGGAGTGAAGCCTAAGGTACCACAATGAAGCTACAAAGTAGTAAATTTAAAACGAATCTGAGAAAGGTTTTCTTCACTCGATGTGTAATTAAACTCTGGAATTCGTTTCCACAGAATGTAGTAAAAGCAGCTTAATGGGGTTTAAAAAAGGTTTGGATGGCTTCCTAAAGGAAAAGTCCATAGACCATTACTAAAATGGACTTGGGGAAAATCCACTGCTTATTTCTAGGATAAGCAGCATAAAATGTATTGTACTTTTTTGGGATCTTGCCAGGTACTTGTGACCTGGATTGGCCACTGTTTGAAACAGGATGCTAGGCTTGATGGACCTTCATTCTGTCCCAGTGTGGCAACACTTATGTATGTATTTATGTACTTATGAGCTACAACAAGTGGTCCAAGCAGTTATTTGCAAAGGCCAGTCACAAAGTGCAGGAGCGAGGGGTCTTCACTCCTGCTCCAAATGACCCTTATGGTCCACCACGGACCTCAGGTAGGCCTGAGTGGGCCTACTTAGATGTCAAGGGGTTAGGGTTAGGAGTAGGCTCATTATGGGGGAGAAGCGCTTTGATTCCCATGGGCTGGGGGAATGGGGGGAGGAGGGGGTCTATTTTGGAGGTCAGGAAGGGGATTGGAGAGAGAGCTTTAAAGTTAAGATAGCTATGCAGATCCTAGCCAATATTCAGCCTGGGCTGCATAACTGTCTTTTGAGGGCCCCGGCTGAAAATTGGCTGGGACCTGTATAGGCTCTGCATTCCATCCCTACCAAATTTAGCCTCTAATATTCAATGTTGGTGCCCAGCATGGCCTGTCACTCAATATTGGGGGCTAATTTAGCCTGTGACAGCGTTTTAAAAAATGCTTACCGCTGGTGGCTGAATACCAGAGGGCATATGGCCTATCCACTTTGCCCATCCATATCATCTACTATTCCTTCCTCTCATTTAGAGATCATATGTATTTGTCCCAGGCTTTCTTGAATTCAGACACAGTCTTCGTCTCCACCACTTCCACTGCTTTATATACCTTTGTATATTTCATTGCTCATGATTAAAAAAACAGAATCTTGCTCTAAGCTGTTTAATTGGCAATTAAAGGCATATTATTACTATACGGCAGCCTAGTAAATAGAGGCTTCTACTTGTCTCTCAGTTGGGTGTTTATATATGCCTGTTTCTGTATGAATGTGTGTGTGCTGTGTATTCATTCACTTGTTGTTATGTTTGTCCATGTAGATAACAGAGCACTAAACCCTCCTTGTGGTTCTCTGTTGTGGCTCTGGAGTTCTCCCTGCTGCCCATGGTTGTGCCCTACACTCTCAGAGCCCTGCCTGGGGATTGCGTGCGAGGAGCTCCCACTTATCATTCACACTGGAACCCACCACCTGAATCACAAGGAAGTGGGAATCATGCAAAAAACAAAACAAAACATAAATACATAGAAACAGGCAGTGACGATGGTAGCAACAACACCAGCACCAGCTTGGGCAACTGAGCACTGTGTGAGAATGGCCCAGAGCATGAGCCACCGGTGTGCGACAGAATGGAGTGCTGTCCTCCGGGGGGAGGAAGGGGGATCCTGCATCTCACTCGCCTCTCCCTAAGTCTCCTACTGGGGAGTTGAACTTTTTCTGGGATTGTAAGAGCGCAGTTTTTGCTGCATGTTCCATATGATATTTTGGAGCAGGGTGCATGCAAGCAATGAATGAAGATGAGATGGAAAGTGCAGTTGAAGGTGATATACCATTATCTTGTGCAGGATTGGGAGGGACTGTGAAGTACAGGAAGATGATCCTCCCAATCTCCCTTCACATCTCTTCACTTCTGTAGTTGAAAGATCCTTCTGAAAATGAACAATTCCATTTCCCCTCCCCCGCATCTTCCTATTTTGCATGAAATTAGTATATTATTATGGTTATTATTATTATTATTATTTGCTCTGGGCAAATTTATCCCTTAATGCTGTTTGGGCAATATCTTGGGATCCTTTTGGGTGCACATGAAATACACATGGTATTTGAGCTGCCCATTTCTGATTGGACACCTGTTGCTTTTTTTTTTCATTCTTGCAGCTGGACGATGATCCCGCCAGGGGAATGTATGTACGCTGGGAGGAAAAGAAGAAAGCCTGTACAGAAACAGTTAAGTGCCACTCTTACAGTCTGTATTGGGGGGGGGGGTGTTAATAATTGAAAACAAGTGAATCGGGGAGGTAGCTGGTGGAAGATAATGTGCAAACCAGCTCATTTCCATGGAGAAAAATGTGCTTTGTTTGCTATTCATAAGAACATATGTTTCTATGTATAACAAACAGAGAAAATGACTGTAGATAAGGAGCGTGAGGACCTTTCCTCCAGTGTGATGTCAGGAATGAGTTGTACTTAGTGCTCAATAAACTAACACAGGACCCCCTCCCCCCCTAAAAAAGGAACAAAGTAAAGAAAAACTAGAAACCTAAGCTCTGTAGGAAGCAATGGAAGTGGTTGACGTTGTAGGAAGGAAGGGGCCATTTTCACTCAAGTAAGAAATGTTTTCCAGATGCCCCGAAAACATTTGGTAAGAGAAATGTTTCTTATTATAGCGAACCCTTCATCATTTCTTTTCTACCATGTAATTCTAAGATCTGAGATATGTTCCTGGACTTTTTTCGTGCCTGCCCTGGAATTCTGGAGAACTGAGCCCCAGTAGGTTGCAGCAGGCACTTTGATTTACCTGCTGCCTATCCAGAGTATTTTAAACTCTAGTGGATGGGATAAAGCTGTCTGCAAGAGGGTGTAAAAATCTCACAAGATGTGTTTTGAAAAAGTAAAAAATAATTTCCCACCTCTACTGTTCACTAGACAAAGCAAAAGGAAATGAAACTTTTAGCAAATTCCGACCCCTTGTATTCTTTCCCATAGGTATACATGAGGATGAAATTATCAGGGCCAGATCTAGAAGAAAAATCCTGTGTCCTCCAGGATTATAAAATGGAAACATTTGCTTTTCATTAGCTTTTTTTTTCTTTAGCATAGTGCCAGGGATCAGTAATGGGATCCCACTTATGCCACCTGTGGCTGCAGACACATCTTTTTTCTTCTTCCCTGCTGCATGTGATCATGCTAGAGCTTCAGAGTCTTGTCTTGCATCAGAAGGAGAAGGGATAACATAACCAGTGCATTGGGGTTACTGGAAGGCTTCAGACTATAAGGGGCAGGCAGCAGGCTGATACTGTTCAGGTTCTCTTATCTACGGATTTGTAATTTTCATTTTCTAAGTGTACAAGAAAGCTCCTAGAAAGTTGGGTAGATAAAGCCTGCCTCTGGCTTTTAACCTACTGGTGGTGTCATTGAACAGGAAGCATTAGCTGAGACAGGCTCTATTACTGTTGTCGGGAGGGAGATGCCTGGTATACCAAAGAATTTCTCCCTATTTGCTGTCCATTAGAAGGAAACATGAGTGATTAAAAAAGGCTTTTTGTCACAGTAGTCATGGAATCTGTGAGTTTTAAAGACGTCATTAATTTTGCTGTGGGTTTTCGTTGACTTTTTGAGGGTTCTCTAAGGTGGCTGTGCCTTTGAAAGACACTGAAAAATTAAACCACACAGTCGTCATGTTAAGGGGCTGAATTAGCACAGGTTTGAAATTTATGAGTTATAGTGCCAGTTGCCAAGCCTTCAGTCCTAGCTGTGGTCTGTTTACACATCTCATCAATATTCATAATTTAGATTAAATAAAAAAAATATATGCATGCTTTTTTCATTGAGCAACTGTAAAATGCATTTCGGCAGAGCAAATAGGGCTTTGGTGACTTGGTTAAAGAGGACAGGATTCTCCTGTTAGTCAGGGAGGAAAGCTGTTTTATTATTTATTTATTTATTTATTTATGTTTGGCCTGGCAGTTTCCTTCTGCTCTTGTCAGTTTCCAGCTTAATCAGAACTGGTCTCAAATGTTTTCTCTGTAAATCAGGTGGGGCTGGGGCCTGAGGGAAGGGAATTGAGGGGGGTGTTTTCTCAATTTGTTACTTTCCTCATGCCCTTTGCCCCCCATTGCCCCCTCACCCTCAATGTAGACATTGCATCAACAGTTTTTGACCAATTGCCACAGACTATATGTGGCTTGCTCTGAAACCTATCATGCTTGTGCCCTAACCTTGGCCAGTAGGTGTAACTGATAGCTGAGACTCTCCCCAACTCCAAGGGCTATAAACACTAGGCCCAGTATTCAAAGGATGTATTCTCCTAACTTTGAGCATTATTTTTCAAAATTTACTGGGCTGAGTGCATATCTTTGTACTCATAGTCAGCCCAAGGTGGTGAGCAGCTAGCAAGCCTAGGGTTACCATATTTGCCATGACAAAAAACTGGACACAAAATAAAATTCAGCCCACCTCCGTCACACCTCCTGTCATGCCCCACCACAACCACACAACACAGTGTCGCCTTCACTCCCCCCCCCCCCCGCCCCGCCCAAGACTCTGTAAGCAGCAAAAATACTGGTAAAGTAACAGAAATGCATTTTCTTCCATGCTAAATACAAAATGAACATGACATGCTCGTGAAATGCTTAGACATGTACATTTCATGAGCATGTCCCCCTTTCTTTTCCCTCTCATCCATGAGCAGCATATGTCCCTCTCCTCTCCATCCCCTTCTATGTATTTCCCTCTGTTCCCTCCCTCTTCCCCCCCCATGTATGTCCCCTCCCCAATCTTTTTTCCAGCCTCCCTCAACCCACCTTTTTTTACAGCTCCCTTCCTCCTCCCACATGACTCCATCCACATCCCAAACTCTCCCCTCCAGTCCCTTATCGTGCCTGGTGGTCTAGTGGCTTTTTCAGGGCAGGAAAGAGCCAGTGTCTGTAAAGAAATTGTAAACCACTTAGGTCTAAGCAGTACATAAATACTGAAAATAAATAAAATTAACCCTAGATATTCAATGCAGGGCCATGTCCAGCACTGACTATCCAGATTAGTGCAGCCCAGGGGCATATCTGCGTGAGGCCACGGGGGCCTGGGCCCCCGTAGATTTGGCCCTGGACCCCCTTGCCGACGACCCTCTCCACCCCTCTCCCACCGCCAACCCGCCGTCGCCTATCTTTGCTGGCGGGGGACCCCAACCTCCGCCAGCCGAGGTCCTCTCTTCCGTTGCAGCAAAGCTTCCTTCAGTTTCAAATTCTGAGTCTGACGTCCTGCAACGGAAGGACCTCGGCTGGTGGGGGTTGGGGTCCCCCCGCCAACTTTGCAATGGAAGGACATCGGCTGGCAGGGGTTGGGGTACCCCACCAGCAAAGGTAGGCGACGGCGGCGGGGGAGGGTTGGCGGTGGGAGGGGGGTGGGAAGGGTCGGCGGTGACTGATCACTTGATATTGGGTCCTTTCCACCCAATTACTGTTGTGACCATTGGAGCAGAACATGGAGTCAAGAATCAAATCCAGTTCACAAATGTGACAGTGAACACCCACTGGGAGACTGTTTGTTCTAACAGAGTCCTCTTGATAGACTCAGATGATTGTAGGTTGGCCTGCTCATTTCAGGCAGGGTCAGTCCTGGATCTACCTATTTGGTCAGTCTGGGGTGAGTTGACAGCCCTGGACAGTTGCAGCTTCTGGTCCCAAAGTTGCTGCTTGGAGAAATAGATAACAGAGTTGGAGGCTGTTTAAGAGGGAGGGGAATTCCTTGCTCCAACTTCTCTCTCACCACCCAGCCCCATCATCAAGATATATACAAAGAAGAGGGGATGAGCAAGCAGAAAAGGCATGCTTTGTTTAAAATCAAATCAAAGGAAAATATGTGATGCTCTCAAACCACAGCATAGTTTGTGGTCTCACAGCTAAACAAACATGCCTGCTGTGCCCACCCCATGAGCAAGTCTTGATTTCTGTTCTTAGTTATGAACTAGCGAAGTATCATTTATTTTAAAGAATAAAGGCATTTTTTAAGGACCATAGTAACATTTTTTAGGAGGGCTGTTGTTTCAAGACAGAGTGTAACAGCCAAGTAGGTCGAAAGCTTCCAAGTGCAGCATTTCAAGGCACAGGTCAGGTGCACAGTTCTGGTTCTTAAGGGCTGCAGACAAGTCTTGTTTCCCCAATAGGCAAGCTATGTAAGGTAACCTAGTGCTCAGACCAAATTTATGCAGATTTGGTGAATGTTCATGATGTGTGCTGGGATTTTTGGCAGCGAAGGAACACTGCAGTTCTATTAAGAACAGAGGAGCACCCTGAATACCTGTTTGGCCTGGATCCTTACATTTTTACTGTGTGAAGAGTTAGTCATGGAGGCATACTTTGCTTTACTCACCACTTCTCCTTCTCCCCCCCCCCCCCCCCCAACCCACTCTCTGCCACTGCTGCTGCCATCA
The DNA here is from genome assembly GCF_901765095.1 of Microcaecilia unicolor. Classification (NCBI taxonomy): domain Eukaryota; kingdom Metazoa; phylum Chordata; class Amphibia; order Gymnophiona; family Siphonopidae; genus Microcaecilia; species Microcaecilia unicolor. The sequence goes on from NC_044031.1 coordinate 239,874,585, forward strand.
GAAACTCTGTGACACTGTCAGAAATTTACAGCAGCAGAAGTGTAAAACTCCCATGGCTGTTCCAGCTTTCTGAACTCAGTGGGGAGAGCAGAATCACTCTCTGGCAGTAGCCAGCAGTCATCAGAGTAGGAGATTAACCCTCTGACAGGGCCTAGGCAAACAAGCGGTTAAGAAGTGCTGCTGCTTGCTGCCGACTTCTGCTGACTGAAGGGCAATACACAGGAAGTGAGGAGAACAGACTGATTCCTGTTAGCTCTGTGAACATCTTCTCCTTTCCTTGCCCCCACACTTTTCTTTCCGCCAGCAGCTGACATACCAGGTCACAAATCTGCCTTGGGAGCCATTGAATTATACATCTAAGAAGGCACTTTCCAAAATTTGAGCCCTAGGCTTAGTAGTATAGTGGACAATAAAGTCAAGAGATGTAATTACATTTGCTGATGACACAAAGTTATTCAAAGTCATTAAATTGCGCGAGGATTGTGAAAAATTACAAGAGGACCTTACGAGACTGGGAGACTGGGCGTCTAAATGTCTTTAATGTGAGCAAGTGCAAAGTGATGCATGTGGGAAAGAGCAACCCGAATTATAGCTACGTCATGCAAGGTTCCACGTTAGGAGTCACAGACCAAGAAAGGGATCTAGGTGTCGTCGTTGATGATATGTTGAAACCTTCTGCTCAGTGTGTTGCTGTGGCTAAGAAAGCAAATAGAATGTTAGGTATTATTAGGAAAGGAATGGAAAACAAAAATGAGGATGTTATAATGCCTTTGTATCGCTCCATGGTGCGACCGCACCTCGAATATTGTGTTCAATTCTGGTTGCCGTATCTCAAAAAAGATATAGTGGAATTAGAAAAGGTGCATAGAAGGGCAATGAAAATTATAATGGGGATGGGACGACTTCCCTATGAGGAAAGGCTAAAGTGGCTAGGGCACTTCAGCTTGGAGAAAAGGCCGCTGAGGGGAGATATGATGAAGGTCTATAAAATAATGAGTGGAGTGGAACAGGAAGATGTGAAGCGTCTGTTTATGCTTTCCAAAAATTGGGTGGCAGGGCTGGTGGTTGGGAGGCGGGGATAGTGCTGGGCAGACTTATACGGTCTGTGCCAGAACCAGTGGTTGGGAGGCAGGGATAGTGCTAGGCAGACTTATACGGTCTGTGCCCTGAAAATGACAGATACAAATCAAGGTAAGGTATACACAAAAAGTAGTACATATGAGTTTATCTTGTTGGGCAGACTGGATGGACCGTGCAGGTCTTTTTCTGCCGTCATCTACTATGTTACTAGGACTAGGGGGCATGCGATGAAGCTACAATGTAGTAAATTTAAATGAATCGTAGAAAATGTTTCTTCACTCAATGTGTAATTAAACTCTGGAATTTCATTGTCAGAGAATGTGGTAAAGGCGGTTAGCTTAGCGGAGTTTAAAAAAAGTTTGGATGGCTTCCTAAAGAAAAAGTTCATATACCATTATTAAATGGACTTGGGGAAAATCCACTATTTCTGGGATAAGCAGTATAGAATGGTTTGTACTTTTTTGGGATCTTGCCAGGTATTTGTGATCTGGATTGGCCACTGTTGGAAACAGGATGCTGGGCTTGATGGACCTTTGGTCTTTCCCAGTATGGCAATACTTATGTACTTATGTATTCATAAAGATTGTTGAGATGCAGTTGTTTGAGAGGTGATCTAGAGATGACAATCTGTTAGAAACTCCTTCAGGAGGTGGTTTTGTTTATTTTGGGATGGCATGAAACATGTTATTTACATAGAAACATAGCAAATGATGGCAGAAAAAGACCATATTGCCTATCCAGTCTGCCCATCCATACCATCTACTAATCTCTACTATCCCTTCCCCTCCCTTACAGATCCTCTGTGGTTGTCCTATGTTTTCTTGAATTCAGATACAGTCTTTGTCTCCACCACCTCCACTGGGAGTTTGTTTTACATATCCACCACTTTTTCCATAAAGAAGTATTTCCTTAGATTACTCCTGAATCTATCCCTTTCACATTCATCCTATGCCCTTTCATTCTAGGACTTTCTTTTAGTTGAAAGAGGCCCACCTCTTAATCAAATGTCTGTCATAAAGTATATGGGGTCAGACTTACAGATCTCACTATGTATAGTTTGGAAGAAAGGCGGGAGAGGGAGATATGATAGACCACTGACCATTTTAGTAGCCTTTCCCTGGACCGACTCCATCCTTTTTATTTCCACAGAATTCTAAATGGGGTCTCATCACAGACTTGTACAGAAACACTGACCTTGAGAAAATGTTCTGTCCTCCTGGCACTGAAATTTCCAGTAAAGGGGTCCATCATCCAAATTTCTGAATGAGGCAGAAGGGGTATCTGGGAGAAGTCACATTACTTATGGGCTGATGATCAGAAGCAAACGCAGGAGCTAGAGGCTGTTAGCGCCATACTAGCACCTGCGTTTGCTACCATCTCATGATCAGAGCCCCAGAGTGCGTAAAACAGGGGTGTAGCCACGGGCAGGCCTGGATGGGCCCAGGCCCACCCACTTTCCCTCCAGGCCCGCCCAGCCAACATGCACGAGCATATGTCCCGCCCTCTGATGTAACTTCCTATTTCCGCGAGGGTGGGACACAGTGAAGGAAAGGCTGACGCGACGAGGCAATTTGCTTGCTGTACAGCAGTGCAGAGCAGACGTGAGGCGCTTCACCGATTTTTTTTTTTAAGGCTGGGCGCTGGAGAAGAGGGTCGTCTGACAGTCGAAGGAGCTGGTAGGCAGGTGGGGGAGGGGGCTCAGATGGGAGAAGGGGCCTGGAGCTGGAACTGGGGTCTGAGAAGGGGGCAGGAGGGAGAATGGGGCCATGCCTGGGGCAGGTGGGAGAATGGGTCTGGAGCTGAAAAGGGGGGCCTAATGTAAGGCATGTGGATGAAGGGAACTGGGGGCTGAAAAGGAAGGTAGGTGGGATAAGGGGGCTAGTACTAGAACTGGGGGCTGAAAAGGGGCAGGGGCTGAAACTGTGCAGACTGGGGGCTGACGCTCCGGACTGGTGGGAGAAAAGGGCTGGGGCTGAAACTGGGGACTGAAAAGGAGGGGCAGGTGGGAGATGTGGGCTAGGGCTGGAACTAGGGGCAGGAGAGATAATGGGGCTGGAACTGGGGGCTGAAAAGAAGGGGCAGCGAAAGGGAGGGCAGACCCTGGATGGATGGGAGAGAGAGGGCAAATGGTGGATTGAAGGGGCAGAGAGAAAGGGCAGACAGTGGATGGAAGGGACAGCAGAGAGGGCAGACACTGGATGGCAGAGAGAGAGCGAAGACAGATGTTGGATGGAAGGAAGACGGTGAAAAGAAGATGAGGAAAGCAGAAACCAGAGACAATAAACTGTAAAAAAAAAATATATTTTTATTATTTTCCTTTAGGATAAAGTAGTATTGTAGATGTGTTAATAAATGAACATTGCAGCTGGGTCGCCCTTCCAGGCTCAACCCTGCTTAGCTGCCTCACTCCACAGCAAGCTGGCTGCTTTGAGCCTCAGCTCCAGGCCCTGAGAACTTCCAGGACTCCTTCCTCCCTCCGTTCCTTTCACAGAGGCACATTCAAAGCACAAGGTTTATAAGTAAGGGCTTTTATTTTCTTGCTTCAGGTCAACATAAATGCCCAGGCACACCTTAACTCCAGGTTGTTTAGGGCTTGCTACCCAAAGCACAAGTCAGGTTCAAAACAGTCCATGTAACTTCACTTCACTTGACCTAAGATTACTTCTCTTAGGGAACAGTACATTATCAGAAAGAAAACACAGTGGCTTGTTAGGTTGCAGCCCAGACCTTTTCAGTAGGAAACAGTTTACACAGTCTTTCTTGCACCTCCTTACAGCACAGTTACACAGCTTGGTTCCCACCTGGTTCAGGCTGGGGTTTCAATTGTGCCCAGCCCTCTTTCTCTCCCAGGGCTGCACCTGTTCCCTCTTTAGTAGAGATCTTCCCCAGCACCTCAGCCTCTCTCCTCCAGTCTTCCACCAGTCTCTCCAAGGCACAGCTAGCCACCCTCTTACAGCAGCTTTTCAGGTTTGAGCCAGCCCAGAGCTCCAATCTCCATCTGTTCCTCCTCTAGCCCTTCAGTAATCTCCATTTTATCCTCCTCTTCAACTTCCCCCACCCCCAATCTCTCCAGCTGGCCCTCATCACCTTCCTCAGAGACCATTTCCCAATCTCCTATCTTCTCCCCTAACTCTTGCACAGCCGGGTGGGGAAGAGAAGGATTCTGGGACTGGTAGTTCCTCCCCTTTTTCCTTAACCCAGCCAACCTCTCTGCCTCCGGTAGCCCAGCTTTCTGAATGTGGGTGTTGTGCACATGAAATCTGCCCCGTTGGGATTCCCCGGCTCCCTTCACCCCCTTTCTTCGTGCCTTCCCGGATCCCCTTTCACCTGCACTCTCACAACATGTAAATAAGGTAATCTTTTTATTGGACTAATTTTAATACATTTTGACTAACTTTCGGAGAACAAAACCCCCTTCCTCAGGTCAGGATAGGATACTGTAACAGCACTATGCTGTATTGACCTGAGGACGGAGGTTTTGGCCTCTGATAGCTAAATATATTAGTCCAATAAAATGGTATTATTTTATTTTCCATGTTTGTTTTATTTCTATTTGTTAATTTGTAAAGTGGTGATTGGTATTTGTTATTTTTTTTTTTCAAATTTACATCTGCTGTCTTTATATTTTGCACAGTACTAGGGGGCATTTTCTGTTTCTGTGGCGTTGCATTGTATGCAGAGTCTGGCATCTTGGAGTTCATAGTGGATTAGGGTGTATCTGCATTTGTGAAAAAGACATGGCTTTCATTTGGAATTGGACTGTGCAGGATCCACGATCTGTACTATTCTGTCTGGTTTCATTTTACAATAGGTGAATTGATGTTCTAGTGCTCACTGTAGTGTTTAAGATGCTTTCCTTTTCCTTGTGTGCCTTGTAGAAATGACTGCTTATGGTATGCTAGAATTGCTCTATAGGTCCTGAGTGTTTTGTATTCTCGGTATGCCTGGTACTGAATTTTGGAGGGGGTGTTAAAAAATGACCAGCCCGGGTGTCAACTACCCTAGGTACGCCACTGCTTTGATCGCTGTTGCTGCCTATTCTCCTGCAGCTGATGCCAAAACTATGGGAGAGGGGGAAGGGCAGGGTTGATGCCAGGCTACAGTTCCAGGCTGGAGATTTTGGGACAGTCCTGCATTTCTGACCACCCCATTGTTATGGGACTTGCAGCACTGATTTCCATGGGCAGAATCAGGCACTGGAAATCCCACACTGATTTGGGTTATAAAGTTTAAATCAGGACTGCACAAAATCTCAAGCCTGGAACTGGGTAATTTGCCATCTCTGTGATTTCTAATTGTTTGTGTTTTATTCAGCAGTTTGTAAGGGGTGGTCTGTTCTGCATGTGACCGACGTAAAAGATTCTTTGTGCATGTAGTTCGTGTGGGGATCTATATGAGTCTGACTTCTCTGGCTTTTTAAATGGGAATGTCAATTTCAGAATTTACCTGTTTTATGAATACAGCTTAATCAGGCATTTGCATTTGTTACAAAGCAAAGTTTGAAGGTTTTGTGCCATTGACATGTTTGCCTTATAGCAGTCGTATTTGGTCAAGTTTAAGATATGGGATAAAATCACTATATATAAAAATGTCGGTGTTCCATGAACCAGGTATGTGGTTTATGTTAATGCAGGAGAACTGTTGCACAGACTGTTTACTTAGAAATCCATCATCAAGTGCACTCTAAGGCATTATTAAGGAGTATCCCAAGAAACACTACTCACACCTAGTGCCCACCCATATCAGCTCTGGGCCCACCCAAAATGTCAGGTCTGGCTATGCCACTGCCTGATTTGCATATGACTTGTGGACAGTTAAAATCCCTGGATTATAAGTTGCTAGGGAAGGAATCCAGGGGTTGGAATTCGCCCAGTTGGGCTAGTTTCCATGACCCACTGTATTTTCTCACGATGGCTGCGGGTTGCGTGAATTTGGGTGGCTTTTTGCCGCCGCAGCTGCGTGTCCACTATTTTTTCCCATGGCCACGGGTTGGCTGTTTTTCCACATCCGTGGCCAATAGAAGTCCCGCAGAGGTGGGCTGCAGGCTTCCTTAAATACCTGCACCGCGGCCACCGCACAGGTCTTTTGAAATTTTTCCACATCGGGCCTCTTAGACTACTACATGGACCTTACAAGTGTGTGGACCTGAATTTCTGGCAGAGGACTCCTATTTGCTACAATATATTATCATACTTTGTTCCATTTTATTATTCTTCTCTAACCAATGGAATACTTGGGACCCATTCCATTCTAACCACTCCTTCCCTTTCTCCTCCAGATCAGAATTCTGTGAGTGAGTGAGTGAGTGGTGTAGCAACAGGTATGCCCAAGAACACTCCATCTCTGATGGGGCAGTTAAGCTCAGACCTGGCTGGAGTTAAATGCTCTGTGTCAGTGTAGAGAAGGGGATGCCCCAAGTGAAGACTTCTTCCAAGGTTCTTGTTGGCTGCAGTACCAGAGGGGAGCTTGGGAAGAGGAGTGGCATCACAGCAGACCTTGCTACCCTATAATTGCCAGAAGCTTATTTGAGGTAGGCCAAGTTTATCTTGGAACCTAGTTGACATTATGACTTTGAAAATTAGGGCCAAGCCTGGCCCAATTGTGCTGAATATTGGAAGACTTGAACTTTGGGACTGTCTTTTGGAGGGACAGACAAGTGCATGCTGTGATCCAACAGGAGCAAGCCATGAGAGAGAACTTATGAATGTAAGGAGTGACTTTAAGAGTATTTTCTCCTGATCTGTGAAGGAAACAGACCAGCTATTGCTTTACATGAAAATTAATTATTTTCTTTACTACTACTACTACTTATAATTTCTATAGCGCTACAAGACGTACGCAGTGCTGCACACTTGAACATGAAGAGACAGTCCCTGCTCGACAGAGCTTACAATCTAATTAGGACAGACAAACAGAACAAATAAGAGATAAGGGAATTACTAAGGTGGGAATGATAAAATACGGGTACTGAACATGTGAGTAAGGATTAGGTGTTAAAAGCAGCATCAAAAATGTGGGCTTTTAGCCTAGAATTGAAGATGGCCAGAGATGGAGCTTGATGAACTGGCTCAGGGAGTCTATTCCAGGCATATGGGGCAGCAAGATAAAAGGAACTGAGTCTGGAGTTAGCAGTGGAGGAGAAGGGTGCAGATAACAAGGATTTACCCAGTGAACGGAGTTCCCGGGGAGGAGTGTAGGGAGAAATAAGAGTGGAGAGGTACTTGGAGCTGCAGAGTGAATGCACTTGTAAGTCAATAAGAGGAGTTTGAACTGTATGCAGAAACGGATAGGGAGCCAGTGAAGTGACTTGAGGAGAGGGCTAATATGAGCATAGCGACACTGGTGGAATATAAGTCATGCAGCAGAATTTTGAACAGATTGAAGAGTGGAGAGATGGTTGAGTGTGAGACCTGTGAGAAGCGAGTTGCAATAGTGTAAGCGAGAGGTGATAAGAGTGTAGATAAGGGTTCTGGTAGTGTGCTCAGGTTCCACGTTAGGAGTCAAGGACCAAGAAAGGGATCTAGGTGTTGTCGTTGATGATACGTTGAAACTTTCTGCTCAGTGTGCTGCTGCAGCTAAGAAAGCAAACAGAATGTTAGGTATTATTAGGAAAGAAATGGAAAACAAAAATGAGGATGTTATAATGCCTTTGTATCGCTCCATGGTGTGACCGCACCTCAAATATTGTGTTCAATTCTGGTCGCCGCATCTCAAAAAAGATATAGTGGAATTAGAAAAGGTGCATAGAAGGGCAACGAAAATTATAAAGGGGATGGGACAACTTCCCTATGAGGAAAGGCTAAAGCGGCTAGGGCTCTTAAGCTTGGAGAAAAGGCAGCTGAGGGGAGATATGATAGAGGTCTATAAAATAATGAGTGAAGTTGAACGGGTAGATGTGAAGCGTCTGTTCATGCTTTTCAAAAATACTAGGACTTGGGGGCATGCGATGAAGCTACAATGTAATAAATTTAAAACAAATCGGAGAAAATTTTTCTTCACTCAACATGTAATTAAACTCTGGAATTCGTTGCCAGAGAATGTGGTAAAGGCGGTTAGCTTAGCGGAGTTTTAAAAATGTTTGGACGGCTTCCTAAAGGAAAAGTCCATAGACCGTTATTAAATGGAGTTGGGGAAAATCCACTATTTCTGGGATAAGCAGTATAAAATGTTTTGTACTTTTTTGGGATCTTGCCAGGTATTTGTGATCTGGATTGGCTACTGTTGGAAACAGGATGCTGGGCTTGATGGACCTTTGGTCCTTCCCAGTAGGGCAATACTTATGTACTTATGAAAGGGCGAATTTTGGTGATATTATAGAGAAAGAAACAACAGGTTTTAGCAGTCTGCTGAATATGTGCAGAGAAGGAGAGAGAGGAGTCAAAGATGACCCCAAGGTTACGAGCTAATGAGACAGGGAGGATGAGAGTGTTATCCACAGAAACAGAGAATGGGGGAAGAGGACCAAGCTCAGTCTTGGTCATGTTTAGTTTCAGATGGCGGTGAGACATCCAGGCAGCAATGTCAGACAGGCAGGCTGATACTTTGGCCTGGATTCCTGCTGAGATTTCTGGTGTGGAGAGGTACATCTGGGAGTCATCAGCATAAAGGTAAAAACCATGGGATGAGAGCAGAGTACCAAGGGAAGTATAGATGGAGAAAAGAAGAGGTCCCAGGACAGATCCCCGAGTTACACCAACTGATAGTGGGATAGAAGTGGAGGAGGATCCACCAGAGTATACACTAAAAGTACGATGGAAGAGATAAGAAGAAAACCAGGAAAGAACAGAGCCCTGAAATCCAAGTGAGGACACTGTATCAAGGAGTAGGCTGTGATCAACAGTGTCAAAAGCAGCAAATAGATTGAGAAGAATGAGGATAGAATAGAGACCTTTGGATCTGGCCAGGAACAGGTCATAGGAGACCTTAGAAAGCGCTGTTTCAGTTGAATGAAGAGGGCGAAACCCTCTGTGTAGCTGTATTTATTAAGGGCCCATGTCTGCCTTTACTCACATTACCACAGGCACACATATAAACACAGGGGTTAGAAAGAATTCCATGAGCCACGCTCTGCATGCTTTTCTGTCTTATCTCTTCAGCTGTTTTGTAAAAGCTTTTTTTTATTCCTGCATATTCTTTCCATTTCCTCTTTCAAGATTTTTAGAACTTCTTTATCCTCTAAAGTTGATGTATTAGTTTGCTTTCCAGTTTCTGACTTGTGCATCTGCCGAATTCTTCTATGTAGTCTGAAAGGCTTCTTGTTAATTTAAAATCCTTCGAGATGGTGAAGGTTTTCTTACAGTATAAGAGAAAGTAGAAACTATACTTCTTTGTATGACTAATATTTCCTGAAATTTCGCTGAGAAACTAGTGCTGATTCTCTGTTTTTTATAATGAATGTACCAAATATTTTTCTCCATAGAAACAAAACGAGAGAAAATAGTTTAATACATAGACCCCAGTATCCATAATAGTCAGAGTGTCATTTATAAACTTTCCAGTGTGCAAGTACCCCCCCCCCCCCTTCCACACCTTATATTCATATCCTACCTACAAGAAGTTTTGCATTTCAGTTGGTCTTCGAGAAGCACACAAATGTTAGCAAGTCTATGGTGCACATTTTTGAAGCATATGAACATCTCAAAAGGTCGAAATGACTATCTGTCTGCTTGACATATCCAAATCCCAAATTTACAAAGGTAGAATAGAGTCATTCAACATTGCATTATGTCCAAATAGCAAGGGGGTGTGTTCTGGGTGTGCTTTGGGTGGGACTAAGGAGGGCCTGAAATGAGGATGTCAAACAGCGATTACCGAAGTGGAAGAAATGACCATGTTTAAAAAGAAGGATACCCTTATTTAGACCTGGTATTTTGCAGATCCAAGTTACAGAAAGATGCTCTGATTGAGCAGCTGTCCACTGGAGGGATTAAAGGTATGACAACTTATTAATCCCCCAGTGGCTGTTCCAGTGGTGTAGCAAGGGCGGGGCAGTGGGGGTGGTCCGCCCTGGGTGTCAACGGGTGGGGGGGGGTGCTCCGCTGGCGAGTCCCTACCAGCTCCGTCCACCCCCACCGACACAGTCCCCACCTGCCTACCAGCTCCGTCCACCCAGCACTGTCCCGCCCTCTGATGTGACTTCCTATTTCCTCGAGGGCGGGACACGGTGCGGGAAGGGCCGACGACGAGGCGATTTTCTTCCTTTACAGCAGCGCTGCAGATGCGAGGTGCCACGCTGCACAGTGCCGGGTGGACGGAGCTGGTAGGCAGGTGGGGACTGTGTCGGGGGGGGGTGCCTTGGGGGGGTGCACCGACGCCGGGGGGGGGGGGGGTGCCGTGTTGCCCTGCACCCGGGGGGGGGGGGATGCGCAGCAGCGATCCGCCCCGGGTGTCAGCCAACCACGGAACGCCACTGGGCTGTTCTCCCCCTCCCTCTCCCCTGAAAGTGAAACTGGAAAGGGATACCAGGCCCTATGACAGCTTCAGATATTATGGGCATTCCTAACAGAGCAAGGAACACATCTGAAGAGTAGCCTAGTGGTTAGTACAGTGGCCTGTATGCCAAGGGACCCAGGTTCAATTCCTATTTTAACTCTTTGTTTTTGTAATTGTAAGCCCTCCAGAAACAGAAAAATACTTACTGTACTTAAATGTACAATAGCCTTCAGGCTTGTAGGTGTTGTATATATTTAGGTACAGTAGGTATTTTTCTGTTCCTAGAAGGCTCAGGATTACAAAAACAAAGAGTTAAAGTGGGATTTGTACCCTGGGTCCCTTGGTTTACAGTCCACTGCACTAATTGCTAGGCTTCCCCTCTGATCTGTGTGGATGTCTGTGTGGCCATTTTCAAAAATTGCTGCCATACAGACATCCGTGTCCCTTGTCCCCCCACCCCACCCCAGTTCATAATTTGGAAGTTGCAGTTTAAAATGGATGGTGCTGTGTTTAGCGTGTGAGTTTTCCACTATATTTTTTATTAATGGCCATGCGCTAATTTCCTAATTAGCATGTGAACAAAAACAACAACAAAAAGTGGAGAAACTAGATCCGCTACGTGGATAAAAATAGAGGAACAGCAAAAGAGTAGTGAGATCAACACGACACTCCCAAGACACCGTGGGGGCGAGTAATCAAAATGTATTATTGAATAAAAGTAAAAAAGACTTGACAAGGAACCGTGTTTCGGTGAAAAAACGCCTGCTTCAGGAGTCTGTTTGCTAACTTAGCGACACTGTGGTTGTTTCCAGTTCCAATTTTGTTTGTTTTTTAAGTGCATTCATCTATCATTAGCCTTTTTAAAGGCTAGATTTGGTTGTCTCACTTACGGTGTTCCATTCATCGGTTTACACAACAAACAGACTCCTGAAGCAGGCGTTTTTTCTCCGAAACACGGCTCCGTGTTGAGTCTTTTTTACTTTTATTCAATAAAACATTTTGATTACTCGTCCCCCCCACTGTGTCTTGGGAGTGTTGTGTTGATCTCACTACTCTTTTGCTGTTCCTCTAATTAGTGTGTGGCCATGACTGTGGGAGCCCTTACCACCACCTGTTTGGTAGGCACTAAGGGCTCCCACGCTAACCTGCACTAATCAGACAGCTTGCAGCAATGTACCCGCGCTACTCTCTGCCCATAGACATGCCTCCCATGCCAAAAGAAAAAAAACTGTTTTTTAGCACAGGAGTAGCGTGCTGATAGGCACACTACTGCAGGATGCCTCAGCACATCCCGTGGCAGTGTTTTTTTGCCATACCAGTGCCTACTGTGGCTTAGTAAAAGGACCCCTAAATGCACACTATTGGCTAGAAAACAAGTGGGTGAACTGCATGGGGAAAATGAATGGCGTCATGCGGAAATGCATGCCAAGCAGCTCACTATTATGCAGACTGAATAACGCAAAGGTGTAGTTAACTCTCTCCCCCCTCCCCCACAGAGCAGCGGCTTGCTAGTACATAGATGCTCTGGAAAATGTTAAAGGAGCAGCATGCAGGCAAAGACAAACCAAAATTGTGTTCCCCAAATCCCTGCTGGTCTAGTGAGACCATTGTACCCTTGTAGCTCCTCCCCCCACCCTGAGGGGGATAAATATAAGAAAAGGCAGGGATCCATCCCCAGCCCTATTTCAGCCCCTAGCGGTGCTCCCCTAGCTATAACATCTCTGTAAAAATAATGGCTCTTGAAGCCTTGCCCCCCGTTTCAGAGGCCCCAACCCATGTGCAAAAAATAACTTCATTGCAACACACTCCCCACCCTCAGTTCCCAAAGCCTACTTTGCCATCCCTGGTGTCAGATAAAGAACTGATATTAGCGTCAGGAGAATCATTAGAAATAGAAAATGCATCTTGGGAAATTTGTTAGACTCCAAGTTTATTTATTTATTTATTTATTACAAGTTAATGACTTGAACCCCAAATTAGCAGTTAGATTAAAAAAAAGGTTTTTCTCAAGTTACGTCTGCTCATAACCATACAATCTTCTTTGAGCTTTCAAAGTTTTAGAGGTCTAACTCAATCAATTCTTCTCTTGCAATTGGATTATTGCAACTCTTTATGTAAAATGGTGTCTACTAAATTACAGAGAAAACTCCAGCTTCTTCAAAACACAGCCGCTAGGTTGATTTTTAAATTGGGTAAATTCGACAGGGTTTCGCCTCTTATGGAAAATCTTCATTTGCTACCAGTTATTCACATATTGAGTTTAAATTTGCTTGTTTAAGTTTTTAATCTTTTTATAGTCTAGATTGTTAGGGAGTGGTTCAAAATCTTAACTTACCTAATAACTAGTTTTCTTCTAAAAATTCATAGAATTTGAAGGTAAAATTTCCTACCTTTAAACATGTCCATTATAAAACACATATTGAATATTCTTTCTATTATCAAGGGGCAAAGATTTAGAATAACCTTCTGATCCAAATTAGACAATTTTTTTCTTAAACAAATGTAAACCTCTTTGACTTGCTTCAATTACAGGCAGTATATTAAGTCAATAAACAATAAATGATAAACGATTATTACCATTTCTGCAAAGCCTTAAATACATATTTTCGAGATAGTATGTATGTTTCTTTTCTAAGGGGATTTTAAATGTGTAAGATCCTGTGTTGTCAGTAATGGGCAGGAGCTATCCCCAATCACAGTTTGCCTTATTTCAAGTTAGCATTTTCATATCTTGCAAAGAATTCTAGAAAAGTAAGGTTAAACAAAGAAGCATTAGAAGACAAATGTTCAGCTTGTCTGGGCATTTTCTCTAGAAAGCAGAGATATCACAGCTGCAAAAAATGAGATATAAGAGTGAATGAAAAAAGACCAGAGAGAAACCTATACGGTGAGAAAAGAGTTCAAACTTGGAAAAGTTGGGGGCATAGGGTCAGAGATGGAGAAGTGAGATAGATATTGCTGGAATGGAATGAAAACAGGGAAATAGGATCAATAGGCATGACAAATAAAGCTTTAGTATTAGGGAAAAGGAGATGTAGAGAAAGAGGAGGGATGGAGGAATAAAACAGATGAAGGGAGAGATGGGGAGATGTGAGAGAATAGATTTAAGCAGGGAAGCAGGAAAGATGGTGAGAAGTGAGATGTCAGAAGTTTAGTACAATGTATGTGTTTGGATATCTGTGTTTAATGCTTAAACCACTTTACTGAAATTCAGTACAAGGTAGATAGAAAGTACATTAACCAAGACAACTCTGACACACCATCTTATTTGCAACATATAATCACCTGTAAAACAACATTATTAAATTTTTAAACTTTTCAATACATACCCTATCCCCATCCCCCCAATTGTCCACACCCTCCTTTCACTATGACCAACTGAACCTTCAAATACCAGAAAAAAGGCCTTAGACACTTAGGTGTCACACTTTGGCTCCCTAATAAGTCCTGATTCTCATAACCACTGTGTCAGACTTTGTGTGGGTCTTCCTTCATTAAGGGGTCCTTTTACTAAGCTGTGGTAAAAGAGGGCCTGCGCTAGCATCAGTGCGGGTTCTTGACAGGTGCTGAGGTCCCCTTTTACCGCAGCGGGTAAAAGGCTGGCCATTTTTGGTGAAAGAAATGGCCATGCGGTAAGTGAACCACTTACCACGTGGCCATTTCAAGGTGAGCACTTAACTGCCACCCGTTGAGGTGGCGGTAAGGGTTCCTGCACTAACCTGGCAGTAACCGAGCAGTGCACAGTACTGTCTGATTACCACCAGGTAAGCCTCGGTGCTACAAAAATAGAAAATATTTTTGTAGTGCATGAAATGGTGCTCACTGGAAGTGGGAACTACTGCTGGTAGTTCCGGATTGGCGCGCTGCAAGCCCATTGCCAACCCTTTAGTAAAAGGGACCCTAAGTTGTCTACATTCATGCCCCATTTAACATAACGTAGCCCAGTTCAAATCTCACTGCAACGCCTTATGATACTGGACAAGTTACTTACCCTGAAATTCTATAAAACTCTCAAAAAATTGTGCATGCAATTTAATTGAATAATGAGCCAATTAGTGCTGATGATTGGGTGCTAACAATCAATTATCAGTGCTAATTGGCTTCTATTAGAAATTATGCAAGTAAATTATACAAGTGAAACCAACAAGGACCGTATCAAGGTAGACAGAACCTGGTCATCATTCACAACACCTACAACCAACTCAGTTAAAACAATGATAACAAAATACGCACACACTAGCTGCCTACTAGACAACTGCCCCAACTACCTGATGAAAAATACAGCAGACTGGTTCATTAATCACCTCACAGAACACATAAAATACATGTTTTCGAATGGGTACTTCCCCATTGGAATGGAAAAATCATACTGACTCCAATCCCCAAAAATGCAACTTACAAGATCAGCGAACTCACAAATTATAGACCAGCTGCTTCCATACCACTACTAACCAAAACGATGGAGGGTCTAGTGGCACAACAACTAATGGAATATTTAACACAATTCTCCATCCTTCAAAACTCATAATCAGGCTTCAGACCACTACACAACACTGAAAACAGTTACAACTACACTGATAACAAACTTCAGAAGATTAATAAGCCAAAGCCAGAAAATCCTACTACTACAATTTGACATGTCGACTGCCTTCAATATGGTAGACCACACAACACTAATGACCCTACTTGACAACATGGGAATCAATGGGGCAGTGGCAACTTGGTTCAACAGATTCTTAAGAACTAGCTCATACCTAGTAAAGATGTCCTCCCAACTTTCAGAATGTGGGGTGCCACAAGGCTCCCCAATATCACCGATATTGTTTCATATCATGATGGCCCCACTAGAAAAGAAACTGGAAAGAATGGAATTTAATCCATTTATATATGCCGATGATGTGACTATCTACATACCGTTTAACAAATATATCACAGAGATAGCGGATAAGGTTAAATCAGGACTGGACCTCATGGAAGACTGGGCCACAACTTTCAAACTTAAACTAAACAGAGACAAAACTAAATTCCTAGTTTTGCCAGTCAACAAAACCCCATGACTTCCTATGCGACCAAAAGACATACCCAATCGAATCACAACTAAAAATATTAGAAATCATTATAGACAAACACATATCTCTTAAAAACCAAGTCTCAACAGTCATATCAAAGTGCTTTAAAACCTTATGGAAACTAAGAAGAATTAGAGACCATTTTCGTAGACAATCCTTCTGTCTAATAGTACAATCAATGATACTGTCCCAACTGGATTACTGCAACACAGCATACATTGGATGCACAGAAAACATATTAAAATCGCTGCAAACCATACAAAATACAGCAGCAAGACTGATTTTCAGAAAATCAAAATATGAAAGAGCAACCCCACTGCTTACAATGGTACACTGGCTTCTAGTCAAGGCCAGACTGTTCTTCAAAACTAGCACTCTCATTTTCAAGATACTGTATGGCACGTCTCCCAATTACATATTAGACTTGATTGAATTATTTCAGAGGAATGCAAGTCCAGAGAACAGAAGTTATCTATTACTCCATCTGCCCAACTGTAGAAACATAACCTACAAATCCAACTACATGGCTGGATTCAGCTAACTGGGTTCCAAATGGTGGAACTTGATTCCTAAGACCTTAAGAAGCATCACCGAGTACCTTCAGTTCAGGAAAGGCCTAAAAACCTACCTCTTCAAGAAATATTATGGTTAACCACTTATGATACAAATGTCCAATACTAAATGTAATGATGATAATTACAATGACTGTAATGCAATACTAAATACAAAAGAATGTAACATCTGCTAAATGAAAATTGTAAGCCACAATGAACATAATTGTGGGATATACGAATAAATGAGTACATAAATAAATAAATAAATTTAGGTGCTGAGATCTATGTGTAAAAATTACACGCAGATCCATAAAGGGGACATGGCCATGGGAGGGTCATGGGTGGATTAGGGATTGTTCCTACAATTTACTCTTGCAGTTATAGAATTAGGGGGATCTGTGCCTATTAGGCATGGGGATTTACACCAAGGTTTCATTGGTGCAAATGGTCACACCTAAGCATAGCCATGATTCCCGGTGTTAAGTACAATTCTATAAACGGTGCCTAACTTTAAGCACCGTTTATGGAATAGCACCAAATGATATTTTTTCCGGGGCTGACTTTTATGCCCCAGTTCTAGAACTTAGTCCTCAAACTTCTAGTGCCTCAGGCACAAACCTAGATTGTGAGCCCTCCATGGACAGAAAAATATGTACCAGAAGGTACACCACTTCGATACCTTTCATGCTTTCAGGCAGTGTGTAAAAAATTAATAATAATACAGCCACAAGCATGCAGACCTACCCACATCCATGGCTAGATAGTGACAACTTGTGTGGTATCTGTGAGAGGGCAAGCATGATACCCCATTACATGTAGTTCAAACTTAACTATGAATTCTAGTAGAGAATGAAAAAAGATATACACCCTGTTACTTTAAGAACACCCTTTTCGATCCGGTAGAGGTTACCGCTTCCAATTTCTCCATCTGCATAAGATCGTGAAATAGGCTCTTGCATGCAGAGTAGGAAGGAGGATCAGGATTTCTCCAAATCTTTACAGCACACTTTTTTCTCACCAGCCAAGCTTTCCAAAAAGTATTGGCATCTCCCCTTAACTTTTAAAGCCTCCAGCATTTCCATTATAACCACTACTTCCAACGTTAACTCCTGGTCCAACAAGTTCTCCAGATATGTCATCACCCTGATCCAAAATGTCTGTATTGTATGGAAGGTTCATAGCATAAATGCCTCTGTCCACTCCACCCGTCAAGCTTTGGTCTGAGGAATGTACCCTATATGATGGGCCCATGCTTGTGAAATATAGGTCCACATAACAATTTTATACTGGATCTCTCTCTATAGTCAGAAATCAACAAGGCAGGCGATCCGCCAAATCCAGCGTGGAAGATAAAATGAAGAGGCAGATCTTGTAACAAACACAACGTCTTTATTCAGTAAAAAGCTCCCAGGTTTTCAATCATCTGTGCCTGACATGGCCATGTTTCGCTGCATCAGGGGCAGAACAACTAAAGAAACAAACATTAAAAAATTCAGACATTAGCATATCAAATAAAAAAATTCATAATAAAACCAGGGGGAACTCCATTAAGTAAAATCTATACTAATGTTTAATACCTAAGACATAGAAATGCTGCTATTTCTGTACATAAGAACAGAATAAATAAATAGAACTTAAAAGTGCATCAAAATATGCATAACTATAAAAGAACCACTAGTATAAGTTAAAAACCAACTGAAAAAAGACGGGGGAGGGTAAAACAGAGAGGCTTACCCAGCTGATGTGAAACTGCAAATGTCACTTTCCTTGATCCAGCAAACAAAACAACACAAGCACTGTCTGATAAGAAATAAAATAACCATCACGGTTTAAAACGCACAATTGCTGAAAAACATCTCAAAAATCTGAAAAAAAGGGTTTTTCTCACTTACTCATGTACCGTCAGGCTAGGAATTCTAGCAATCCCTTTAACCTGTCAAGGAAAGAGGCAATTCTATATTCCATTTCACAGCCCACAATTCACATCTAATAATATTTTTTTACATTTTCGGCTCCTCAGCTATCTTCTGTCACAAAGAAATGTTTTTATAGTTTATGTCAATTTCAAGCTCTCTGTAACTATCTTGATGACTCAGCTCAAAATGCTGTTACACGCTTGTATTATTTCTCAGCTCGACTATTTTAATGTTGGTATATGCTGGTATCAACATCTCAGAGATCAAGCATCTACAGGTTGTTAACAATATGGCTGCATACCTACTATTCCTTGCTCACAAACATGATACAGAATACAATTCAGTATTCTAGTTTTGGCTCACAAAGTTCTCTATACTGATGTCCTTCCCTATCTGTCCTCTGTTATTATCCGTCTGTCTATCTATCTATCTATCTATCTATCTATCTATCTATCTATCTATCTATCTATCTATCTATCTATCTATCTATCTATCTATCTATCTATCTATCTATCTATCTATCTATCTATCTATCTATTGTCATTTATTAACTGCCTCTATGAAGAGATTCACTCAAGGCAGTGTATAGCAGGTACAGTTTAACATATAACTTACAATTTTGTTAACAGCATAACAATAGTAAAATAACCAAGAATAAACATAAATACAATAAATGAGGTAAACTTGAAAACAGTAAACTGAAACCTAATAATAGAACTACCGTGAAACAGTATGAAAAGTATACACATTTAACAAAACTAGAATTCAAATACCAACGATATAACACAATGTTAGCATAATATTAATGATACATCTAACAAGCATGCATTAGAATATTCAACTAACATAGATATGATGCTAAACATTTTCTACAATATGGCTTACCATATAGCTGAGGAACCAAGAGCTGGACTCGCGTAGGCCCTTATGCACCTTTGTAGAAAGGCCCCTTAGATAGGCTGGATATAAAAAAGCTTTTAAATAAATACATAAAATTCTGTGGAAATATAGAGGAGTGTGGTAGCCGTGTTAGTCCACTCTTAAGGTTATCAATAGAAATCAAACAAAATAAAACATGGAAAAGAAAATAAGATGATACCTTTTTTATTGGACATAACTTAATACATTTCTTGATTAGCTTTCGAAGGTTGTCCTTATTCGTCAGATCGGAAATAAGCAAATGTCTTCATTTGCTTTTTCATGCGGCTGTATGCGGTATCTTCCATCTTAAGTAGAGGAGTGTGGTAGCCGTGTTAGTCCACTCTTAAGGTGGAAATATAGAATGAAGACTAGGATATGAATTTTGGGAGGAGTTCTAAAATTTGTTTTGAAGCTCAGGAAAGACTTGAGCTCTTTTCAGAATACCAGCTTTTACTAATACCTCTTTTCTCTAACAGAAGGCCTCTGGTTGGGAATGGAAAGTCCAATCCTTCAAAGAGACACCGAGACCGGCTTAATGCTGAGTTAGACCGCTTGGCCAGCCTTCTGCCTTTCCCGCCTGAAATCATTTCTAAATTGGATAAGCTATCAGTCCTGCGTCTCAGTGTCAGCTATCTGCGGGTGAAAAGCTTCTTCCAAGGTAGGCTGTTTAAAGCCATGTGCAGTGAGACACAACTGAAATTGTGCAATACATCAAAGTGGCTGTGCCATTGAATTTTCTGTGTTTTTATCTAAGGAACACACTTTTGAGGATATAGACAAACAGAGACCGTTTGTTACTATTTTAGAAGAACTGGGGTGTCAGGTATCAACTGAAATCATAATACATTGCATTTTACTTTCAAAGCTGTTTTTCAATGCCATGTACTGTAACACAGAGATGTGATTTGGGCTGTGCCAAATGAACCATTTCTCATGTTACAGTAGTGTTCAAAAGTTACCAGCACTAAGCAGATATCTCTCAGCAATACTGGGTTTCTGTGCAATTTTGCAGTCCTACAGTACGAATTTTGGGAAGTTCAACTACATTGCAGGTTCTTGCATGGAAAAACATGGCCCAGTTCAATTAAAAAACCCCTCATAATTGCAAGTGTTTATTTTTGGAACTAGTACTGGAAAGTTAATACACTCAGACACTCCCTCTTGACTGATTAAAATTGCTTGAGGAAGGAAGTGCAGTAGTCTTGAAAGCTTGGTGGGAATATAGGAGCCAACTTTTCAAAATGATTGGGGGATCTAAACTCAATACAAGTGAATGCAAATTTCTTTTCAAACAAAGTTGCTCAAATTTGTATAGAGATGATGCAGGCTAATTCTGTAGATGACATTGATTTTTTTTTACATCACGGTCATGTCATGAGTCAGGTATTCTGGTTGATGGTCTGGGATAAAATTTCAATTATTAATTATGATGAAATTAAGTCCTTCTTATTGAAATGTTCACATTCTCACTGTTCTCTTGACCAATGTCCTGTTTCATTGATGTCTTCTATTCCTAGGAAAGCTATACAGTTGCTCACAACTAGCATTAATGATCTATTACAATCTGGTGCTCTTCCGCTAGATATGGACCAAATAGTTCTTACACACATATTGAAGGGATCTGGATTAGATTTGACTTCTCTACCTAACTACCGCCCAGTAGCTGGTATTCCTATATTTCCATATCATCATGCTGATCAATCCATAGACTGGTGGGTTGTGTCCATCTACCAGCAGGTGGAGATAAGGAGCAAACTTTTGCCTCCCTATATGTGGTCATGTGCTGCCGGAAACTCCCCAGTATGTTCTCTATCTCAGCAGGTGGTGGTCACACACAGCAGCAGCTCTGGCTAGGCCTCCAAGCCTAATTTTTAGGTTTTGTTGAGTGCCTAGGGTTGAGGGCTCTTCTTGAGCAAGTGCAAACCTGGTGGCGCCAGGTCCCTCCTTTTCTCCCCCCTCCCGCTGGCTCCGTTAAAAAAAAAAAAAAAATTTTGAACGTCCTTAAAGGCGTTTATTTCGACGTTTATTTAAACGTTTATTGCAGCTACTCACTGGGACACCAGGTCGTTACAGCTCGGAGCGGAAAGCAGGTAATTTTTACCTTTTTATAGCGGGCAGGGGGTTCCCCGATTGATCTCCACGTGGCCTATGGCGTCGGAGGGCGAGGGCGCAAAGAGTCGCTCCCCGGATCGCTTGGGCGCTTCTAGAGGGGATGCGGGGGTCTTAAAGTCTGATTCGCCCTTGTTGGGTGACAGTTTCGTGACCGATGAGTGTCCCGGTCCTTCCTCCGGTGTGGCGGTTTTTCCCGCCATAAACGCCCATCCCCCACTGCTCGCCTCCGCCATCTTGGCCGGCCACGCGGCTCGGACGGCTTCTTCTTGGGCCGCCCTTGAGGTGGGAGACATTAATGCCATGAACGCCCTTAATTTGGGCGACGGCACAAAAGTGGCTAAAGTTAAGCGCCGTTCTTCCCGCGCGGCTCCTTTGCGGAGTGTCGCGCCGGACGCCATCTTGGATGCGCAGCATGTCTCTCCCCCGCTCTTGCGAGCGCCGGTTGAGGGTGCGTCTAGGGCTGTAGCCCAGGCTGCGGAAGTGCACAGTCTGGGGGGTTTCTCCCCCGAGTTTGTTTTGCTGCTGCATCAGGCCTTCCTTCTGCAAAACGCTGCCCCTGCTCCCTCGTCTGGTAAAGAGGTTGAGGCTCCCGGAGGTAAACGCCCTCGGGTTGATTCCCAGGCCTTGGAGGACTTTGTCTCCTCCGATGTAGATGAGGGCAGCGTATCTGAGTTCTCTCAACGGTCCTTTGCGGATTCCTTGGAGGAGACGGATCCCCGCTCGGATGGAGCGGATGACCCCTCTGCAGCGCGGCTCTTTAGCTCAGAGGATTTGCCCAACCTGTTAGTGCAGGCCATGGGCATTTTGAAGATTTCCTCTCCGGAGGACGTCTCTCCCTCAGCCCCTGTTGGCTCTGCCATTATGCTGGGGACGAAGCGCCCGCTTAGAACCTTCCACGTGCATGATGCCATGCACACCTTAATTTCGGCTCAATGGGATGTCCCGGAAGCGAGCCTTAAAGTGGCTAGGGCTATGTCCCGCCTCTATCCTTTGCCTGAAAGTGAACGTGAGGCCTATCTGTGGCCTACCATGGATTCTTTAATCACTGCGGTGACTAAGAAAACGGCGTTGCCGGTGGAAGGTGGCACGGCCCTAAAGGACGCCCAAGACAGAAGATTGGAGGCGGCCTTAAGGTCGTCCTTTGAGGCGGCTGCTTTAAGTTTGCAGGCCTCAGTTTGCGGCTCCTATGTGGCCAGGGCGTGCCTGACTATGGTGCAGCGGGCTTCCCCCTCGGATCATTCCTTGAGGGCTGATTGGCCGGCCCTGGAATCGGGCTTAGCCTATTTGGCAGACTTGCTGTATGATGTCTTGAGGGCCTCAGCTAAAGGCATGGCTCAGACAATCTCTGCGCGGCGGTGGCTTTGGCTGAAGCATTGGTCTGCTGACCACGCCTCTAAATCCCGCCTGGCTAGATTGCCTTTTAAAGGCAAGCTACTCTTTGGGGTCAAGCTGGACAAAATCGTGACCGATCTCGGCACGTCTAAGGGCAAGAAGTTACAAGAGGTCAGGGCTCGGGCTAGTACTCGCCCCGGTACCTCCAGAGGACGGTTTCAGGAAGCCCGTTGGTACCGCCCGGGCAGGTCGGGCTCCTCTGCCCCCTCTTCCTTCAAGAGGAACTTCTCCCCCAAGCAGCATTCCTTTCGCAGAGACCGCCGTCCCGGAGGTGCTCCCTCCGGTCCTCCCCCAGGGTCTCGTACCCAATGACGGGGCCTTGGTCCACGCCCCAGTGCAGATTGGAGGACGGCTGTCCTCGTTGCTGGGCGAGTGGACCACAATAACTTCAGACGCTTGGGTGCTGGAAGTCATCAGAGACGGCTACAAGCTAGAGTTCTGCCGACCCTTAAAAGACGGGTTTGTACTCTCTCCCTGCAAGTCTCCGGTCAAAGCTGTGGCAGTGCAGCAGACCTTGGACAACCTGATCCGCCTGGGTGCGGTCGTTCCGGTGCCAGAAAATCAGCTTGGCAAGGGGCGTTACTCCATTTACTTTGTGGTACCAAAGAAAGGAGGTTCTGTACGGCCTATCCTCGACCTCAAAGGGGTCAATCGGGCCTTGAAAGTTCGGCACTTTCGCATGGAGACTCTCCGCTCTGTTATAGCGGCAGTGAAGGCAGGGGAGTACCTGGCATCCTTGGACATCAAGGAAGCGTACTTGCATATTCCCATCTGGCCTCCTCATCAACGCTTTCTGCGTTTTGCAGTCCTGGGCCAACACTTCCAGTTCAGAGCCCTCCCGTTCGGGTTGGCTACTGCTCCGCGGACCTTCTCCAAAGTAATGGTGGTCATCGTGGCCTTCCTGAGGAAGGAAGGAGTACAAGTCCATCCTTATCTGGACGACTGGTTGATCCGAGCCCCCTCTTATGCAGAGTGCGGCAAAGCTGTGAACCGGGTGGTTGCTCTTTTGAGCTCCCTGGGGTGGATCATCAACTGGGAGAAAAGCCAGCTGCGCCCAACTCAGTCCCTGGAGTATCTGGGAGTTCGATTCGACACCCAAGTGGGCAGAGTGTTCCTGCCAGACAATCGGATTGTCAAGCTTCAGGCTCAGGTGGACCAGTTCCTAGTAGCCTCTCCTCTTCGGGCTTGGGACTATGTGCAGCTGTTGGGCTCTATGACGGCCACGATGGAAGTAGTGCCCTGGGCCAGGGCTCATATGAGACCACTACAACACTCTCTGCTGCAGCGCTGGACTCCGATGTCGGAGGATTATGCTGTGCGCCTTCCCTTGGACCCAGCAGTGTGCAAGGCGCTGAGCTGGTGGACGCAGACAGACAAGTTGTCTGCAGGAATGCCTCTGGTGACCCCGGAGTGGATTGTCGTCACGACAGACGCCTCTTTGTCGGGCTGGGGAGCCCACTGCTTGGGAAGGACAGCGCAGGGGCTCTGGTCTCCTGCAGAGGCAAAGTGGTCTATCAACCTCCTGGAACTCAGAGCCATTCGGTTGGCGCTTTTGGAGTTCATCCCGGTACTGGCGTTGAAGCCAGTACGGGTCCTGTCGGACAATGCCACGGCTGTGGCCTATGTCAACCGCCAGGGAGGTACCAAGAGCGCCCCTCTAGCCAAGGAGGCCTTGAATTTATGCCAGTGGGCAGAAGCGAACCTGGAACAGCTGTCAGCGGCCCACATTGCCGGAGTCATGAATGTCAAGGCGGACTTTCTCAGTCGCCATACCTTGGAGCCCGGAGAGTGGCAGCTACAGTGGGGGAAATAAGTATTTGATCCCTTGCTGATTTTGTAAGTTTGCCCACTGACAAAGACATGAGCAGCCCATAATTGAAGGGTAGGTTATTGGTAACAGTGAGAGATAGCACATCACAAATTAAATCCGGAAAATCACATTGTGGAAAGTATATGAATTTATTTGCATTCTGCAGAGGGAAATAAGTATTTGATCCCCCACCAACCAGTAAGAGATCTGGCCCCTACAGACCAGGTAGATGCTCCAAATCAACTCGTTACCTGCATCATAGACAGCTGTCGGCAATGGTCACCTGTATGAAAGACACCTGTCCACAGACTCAGTGAATCAGTCAGACTCTAACCTCTACAAAATGGCCAAGAGCAAGGAGCTGTCTAAGGATGTATGTTTTGGGTCATTGTCGTGCTGGAAGACCCAGCCACGACCCATTTTTAAGGCCCTGGCGGAGGGAAGGAGGTTGTCACTCAGAATTGTACGGTACATGGCCCCATCCATTCTCCCATTGATGCGGTGAAGTAGTCCTGTGCCCTTAGCAGAGAAACACCCCCAAAACATAACATTTCCACCTCCATGCTTGACAGTGGGGACGGTGTTCTTTGGGTCATAGGCAGCATTTCTCTTCCTCCAAACACGGCGAGTTGAGTTCATGCCAAAGAGCTCAATTTTTGTCTCATCTGACCACAGCACCTTCTCCCAGTCACTCTCGGCATCATCCAGGTGTTCACTGGCAAACTTCAGACGGGCCGTCACATGTGCCTTCCGGAGCAGGGGGACCTTGCGGGCACTGCAGGATTGCAATCCGTTATGTCGTAATGTGTTACCAATGGTTTTCGTGGTGACAGTGGTCCCAGCTGCCTTGAGATCATTGACAAGTTCCCCCCTTGTAGTTGTAGGCTGATTTCTAACCTTCCTCATGATCAAGGATACCCCACGAGCTGAGATTTTGCGTGGAGCCCCAGATCTTTGTCGATTGACAGTCATTTTGTACTTCTTCCATTTTCTTACTATGGCACCAACAGTTGTCTCCTTCTCGCCCAGCGTCTTACTGATGGTTTTGTAGCCCATTCCAGCCTTGTGCAGGTGTATGATCTTGTCCCTGACATCCTTAGACAGCTCCTTGCTCTTGGCCATTTTGTAGAGGTTAGAGTCTGACTGATTCACTGAGTCTGTGGACAGGTGTCTTTCATACAGGTGACCATTGCCGACAGCTGTCTGTCATGCAGGTAACGAGTTGATTTGGAGCATCTACCTGGTCTGTAGGGGCCAGATCTCTTACTGGTTGGTGGGGGATCAAATACTTATTTCCCTCTGCAGAATGCAAATAAATTCATATACTTTCCACAATGTGATTTTCCGGATTTAATTTGTGATGTGCTATCTCTCACTGTTACCAATAACCTACCCTTCAATTATGGGCTGCTCATGTCTTTGTCAGTGGGCAAACTTACAAAATCAGCAAGGGATCAAATACTTATTTCCACCACTGTACATATGTTAAGGAAAAGCTATGTAGAGGTATTCAAGTTATTCTTCAGTTTGACATATCAGCTGCGTTTGATGCAGTAGATCGTGTCTTGCTGTTGCAATGTCTGAGCCAAATAGGAATGCCTGGCACTGTATATAAATGGTTCCATGAATTTTTAGTTATTCGGAGTTATTCTGTGAAACAGAATAAACAATTATCAGACTATTGGTTTTGAGGATGTGGAGTCCTTCAGGGATCCCCTCTCTCTCTGGTTCTCTTTAAATTTTTTGTGTTGTCTCTTGGCAGGATAGAGTTGGGCTTAGGGAAATTGTTGCTATCCTAAGCTGATGATATTATGTTGTTATTGCCAGTTCCAGCTTTATACTCTGATTTGTCATACTCTGTCACAATAGGGATTAATGCAATACAAGATTGGGCATTAGGTAATAAACTGAAGCTGAACCCTCAAAAAACTACTGTGGTTTAGAACTCGGGGTATTGAAATCAGAAGTGTAACCAGTTTGAGGGCACGGGGGAGTGAGAGCTGACTGCCGATGGCACTGACGCTTAAGTTAAATGCAACAGATCATGTCAAAAATAGGCACCGGTGTTGTCAGAAGTCCGTTTGGGGGAGCAGCTGCTCCCCTGGCGACCCTACCTCTGATTGAAATATCTACCTCTTTGATTTTGTCTACTGATAAAGTTCTGAAGGTGGAAACAGAATCAAGGGTATTATGGGTTTTTCTTGATTCTTCTTTAACTTATGGATCACAAATTAATCAACTGTGGCGGACAATAGTTTTTAAAATGAGGCAGCATGCTTATGCTTTGCTAGTTCAAATGCTTATTCTGCCTCATTTGGTTTACTGCAATGTCCTGTTTTTTTGGTTTACTTTCCAAAAATCTTTTAAAGATTGTAGCTGATACAGAAGATATAGCAGTGTCTCACCATACATTGAAAAATTACATTGGCTCAATGTTAATGAGAGAATTAAATTTAAAGCAGTTTGTTTAATTTTTCAAATTCTACATGGGTCCACTTCAGAATTATTGATTAAACTCACTTCACTTTTTATTGGATGTTGTCTGCATCTTCAAGATCAACTGATCTTATGCCCAGGTTTTTGAAAATAGTAAATGCTATATTCTCAGTTTTGGGAGTGTCAGTGTGGAATTCTCTTCCTTCTTATATTAGGATTGAATATAGCTATGTTGTCTTCAGGAAGAAGTTGAAAACCTTTTCATTACTATGTGTATCTTAACCGGGAATGGGATGGGGGTCTATCATGAGGGTCCTTATAGAAGAGCGTATATTTTTGCACCCTGATGTGAATACACCTTTGGGAATACCTCTTTAGCTGCTGTGAGAAAGGACAGATTTCAGCTAGGAATGGATATCTATTTAGGTAAATGCTTCTGTCCAATATGGGCAGGGCTTAATGGAATGCAGTTTCACCATATACTTTTCACTCTCCAGAGGAACAGGTGTGTGCTGTTGTAGCTCCTCCCTTCCAGGAAGCCTGCATATTAATGCATATTGGGTATGGAGCAAAGCAGAAAACAATCATTCTGCTCCCTAGTCCAGCCCCTCTTCTCTTATTGCCCTTGACCCTGGCCCACATACCTGCTCTTCCTCTGGCTCCACAGTTCCTTATGTCTACATATTTAACCCTGACTAATGGGGTAATTTTATAAAGCATTTCACGCCACCGCAGGAATCAACCTTCCCTTGCAGCGTTCAAACAGGCTTTGAAAACTTACTTATTCTCATCTGCCTTTCCTCAACTCCATTGACTTTTCAACTCTCCTTAACCTCTATTGCAACCCCTTGCTCCTCCTTTCTATCTTTTTTTCCCTTTCTCTATTTTTGAAGTTGGCGCATGCTGTTTCCTGCGGTAGAAAATATTTTTCTATTTTCTACTGCGGGTGGGGTGTTCCCAGCGTTAATTAGCAGTGTGGTCATATTGGCGAGTGCTGCATAAGTACCGTGTGTATAGCTTGTGAGCCCTTACCGCTAGGGCAGGCCAGGGAGGAAAGGAGAGAAGTCCGAAGAGAGGCGATCAGCTGTTGTTGCCTGCTGCAGCCGGTGCAGCGCCTTCACACGGAGGTGAGAGGTGCTGTGAGGGCCCGGTGGCAGACGGAGGGGGGCGGGTGGCGGGGGGAGCGGCGTCAATGATGACCTCAGGGGGGTGGGGCCACGAGGGTGCAGAGGATGGCAGGGAATCTCTGTCATTTCAAGGGAGGGGGGAGTGGCGGCGACCTCGGGGGGGGCTGGGGCTGCAGAAAGCTCTTTCAATGCAGGGGGGAGTGGCAGCGGCAACCTCGGGGGGTGGGGGGCGAAGGCCGTCTATAAAGGACATCCATAAAGGACGTCCATAGGCACTCATCGTTTTTTTTGTTGTTGTTTTATTTTTTGATGTCCTTGGCATGCGCAGAGCAGCCAGCATAATGCTTGGCTGCTCTGTGCATGCTCTACCGGCCAATTCTCCGACTGTTTTATGAGGGATTAAAGAATGCAAGTGAGCTGCAACAAGCAGCTCATTGGCATTCCCTTTCTTTGATGCATTGCCGTTCCCTACTGATTCGCTATGGAATCGGTAAGGGAAGGGCTCTTTACGTGGGGTTAGTGCATCTGCTCCTTAGTCGTTAGAGGAGGGGAGTTTCCATGCACTCTTGTTCTGAGCATTGGAGGCAATCACTAATGAGCTCATTTTAATACTAGCAAGCTCATTAGCATAGGAATTTCAGTCACTGCTTCTGTGCACGGTAAAGCAGTGGCTGAAAGCCTTTGTGCATTAGGTGCACAGTAACATTTCATTTAGACTGGTTAAAACCAGTGTAAATGAGATGAGACAGTGCAAGCCTGATTTGCTTTGTGCATCTGCTCCTGAGTGTGGTAACCTTACTATTGATCAAGCTTAAAAAAAAGAGGCAACTGATGGCATTGATATAGAAGATGAGAAACCTAATATGGTGGCAGTGAGAGTTTTTGATGCCTCCTGTGTTTTCAATCATTTGTGTTTAAACATTGTGTTCTGTCTTGCATGATGTTGCATGTCTTTGTAAAATAGTTACTTTTTGGACTTTTCACATAAGTGCCTATTATTAAATTAGTCCTCATATGACTTTGAGGAGCAGCCTAGTGGTTGGTACAGTGGATTTTGATCCTGGGAAACTGGGTTTGATTCCCACTACAGCAACTTGTGACTCTGAGCAAGTCACTTAACCCTCTATTGCCTCAGGTACAAATAAGTGCCTGTATATACTATGTAAACCACTTTGAATGTAGTTGCAAAAACCACAGAAAGGCAATATATCAAGTCCCATTGCCCCCTTTTACTAAAGCTTAGCGTGCACTAACAGACATTAGTTTGGCCCTTAGGTATAAAATAGGACACCCACCACTTAGTACACACTGTGCTTTGGTATTTATTTATTTATTGCATTTGTATCCCACATTATCCCACCTATTTGCAGGCTCAATGTGGCTTACATATTTTGTTAGCAAAGTCATTGCAGGGTGACAGATACATTTAACATTGTGTCGAGGTTAGGTAAGGGTAGAAGGAAGAAGAAAGGGGTGATTAGGTAGTTATAGTAGGTGAGTTATCTTGGCTGAATGGTAATTATAGTAGGTGAGTTATCTTGGTTGAGTGGGTTGTCAGGCAGATTTGTGTGGCCGTTAGTTCTCATTGTATGCCTTGTTGAAGAGATATGTCTTTAGAGATCTGCGAAAAATAGTTGTTTCGTGGTAAAAGTGTCCCTATGTTTTTAAGTAAGAGTCTTATTTATAACTAGGAAGAGAAATTGTAAGTGCTGGAGATATTTAGGGATAATTCCTCTAACTTAGTTCATATGAAGCTTTTTTAATTTGAGAGTTTTAGGTCTACAGGCAGATATGTTGAGGCCTGTGAAATCTGATAAAGGAGGACATTTTAAGGGCTGGCCTGAGGATATCTGATGCCCTGGGCAAACCTACTGCCATGTGCCACTCCCTCCCAGGTATACTGCATTCACATTGAGGTGCAAATAATGATCAGTATATGTGTAATGCAGCTTCATTGCTACCCCCCTTAATAACCTAGGAGATAAAACAAACCCCTGAGGCATAAGCGAGCAGAGGAATTGAAATCTCATGTAAGGTCTGTCTTGCCTGATTTTCCAGAAGTGACCTAAACCATTGTAAGATCTTTCATTTGACCCATTGTGACCAATTGATTTAGTAAAACAGTACGATCAATTGTGTCAAATAAAAATATTAGATCCAAGAAAACTGAAATGCTGTCATTGCCTTTATCCCATCCCTGCCTAAGGTTGTTATACAAGGCCAGTACAGTGGTTTCATTTGCACAGTCTGATCTAAAATTTAACTTACAAAGATCATAGTGGCAATTTGCATTAAAAAAAAATCAACTGATCATTAACAGCTTTTTCAATTAGTTTCCCCCAAAATGGTGTATTAGTGATTGGTCTATAATTATTAAACTGATCTAGTGAAAGTTTTTTTTTTTTGGTGGGGGGGGGGGGGGGGGGGTTCCCCAACATTGGACACCTCACTATACATATTTCAACTGTTTATTGTAAGATAAACATAAGCCGTTTATTTACAGTATGTAGAGTTGAATCAGAAGCCTTATTGCCCCAGGGCAAGAGTCTTGATCTGGATATTCACTGTTATTGATCAACGGGTAGGGAGATTCTGAAGAGTGAATTGACTTGTTGCAGATGGTGAGACTAAACAGGAAGATGCTCAAAAAGGTAGGGTATTGAGGGTATTGGGCTAGATTCTATATATGGCGCCTAAGCGTGGTAAACATTTCCGCCTAAGCGTATTCTATAAGTGGCGCTTAGATTAAGGCACATTACTTAGAATATGCTTAGTTGATATTCTAGCCCCTAAATCTATGCACCTCCATTTACACCAACAAAAACGTGACATAAATTCTAGTGCATAGATTTAAGCGCAGAACATCATATTCTATAAAAGTGTGTGTAAATTTTGGAATGCCCATTTCCCCACCCAGAACCACACCCCGTTTTGGCTGTGCGCATTAGAATTTAGACACAGTGAATTACAGAATAAGCTTGACAAGTTATGTATGCAAATTCTAATTATTGCCAATTAGTGCTCATTATTGCTTAAGTGCAATTAACAATGCTGATTAGCTTATAAAGCCAATTAAGTTACGTGCATTGTTATAGAATACGCTTGGATTTCAGCGTGGAACACTAGCCACCTTATAATTGAAAGAGAAAAACGCCTAGATTTCGACCCAAATCGGGAGATAGACGTTTATCTCACAAAAACGAATAAATTGGTATAATGGAAAGCCGATTTTGGACGTTTTCAACTGCACTCCATCGCGGAAGCGTACAAAGTTGACGGGGGCATGTCAGAGGCGTGGCGAAGGTGGAACTGGGGCGTGGTTATCGGCCGAAGAGAGATGGGCGCCTTTCGCCGATAATGGAAAAAAAGTATGCGTTTGTAGCTAGAATTTAGGGCACTTTTCCTGGACCCCGTTTTTTCACGAATAAGGCCCCAAAAAGTGCCCTAAATGACCAGATTACCACCAGAGGGAATCGGGGATGACCTCCCCTGGCTCCCCCAGTGGTCACTAACCCCCTCCCACCACAAAACATGATGTTTCATAACTTTTTATTTTCACCCTCAAATGTCATACCCACCTCCCTGGCAGCAGTATGCAGGTCCCTGGAGCAGTTGTTAGGGGGTGCAGTGGACTTCAGGCAGGTGGACCCAGGCCCATCCCCCCCTACCTGTTACATTTGTGCTGCTTAATGCTTAGTCGTCCAACCCCCCCAAACCCACTGTATCCACATGTAGGTGCCCCCCTTCACCCCTTAGGACTATAGTAATGGTGTAGACTTGTGGGCAGTGGGTTTTGAGGGGGATTTGGGGGGCTCAACACACAAGGGAAGGGTGCTATGCACCCGGGAGCTCTTTTACCTTTTTTTTTGTTTTTGTAAAAGTGCCCCCTAGGGTGCCTGGTTGGTGTCCTGGCATGTGAGGGGGACCAGTGCACTACGAATCCTGGCCCCTCCCACGAACAAATGCCTTGGATTTATTCGTTTTTGAGCTGGGCGCTTTCATTTTCCATTATCACTGAAAAACAAAAACGCCCAGCTCACAAATTGTCGAATAAAACATGGACGTCTATTTTTTTCGAAAATACGGTTCGGTCCGCCCCTTCACGGACCCGTTCTCGGAGATAAACGCCCATGGAGATAGACGTTTTCGTTCAATTATGCCCCTCTAGGTGTGCTATATAGAATCTGGGAGATTATGTGCATTAAGATAAGAAAGGGAGTCTGCTTTCCAGAAGGTGAGGTTCAGAGCAGCCACATGTTCTGGGACATGATGGAGTGGCTGTCTTGCAGAGCTAGGAAGGGGCAAGAAGAAGCTCCACAAAGCCAGAAGGCAAGGAGATGGGACCAATAGGATCAAAGCCCGAGAACAGGTTGCAACGGAGGTCACGGATTGGAGGGAGAGGATTACATGCTTTTGCCAGGGGATGACCAACGAGCATAGATTACAAGGACACTCAGGAAGTGACAGTAGGGAGAAAAGACGCAGGCTCTGCTGAGAGGGAGGAAGAAGTCGCATGCAAAGAATGACATTAAGTTTGAGGATTCCACACTAAGCAGGAGTGGCACTGCAAATAAGGATTATACATACTCTAAGCAAGAAGTACCTGCAGTAACACTGAAATCCTATCGACTGAGAGCAGCATTAAACACACTTTAGAGCTATAATATAAAGAGTAAATACAAAACATACACACACTACTGTGGGGAGAGAACAGCATGATTAACCAAGTTATAAATAACAGCTCCTTCCTGGAAGCCTTCACCAACATTGAGGGTTACTGATCAAATGAGCTTGTGTAACTTTCCTACTACCTAGAAATGATTCCACTTCATTATTACTCAGCAGCCAAAATACCTCTTATTTACTCTGATTTTTAGAAGATGACATGAGGAAATGTAACTCAGGAGTTTGTAGGAGAGAGTTTATCAGATTCAATTGCAATTTTTTCCTGTTTGTATTAATAGAAAAGAACTGAACCAGTTCTTCACAATGTTCAGGAAAAGCAAAAATAACTCCATTAGAAGGCTTAATATTATTCACTGTTTTCTATGGTAAACAATTCCTGAGGTTTATTTATCACAGACTCAATGGACAGAAAGAAAAGCTCTCTTCCTCTCCTCTAATTGGTTTTTTTTTTTTTTCGGCCAGCTGTCTGCAGCCTCAACTTGGCTCACCTTATGCTGTTAGGTGTGATCCTCCGTTCTCTTTCTAGCCTTCAGCTTCCCTTTTTGGATATCTGATCTCTGTTGCTTGATAGAGGTTTCAAATTCTACTGTATTTTATCTAAATGATTTGATTTGGTACCTTCTGTGGAGAGCTGGGTTTGGATTTAACTCATGCCTTTTTTCAGTGATCTCTGTTGAAAACCAGGGAACATGCTTAGATTCCAGGAGGGGCTGAGATTTTCAGAGAAGCTGTTTCATGTATAGCTTTGCACAGTACCTGATTCCATACCATAATCATGTTGAGTGGAGGAATAGGGAAGCCCAGGTCAGATCCTACTGCCACTCTTTGTGCATAAGCTTTATATGTGAGCACTCTAGGGACAGGAAAGTACCTGAAAGTGATTTATGTGAGCTATGACTGAAAAAAGGCATGAGTTAAATCCAAACCCAGCTCTCCACAGAAGGTACCAAATCAAATCATTTAGATAAAATACAGTAGAATTTGAAACCTCTATCAAGCAAAATTTCTTAATCTCCCTTAACGAGTTGTGATAAAACTATAGATAGATAGATAGATAGATAGATAGATAGATAGATAGATAGATAGATAGATAGATAGATAGATAGATAAAACAACCTATATCTAATGCAAAAATAATCTGACCAAGGTACTGAGGTGATTTGAATATTGTGCACCTGGCTCTTCCTTCTTAGATATTTAGAAACAAATATCAAGGCTAGATTATGTGCAGAAACATGAGTAGGATAATTCACAAATTGCACAAACCCAAAGCTGATATAGGGCTAGATTTACTAAGGTGTCCTACTGCATTTCTGCACATCACCACTGTTACTACACATTATTAGTGAATAGGTTTCATTACATAAAACAGGGCCTGTGGTAAATATCGTCCCTACTGTGTGGTAATTAGATAGCACCTTTTATTAAATCCAGCACAAAGGAGTTAATTCTGTAAAAGTTGCCAAAAGTTAGGAGGCTAAATACCATGCACTAAGGCTGCGTTCACTGTGGATAGGCAATTGCTCTTGTAAAATTCTAGTAGAAGTCTGCACTTGTGCACGTAACTTTAGACACGACCACTTATGCCGTGTCAATGGCTGGTGCAAATGCCTTTGCCTCAATGCTTTCACTTGCAGGTTTGCTTGAACTCACACACATTTATTTCTTAGTACTGGCACATACAGGCTTGCATGGGCTTTCTTCAAAATTGGCAGATTTTAAAGAAAGAATTATGAGAAATCCTCCCTTCAAACACCCTAACGCCTGCTCCAAGCTGGCATTAGTTTTTCAGTGGTAAGGACAGCTTTGCTTTGTGCACTGTTCTCTGAGCATTGTGCGGGTATAGGAAGTGACCTCATTAACATCCATTTGGCTACATTTGCATGCTATTTGCGCTTATCTTTGGCATGCACATTGTTTCCCGTGCTAGTGCTCTCTGAGCATTTTTGCACTCAGTAATGCTGGCACTGGTCCGGTGCTAATCGCCTCTGGCATTGGTGTTACATTTTGAGCATCATCCTGTGAGAGTATTCTATAAGGCTTACGTGTAATTGCTAGACACATCCATGCCCTGCCCATGCCCCTCCCATGTCCACACCCCCTTGTAGTTATATGCTAGAATACTTAGGTGCAAAGTTCTAGAATGTTAATGTTAATGTTTATTATAACTTAATATACCACTTAACTAGTACAGAACAAAGTGGTTTACAAAAACATATAGGGCTAGATTCTATATATGGTGCCTGAAAATTCTGCACGGAAAAAAAATACGCCTAGTCGTATTCTGTAACATATGCCTAGAATAGGCTTAAATTTTCCACACAGTCTTTAGAATAACACCAAGCACTTTTCCACACAACCAAATGTAGTCACAGCCATTTACTCCATGTTTTACTTGGCGTAAATCCCGATACGTAAATTAGGCACAGAGCCGATGTTTTCTATAACAAGGCACATAGATTTTAGAAACGCCCATGCCCCGCCCATGGCCATGCCCTCTTTTCAACTCTGTGACTTAGAATTTAGGCACACCATGTTACAGATTATGCCTAGCGAGTTGTGCGCCTAAATTGTAATTAATGCCAATTATTGCTGATAATTGCTTTAACTTAAGTTATGCACATTGTTATAGAATACGCTTTGATTTTCACAGGAAATTAAGGCACCATATATAGAATCCCGGGGATAACAAATAAAATACAATTTAAAAGAACTCCAATAATAAAATAGAAACGCCTCAAACATTTATATCAAGAATCACCCAGTACCACAGTGATGTCCTCTAATAGAGTGCTTATGAACTGCAGACCCTCTAATATATCCTGCTACTCTCCAGTTTAACCTCAATGGCCTGCTTCAAAAACAACCCCCCCCCCCCCACCCCGATATTTAAAACCATTTAACTGGCCAGAAACGACTCCAGGCCGGTTAAATGGCACTTAACCGGCTATCTCACTCTGAATATTGCCAATTAGCACTTACCAGTTAGCCAGTTATATTTCACGTTATAACCAGCTATCACTAATATACAGCGCATCACCAGGTAAGTTAGGCCACCAAAATAGCAGGAATATCTTTGGCCAGTTTAAACTTAACCAGCCACTGCTGAATATCGGCCTAGTCGGTTAAATTTAAACTGGCCAAAAAACACCTGGATATTCAATGCTGGTCACTGGAGTGGCCCGGCGTTGAGTAACTGGGCTGGCCACCAGCTGGAGGAGTTAGCAGGGCTCCCTTCTGTGGTCTGAATAACGGGCCCAAGATTTTTAACAGGACTTTAAATCTATTAAAATTTACTTCTGCACAAATGAGATGTGGTAAATTATTCCACATATATCCCCAGATTCTATAGTGTGAATTGAGTTGCGTGCACAATTCAAGTCATATTTTGTATTGCACGCACAACTTAAATATCTTAACAAGCCAGTCATAAGTACGTAAGTATTGCCATACTGGGAAAGACCAAAGGTCCATCGAGCCCAGCATCCTGTTTCCAACAGTGGCCTATCCAGGTCACAAATACCCGGCAAGATCCCAAAAATGTACAAAACATTTTATACTGCTGATCCCAGAAATAGTGGATTTTCTCCAAGTCCACTTAATAACGGTCTAAGGACTTTTCCTTTAGGAAGCTGTCCAAACCTTTTTTAAACTCCGCTAATCTAACCGCCTTTACCACATTCTCTGGCAACGAATTCCAGAGTTTAATTACACGTTGAGTGAAGAAACATTTTCTCAGATTCATTTTAAATTTACTACATTGTAGCAGGGGCGTAGCCATGGGCGGGCCTGGATGGGCCCAGGCCCAGCCACTTTGCCTCCAGGCCCGCCCAGCCAACGTCCGCCCCACCCTGGGTGTCAGCACTCACCACCTGCTTACCAGCTCCATCGACGAGCAGACGACCCTCTTCTGCCACCCAGCCTAACCGCCTTTACCACATTCTCTGGCAATGAATTCCAGAGTTTAATTACACGTTGAGTGAAGAAAATTTTTCTCTGATTCGTTTTACATTTACTACGTTGTAGCTTCATCGCATGCCCCCTAGTCCTAGTATTTTTGGAAAGCGTGAACAGATGCTTCACATCTACCCCTTCAACTCCACTCATTATTTTATAGACCTCTATCATATCTCCCCTCAGCCGCCTTTTCTCCAAGCTGAAGAGCCCTAGCCGCTTTAGCTTTTCCTCATAGGGAAGTCGTCCCATCCCCTTTATCATTTTTGTCACCCTTCTCTGCACCTTTTCTAATTCCACTATATCTTTTTTGAGATGCGGCGACCAGAATTGAACACAATATTCGAGGTGCGGCCGCACCATG
Organism: Microcaecilia unicolor; assembly: GCF_901765095.1. NCBI lineage: Eukaryota > Metazoa > Chordata > Amphibia > Gymnophiona > Siphonopidae > Microcaecilia > Microcaecilia unicolor. The sequence continues at coordinate 239,911,438 of NC_044031.1, forward strand.
GAGTACATAAGTACATAAGCATAAGCACCGCCACACTGGGAAAAGACCAAGGGTCCATCAAGCCCAGCATCCTGTCTCTGACAGCGGCCAACCCAGGCTTCAAGAACTCGGCAATCCCTCCCCCCCAACCAAAAAAAAATAAATTTAAAAATGTTCAATGGACTTTTCCCTCAGGAATCTGTCCAAACCCCCTTTAAATTCCGTAAGGCTAGCTGCTGTCACTACATTCTCCAGCAACGAGTTCCAGAGTCTAACTACACGCTGAGTAAAGAAAAACTTTCTCCTATTTGTTTTAAATCTACCATATTCTAGCTTCATCTTGTGTCCCCTGGTTTTGTTGTTGTTTGAAAGTGTAAACAAACGCTTCACATCTGTCCGATCTACTCCGCTTATTATCTTGTAGACTTCTATAATATCACCCCTCAGCCGTCTTTTCTCCAAGCTAAAGAGCCCTAACCTTCTCAGCCTTTCCTCATAGGGAAGTCGTTCCATTCCCTTTATCATTTTCGTCGCCCTTCTCTGCACTTTTTCTAATTCCTTTATATCAGTGCTGATAATTGCTAATTAGCATGCAATTATTGACACTAATTGGCTTTAATTAGAATTTATGCGTGTAACTCAACCAAACTGCTTCCCTTTTTATATTTCACCAACAGTTGTAACAAACTGAGCAACGCAGCAGCATCTAGATTACCTGTCTTTGGACAATCCATAAAAGGATCTTTCTTTGACAGCTCCACCCACTTCTCATTATATTTTACAATTTCTTTTTCCAATAAAGGATTACTGGTACACACAATTTTCAATGCACTATCCATGTCAAGCAGCCACTAAGTCTAAGTAAATAGCAAATGCCAGCGCTGTAACAAAAATACAATGAGAGCCATAATATAACCAGCAATGAAAAAACAAGCTAGAAGCGTATATATGCAAAACCTATATTCCCCTATAAACATCAAAAGTAAACAAACAATACTTACAAAAGATGTCTTCAAAATTCCACACTTGTGCGCCAACACTGTCCACAACACTTATGCACACACCGTGCCGTTTGTAGTGAACTTTAACTCACCCTGCTGGTGTTTTTTTTTTTTTTTCACAAACTATCAGCTCTGGAGAAATCCCTTTTTTTTCCCTCTGAACTATCAGAAAATCTCCACAGGCCAGCTTTGTGGAAGTAGCACAGACTTCTTTGATTAGTGGGGCAATAAAGGGATAATCAAGTCCCTGTTCGAGGTGCCAAGATGTGTTTTCCCAGTCCCTTTGCCCCCCCCCCCCCCAGGGAGGGGAAACACTTCAGCCTAGTAGGCTGAAAAATAAGAGGTACAATCAGACTTAGTTGTAGGCGCACCAGCAAAAAGGTTTATTGGTATATCACTAAGCTCCCTCTGGAGCAAATTGTCATACAGCAAGGCAAGACGCAAAAAGCTGGATAACTGTCACGGTCGGGCCCTGGTTTCAGGCTCTCAGTCATCTCGCCCCCTGGTGGCCAGGCCTGGTTGCTGCTTTGGATTGTCTGTGTGCTGTTTCCTGTTCCAGACTTCAGCCCAGTCCAGTCCGGATCTTCCGGCCTGCCAGACTTGCTTGTCTTGTTTGAGCCTGCACAGCATCCTTAGCTGTCTGGTGATTGCTGCAGCTGAATCTCAGCTGCTGCTGGGCTTATTAGCCATTTGGAAACTCCCTGCTTTGCCTTTGCATTGCCTAAGGCCCTGGTTTGTTGGTGCTTGTTGCACTTCTGCCTAGCTTGGTTTTTATTCTAGTTCCTTGTCTGATGCTAGTTAGTTTGTGTGTAGTTTAGATTAGGGTTATTGTTTGTTTCCTAGACTTGTTCCTTGTTTGTCTTTTTGTGTTTAGTTTCTGTTTGTCTGTGTTTCTTGTTCAGTGGCTGCCTGGCAGCTTTCAGTTCTGTCTCGTGTTTGTCAGTGTTTGTTCCCTGTTTTAGTGGCGGCTTGCAGCTTCCAGTTCCTACCCTGTCCTGTAAGTCCTGTCGGCCGCCTGCATCCAGAGGCTCAACTCCTGGGGAAGGGCAGCTAGTGCAGGTGAATTCTTGCTGTTCCTATCTGAGTTCTGTCTGGTTCCTGGTGTAGGGTGGTTTGCCTGCCACTGCCGCTTCTCGGCAGTGGCCTAAGGGCTCACAAACCTAGTTCCTGCTTTGAAAACCTAACAATAACAAGGTCTGCTCACTGCACCTCTGCCAGCCAGCACATATATATCATTGGTAAGTTTCGTTTCTCCCAAGTCATGTGATTTCCCCTAAACTAAAATCATTAGGTAGCCTATGCCATGTATGGGTTCATGTATTCTATCAGTCTCTCCTGATGGGGGTTCACGTGCAAAGTCAATATATTGGCTAGTCAATTATCAGTATAGCGTGCAGTTAGTCACAGAGCAAAAAATACATAGAACAATACCCTTGTGTCCTCTGACTTTGCTGGAGCTGAGACTATGCCTTTCATATAAGGTGGATATAACCTTGGGAGGTGTGAGAGACTGATGATACACAGTGAGCCTAAGATGTCTAGAATGTTTCATTTGTGGGGAGAGAGACAAACATTCTAGACATCTTAGGCTCACTGTGTATCATCAGTCTCTCACACCTCCCAAGGTTATATCCACCTTATATGAAAGGCATAGTCTCAGCTCCAGCAAAGTCAGCCAAATGTGCATCCTTGAGCAGTTCCTGAGAAAGCATTATATGTTACAAAGATGCTATTATCAGGCTAAAACGTGAGAACCACACAGAGCAATGTACAGGCCTTTGTAGCAGGCCTAGCCCTTAGTAACACGACTAGCATAGGAAGAAATATACACTTGCCAAGTGTATTCTATAAACTGATGCACATACATTCTAATGCGTGCTGCCAAAGAGGGGCATGGCCATGGGAATAGAATGGGCAGATCATGGGTGTTACTATAAATTATGTGTTCTGTTATGGAATACATCCACTCTGCACCTAACTTAGGGACCCTTTTACTAAGCAGCGGTGTGGGCGCATGTTTTTGGTGTGCACTGGGCTATTTTTTACCACAGCTGGGAAAAAAGGCATTTTTTAATGGGGCAATAAATGGCCATGTGCTAAAATTAAAAGTAGTGCGTGGCTATTTACTGCCTGAGCCCTTACCGCCACCCATTGACCTAGTGGTAAGGGCTCATGAGCTACTCACGTGGTAATCATGCAGCGTGCGCCAATGTGAGCATGCTGGTTATTACCTCCGGGAATGCCCCTTGCAGTAGAACATAGAAAATTATTTTCTACCGCGGAAATCAGCGTGCGCCAATTTCAGAATTACCGCTAGGCGCCTGCGCTACCCTGGCAGTATTGCTGATTTGGGGCTACCACTGCTTAGTAAAAGGACCCCTAAGTTGCTTGCAATTTACACCCATTTATGCCAAATTACCACAACTAGCTATAGTTGCTTGGACGGGCCCTAGGTGTATTCTATAAACCGTGCCTAAAATTAGGCACACTTTATAGAATATGCTTAGACATATTTTTTTCAGTGCCATATATAGAATCTAGCCCATAAGATGCCATGTAAAAAATAGCACCTAAGTGCACTGAGCATGCATAACTACCATTATCCCTCGTTTAACTATATAAAAGCTGCTTCAATGTTGAAAATTACACACTTAATCCGTGCTTAACTTATGGCACTTTATATAGAGTTAGGGAGGAAAGTGTCCAAAAGCCCTAAGCTTATTTGATCATTTATCCGATCTACATGAAGATCGAAATCAGCAAGAGCTGCACAAGGAGTTAGATACTGGTGAATTTTAAAAAGAATTCCAAAAAATAAATTGTTTTACACAACTTGTTGCGATTGGTAATTTTATTAATATATTATCGTAGCTATATTTTATATGATGTGTTGTACACCACATGGAGCATTTTTGGATATGTGGTATATAAATGTAAATAAACATATCTACAGCAATCAGCAGAAATCTCAGTAATGATAGGTTTCATAACTAACAAATTCTACAGATACTTGGTTGTTTAGGCCCACCCTGCCCCTCAGCCCACCCACCCCAAGGGTAACACTTACTATATAGTTTGCCTAATCTGCTGTTTATCTCCAGCAATTAATTCTATCCTAATTGTATCTGTCTTTTGAAAGCAAATCTCTTCTGATTGCAGTAACTCTCAAGTCTTCTGCTTTGGATCAGGTACCTTTCCTGTTTTTAGATTAAAAGGATCTCATTTAACATATACACCACTTTGTTATTCCTTTATATAGCTCTAATAGAAGGATATTAATTTAACTTCTCCTTCCTTTAAAATTTTTCCCAATAATAAGAAAAGGAAGTACATTGAACTACACCTACAGAAAAAATCTGAACAAGTTCCTAGCTATCTCACAATAAATCTATCTGCTTCCTGTATCCCTCAGAACAGGTTTAAGAAAATAAATTATATCCCTTTCATTTCCTTTGACCTACAGGCAGAAAAAGCTCCTACACTTGAAATATGGCAAAACAACACAGTGTCCCTAAAGCTGTGGCTCCCATTCCAGCTATTGCCTCTGTCCAGACTGAATTCTTGGTCCAAAGCAAGAATCTAGTTTAATCTGATAAATGTATGCACATTGAATCCCTCATGAAAGAAGTACAAGAACTAAGAGAGGAGGTGGCAAAACTAAGAAGCATTTGTGACAACCAGAAATTCATCCCTGAGATGCATCTTGAAACACTGGGGATCTCCAGCAAAGGGAGAAAAGATCTTGGGCAGAAAGAGGATAGCTGGACACAAGTCACCAGATCCTGCAAAATCAACCCCCCCCCCCCCCAACTCCATCTTCTGTTGAATTGAAGAATTGGTTCGCAGCCCTGGAGGCAGAAGAGCTGAAAACATCTCAAGAAGAAGAGGAGACAATGATCAATAATCCCAAAGCCACTGGATTGGTGGCCAATAAGAAGCAAAATATAGTAGTTGTTGGTGATTCTCTTTTGAGGGGTACTAAGGCACCCATCTCCCGACCAGGCATGATGTCCAGGGAGGTGTGCTATCTGCCTAGTGCCAAGATTCGAGATGTAGTGGAAAGATTGTCTAGACTCACCAAATCTACTGACCACTATCTTATGCTGCTCATCCATGTTGGCACAAATGATACTGCTAGGTATTCTACTGAACATATCAAATGTGACTTCATGACTCTGAGTTAGAGGGTAAAGCACCTAGGTGCACAGGAGGTGTTCTCATCGATCCTTCCTGTTGAAGGAAAAGGCTGAATGCGGGAAGCTCACATCCTGTATGGATGGTGTCAACACGAGGGTTTCAGTTTCCTAGGCCTTGGGATAATTTTCCAAGAGTTACTGAGCAATGATGGTGTCCATCTTTCAAGGAAGGGATGAAGTATCTTCAGTAACAGACTGACTAAAATACTAAAGAGGGCTTTAAACTAAATTTTCTGGGGATGGGTGAGAAAACCCCCAAATTAACTAATAATCCTCAGGAAGGTAAGATATCAAATACCCTTATAGAAAAGGGAATAAAGAGTAACATCTGGAGAACTTTGTATATCAATACCAATAGTATTAATACCAATCGTCAGGGGTAAATCTACAATAATTAGCCCAATTGTATTTAAATATCCATATTTAGTGACTAATATACTAATCTTTGCTTTTATATTATTTTTCCAATAGTAAAAATCTCAAATACTTTGTTCAATTATTCAATTTATGTTTTTCTCTATCATTTAACATACTAATACAAAGCATACAAAAAACACAAACACAAAATCAAAAACAAATGATGTCCAACATTACCTCTGTCCCGTTGTGGATACCATATGAAAGTCTTGATCACAAGTAAGTTTGTTAGTTATATTCCAAACTTGTCTGTATCCAACATGAAATGTTCATCGGTTAATAGTTGTGACAATTATTCATTCCAAGCTCTGTGTATGCAGAAACCATAAAGAATATACTTAAGATTTCAGTTGTAGCTGATCAATTTCCAAACACTCTGCATCCGGCAATGAAATGTTCAACAGCTGAATCGGAAGTCCAATTTCAAATGATTGTCTCAGTGTTGCACATCATCTGAGTAAATATTTCAAGCATTCCAACAGACGAATCTCCAAAATATCTCTGGTCCCAACACTGGCCGTGTTTCCTTATTACTTCATCAGGAGACCTTATATATCAAACATCATACATAATTACTCAACTACTCATTCATTCAAAACATACAATGTAAATTCAAAGTTAAAATTAATAACAGTACCTTAAACAACCCCACATCTCCGTTGGGCACACCACAGTAAGCAATAGCTCCCGATGTGCAAATGTCATATCCTGTGCCATACGGGCAATAGGGAACCTATTTCCCTTTTCATACCATCTTCAATAACGGCCAATTGACCTCTTTGTCAGTTGTAGCCACTTTTTCATCACGACACAAAGTACCATCAGTATGGGTTCCCCTGGGGTTTAATGACCCTGTGGTAGAAACCTTTCAAAAATTGGTATTAAAAGATCTAGCAGACATGGAACAACAACATGAGTTTGTTCGGCATAATTTAACTGTTGCTCAAAGAAAGGCTTTAAATGAATTAAAGAATGATCCAACAATTATAATTTTACGTGCCGATAAAGCAGGGGTGGTGGTGCTGCAAAATTTTGATCAATATGTGAGAGAGGGCCATTGACAACTTTTGGATACAACTTTTTATAAAGAATTATCCTATGACCCCACTTCCGAATATTTGGATATAGTTTTGAATATGTTACAATCAGCTAATGAACAAGGGATTATTACAGCCAAAGAGTATCATTATTTGGCGCGTAAAGACCCTAGTATCCCTTACATTTACTTTACACCGAAAATTCATAAATCCTTAGCAAATCCCCCCGGCTGGTGTCTGGTATAGGCTCCTTATTTGAGCATCTATCACAATTTTTGGATTTTTATTTACAACCGACTGTGAGTAAAGTTAAGTCGTATGTTAAAGATTCAATGGATATGTTAGATTTCATGGCATCCATTGAATTACCTTTAGATCATCCCATCATTATGATGACGTTAGACGTCACTGCTTTATACACTAGTATTCCTCAGCAAGCATGTCTTCAGATTATTGAGCAGGTACTATTGACACAGGATTTATCAGCAGTTAAATCGACTTACTAATGAAGGTTAAAGAAAAAATTTATTTTACATTCCTGGATCAATATTACCTGCAGATCAGAGGCATCGCTATGGTCTGTAGCCCCGCCCAGCGCATCCCAGGATGCACTGGGTGGGGCTGGGCGCCGCCATTTTGCGGCGGCGGCGTCAACCCAAGGAAGAGGAGGGAGGCAGTCTTTCTCCCTCCTCCAACTAAGGTAGGGGAACCGGGAGGGGGTTGTCTTTTATGCTGGACCACCAGGGATTGGTCAGACAATGCTGGGGGGGAGTTGGGGTGGGCTGGAGGTCCGCCGGACCTCCAGCCCCCCCCCTCGCTCGCTGGGTGGGAGGGTGGGAGGGGGATTGGCTGGCGGCCACTAGACCACCAGGGACCATTTTCTGGGGGTTTGGGGGGCTGGAGACCCACCGGATCTCCAGTCCTCCCTGAACCTGGGGGGGGGGTGGGATCGTCTGCCAGACCTCCAGCCCCTGTTGCTCGGGGCAGGGGTAGTCAGGGCTTGGTGATCCCATGGACCTCCAGCCCCTGTGTTTGACAGGTTTGGGCTTTTGACAGGATTGTGCTGAGCACATTCTCAGGCATAATTCGCCTGCACTTCTACCCCATGATCAGAGATAATTGCGCTGCTTAAATTTGCATGCATTATCTCTGATCATCAGTGAGGTAAAGCCCTCCTCTGTTCCAGCGCTATTTTAGAGCACTGTTTGGAACAGCGCGGGACTTTTGATCATCTGTCTACCAGTGCATCACTTTGCATTTCTTCGCATTGAATTTTAATTGCCAAACTTTAGACCATTCTTCTAGCTTCTGCAGATCCCTTTTCATGTTTTCCACTCCCTTCTGGGTGTCCACTCTGTTACAAATCTTAGTATCATCCACAAAAAGGCAAACTTTACCTTCTACCCCTTCGGCAATGTCACTCACAAATATATTGAACAGAATCGGCCCCAGCACCGATCCCTGAGTCACTCCGCTACTAACCTTTCCCTCATCTGAGCGAATTCCATTAACCGCCACCCTCTGGCGTCTGTCCGTCAACCAGTTCCTAATCCAGTTCATCACGTTGGGTCCTATCTTCAGACTGTCGTTTATTCAAGAGCCTCCTGTGGGGAACCGTGTCAAAAGCTTTGCTGAAATCTAAGTGGATTACGTCTATAGCATGTCCATGATTCAATTCTCTGTTCACCCAGTCAAAGAATTCAATAAGATTCGTTTGGCACGATTTACCTTTGGTAAAACCATGTTGTCTCAGATCTTGCAACTTATTGGCTTCCAGGAAATTCACTATCCTTTCCTTCAGCATCGCTTCCATTACTTTTCCAATAACCGAAGTAAGGCTTACCGGCCTGTAGTTTCCAGCTTCTTTCCTATCACCACTTTTGTGAAAAGGGACCACATCCGCTGTTCTCCCATGGAACCTCTCCCGTCTCCAAGGATTTATTAAACAATCTTTAAGAGGACCCGCCAGAACCTCTCTGAGCTCCCTCAATATCCTGGGGTGGATCCCGTCCGGTCCCATGGCTTTGTCCACCTTTAGATTTTCAAGTTGTTCATACACACTCTCTTCCATGAGCGGTTCTATATCCACTCCATTCTCATATGTACTTTTGCCAGTCAATCGTGTTCCTTCTCCAGGATTTTCTTCTGTGAAAACAGAACAAAAGTATCTATTTAGCAAATTAACTTTTTCTTCATCATTATCTACATAGCGGTTCGCAGCACCTTTCATTCTCACAATTCCATTTTTCGTCTTCCTCCTTTCACTAATATACCTGAAGAAATTTTTGTCACCTCTCCTTACATTTCTAGCCATTTGTTCTTCCGCTTGTGCTTTCGCCAGATGTATCTCTCTCTTGGCTTCTTTCAGTTTCATCCGGTATTCCTCTCCGTGTTCCTCTTCTTGAGTTTTTCTGTATTTCAGGAACGCCAGGTCTTTAGCCTTTATTTTCTCAGCCACTTGCTTGGAGAACCATATCAGTTTCCTTTTTCTCTTTCTTTTATTTGCTCTCCTCATGTAAAGGTCAGTAGCCATTTTTATAGCACCTTTCAGCTTGGACCACTGTCTTTCCACTTCTCATAAGTCCTCCCATCCCATCCACTAACTCTTCAGGTACCCCCCCCCCCCCCCAATTTAATAAACTCAACATGTTTGCACTCTTCAGGTAGCCCTCCCCCCATTTTACTAAAGTCAACATATTTTAAATCCAGGACTTTAAGTTTTGTGTCACTGCCCTCAGCTTTAAGTGTTATATCAAACCAAACTGTTTGATGATCACTATTGCCCAGGTGGGTACCCACTCAGACATTAGACACACTTTCCCCATTTGTGAGCACCAGCTCCAGCATCGCTCCTTCCCTCATGGGTTCTGTCAGCAACAGAAAATACACAAAGGACTCCACACCTGCATAAGTTTAGCAGGATTAAGGGGAAGCATTCTCAGGGCAGGGTTAAAAATAGAAAACAATGCTCATATACTGACATTTTCAAATATGTATGCATTTTTTCCAGCAAAACCTCTGCTTAGAGAGAATGTGGGTGCACTATTCTTGGGTTCTTAATAGCTGTGGGTACCTGTCAAAGGGAAAGTACAGATGGATTTTGCATCTAGGTAGGCTGATTGAAATTAGTCATATGGGCGGGGGGAGGGGCAATTTTTTGTAAAGCATTTATAGCCTTTTTTACATGTGGAAAAAGACTTTTATAACATTGCAGAACCTCATAAGTACATAAAAGGTATGCGCACAGAAAGTTTGAACCTATTTTTATGTGAACTGTTCATACACTTTGTTTAATTTGGTTTTCTACGTTGCTGTAATTATAGGTTTATTTTTTTTAAACTTTATATTTTGCCAAGAAGTAATAAAACCATAATATCAAAAAGCACAGTTTATAACATACTGTAACCCTTCAGTATGTAACCAGATCAAAAGCAACATTTTCATCTCTCTAAACCCCACCATCCCCTCACCCACCCCTCCTTAGAAAACCCCATCCCCTCCCAACCCCTGGCATGTAAACTATCCAAACAGAGGGAAGGTCACCATCCATCACATTGACATTAGGACAGAGCTATTGCAGGCAGAGCAGTTAATGTCATCTTGATCTATGTAGTATAACTGTCCCATGTACGTTGGAAGGCCAGGAGTTTATTTCTCTTAAACACCATCAATTTGGACATCAAGTAGACATGGTTCAATTTTGCCAACAGGACGGTGCGACCTGCAGTCTCATGTCATTTCCATGCCAAAGCCAAAACCAGGTGCTCAGCTGTGACCACCTGATGAACAAATTTCCACTTATGAAGTGACAAAGTTGGTGGCCCAAAATTAAGCAAGCATCTAGCAATAGATCTATCAATCCTCATGCCCATAATTTCTGAGACCAACAGCAACACTTGATTCCAAAAAGCCTGGGCATTGTAGGTTTATTTAATGTTTATTCAGTGTTCCAAGTTGGAAACAGACCAGTTGGAAGAGAAATGATGGCCTCAAATGTTGCTTTATCACGGTGGTTCTCATCCCTGTCCTGGATGTACACCTAAGAGATCTAGTTTTCTGGATAACCACAATGAATTTGCATGAAATATTTTTACTTATGTCGGATCTTCAGTGTATACAGATCTATCTTATACATATTCAGCAGGGATAGATGTGGGTCTAGGACAGGATTGAGAATTACTGCTTTGTTGGATATAGGGAAAGGGAATGGGACTTGATATACAGCTTTTCTGTGGGGCTTCTTTTTTTTTTTGCAACTACATTCAAAGCAGTGTACCTAGTATATACAGGTACTTATTTGTACCTGGGGCAATGGCGGATTAAGTGACTTGCCCAGAGTCACAAGGAGCTGCAGTGAGGATCAAAGTCCGCTGCACTAACTACAAGACTACTCCTCCACTATAATCAAAGATTCATAATTATTTTAATTAATAAACTGCTTTGAGAGCTAATTTCTTATATTCACCTAATCCCAGTGTCCTTCTGATTATTGACGAGGTCTCATAATTATTTTAATTATATATTCAAGATGAGTGTTCATTAGCCTGGAAGATGATTTCTGAGTTGTGATCATATGAAATATGCTATGTTTAGGCCTCGACCAATAGCAAATCTTTTTTTAATTTTTCCCTGTTTAGGTGAAAATCTTTTTTTAATTTTTCCCTGTTTAGGTGTATTTAATTATAAATAGTGACAAACAGTACTCAGTATTCTTCAGAATACTTGTTTCCTGTGCCTTTCTAAAAATGAGTCACATCCCCTTTAAAACTGAACAGGAAGGATTATTGCTTGAGAGAGAGAAGTTTTGAAGACCTGTCTTCTTGTCATGGCCACAGTAGCTTCATGTCAGCATAATGTACCAACTCACCACTTCCTAGACCTCCAGACATTAGCTATGACAACTATTTTATAGGCTTCCTCTGTAAACCTTTAATCATCTCCCCTTATCATAAAAACATTTCCCACAAGTTGTATGTATAGCATGGTTGTGCTTTATTTTAAGCATTGCTTGATAAATGCACCAGAGTAATTTACAGGATATTAGATAAATTCATGAAGGAAAGCTACTCCATATGTTTACTTTGAGCCTGTCCGAATGCAGAATGTTCTGGATGTGAGGACTCCTCCAATCCCTATGGCCTTGTTTTCTCCTGTTATACCATAGGTATATGTATATTGCTAAAAATTGTTTGACTGTGGATTATGCCCTTATTTCTTTGAGATATTTTCCTATTTTTGAGTAATTCTCCAAGTTGCCTCTTATTTGCTAGGGTTACCATATGGCTCCAGAAAAAGGAGGACAGATAGAGCCAGTCTGGGTTTTACTTCCATTGCTTTCAATGGTAACCTTAGCTTTGGTACCCTTTTATTAAGGCATGGTAGACCTAACGTGGGCCTACTGTGCAGTAAAAGGGCACTACTGTGGGACATCCTGAGGCATCCCACAGCAGTTTGGCCATCAGTGCATGCTACTCCTGCAGTATAAAATATTTTTTATTTTTTGCCATAGTAGGCATGCATATGCTAATTGGGTAGTGTGGACACATTACCATGCGCTACCTGATCAGCCCAGAAGTAGCATGCAAGCCCTTACCACCTCCTAAATAGGTGGTAGTAAGGGCTTCCAGTGGTAATGGCCACACACTAATGGGGAAATTAGCACATGGCCATTAAAAAAAATGAACGTGGCCATTTTACTGCTGCGCTAAAAGTAGCCACAGTGCATGGGAAACCCACGTGCTGACAGCAGTACTGGACACTTTTTAGCATGGCTTAGTAAAAGGACCCCTAAGTGTTGGCTTTGATGTTTCCTTTATTGGGATGTTTAGGTATATATTGCTAGATGTCTTTGTCATAAATGACATATATTTGGTATTGCAAAGAAGCAGTATTGTTATATATTTCTTTTCTTGTAATTGTAATGTATTCTGTTTCTATTTTCAAACAAAAAAGCACAAAGAGCCTTCAAAAATGGGGGTGTCTGAACTCCACTTTATTGAACAGACCTGACACGGTCTGTGTTTCGGCTGCAATAGCCTGCGTCAGGGATCTAATGATGGTGTCTAGTTCCAAGGTAACAAGAGATCAAAGCCATCCGATGAGGGGAAAACAGCCTCATCTTGAAAAAGACAAATCTGCCAAAAACTTGATTAAATATCGCCAACCTAAAAGTGTGGTGACAAACTTGAACTTGAAAAGTTCTTTCTGCACTTAACACACTCCGTGTGCCACCAAGAGCGAATGCTGAAAATAATTGAGAAGTTATATTAGAAATGCAATGAAAAATGAAGTATTTAAAAAAGAAAAGGGAAGCTACCACAGTCATTTCTCAGGGGTTTGCATTGAATGGTTTACTTGTAAGTCAGGAAACATTGTGCATTCTGTTTTCAAAAAGTTTATTTATTCGCTTCCTTGTCCTCACTTTTATGGCTCTTTAATCAGGTGGCCTGAGGGGATTATTTGAATTCCCTTAGTGGAAACATGTTGGAGAGAAAGTCTCCTCTGAGACCAGCCCTCAATGCCTCACTTGCACCCTTGTGGGCCAATGCAGTAATAATATATGGCTAACTCATAAACATAATTGAAGGTACAGAGAACATTTGGGATGTAGGTGAGTGTAGGCCATTTGAATAGTTATTCATAGAACGTGATTAACAATTTTGCCTAATCGTGGCTAGTAGTAGATTGGTCCAAAATATAAACTTTCAGAAAATACTCCCAGATGTGCAGTGGTTTACCACAATTTTAACTGCTTTGATCTAGACAAAACTGGCAGAATAGTTATTTTTATGAAAATATTTCTGACAGTGAGTATATTCACATGGCTCCTACATTTATACATATATATGTTGCAATCGTGTATGGCACCCAGGCAAACCTCTTTTTTTTTCTCACTAATATGAGAAATGAACTTAAGTAAATGACTGAAACCCAGAGTAATTCAGTATGTGGATATGTTTCTTGTTCAGGTCTAACTGAAGAGATTTAGGGAGCCATGTACTAAATAGTGGTAAGCATTACCATGTGCTTCCCACGTGCCACAATGCACTACTGAGGGGCACACTCAGGCACCCTGCAGTAGTTCAGGCATCAACGCATGCGTGTTTGAGGGGTGTAGAGTTGGCATGCCCAGCACTAATCGGTTAGTGCAGTTATATTAAGAACATAAGCATTGCCATACTGGGACAGACCAGCCCAGTATCCTGTTTCAAACAGTGGCTAATCCAGGTCACAAGTACCTGGCAAGATCCCAGAACACTACAATAAGTTTTATGCTGCTTATCCTAGAATATGCAGTGGATTTTCCCAAGTCCATCTTAATAATGGCTTATAGACTTTTCTTTTAGGAAATTATCCAAACCTTTTTTAAACCCCACTTCCACATTCTCTGGCAATGAATTCCAGATTGTAATTACTCGTTGAATGAAGAAATATTTTCTCTGATTCGTTTTAAATTTACTACTTAGTAGCTTCTTTGCGAGTCCTAGTATTTTTGGAAAGACTAAACAAGTGATTCACGTCTACCCATTCCACTCCACTCATTATTTTATAGACTTCTATCATATCATCCCTCCAAAGTGCCCCAGCCGCTTTAGCCTTTTCTCATAGGGAAGTCGTCCCATCCCCTTTATCATTTTTGTCGTCCTTCTCTGTATCTTTTCTAATTCCACTATATCTTTTTTGAGATGTGGTGACCAGAACTGTTCACAGTATTTGAGATGCGGTCACACCATGGAGCGATACAAAGGGATTATAACATTCCCAGTTTTGTTTTCCATTCCTTTCCTAATAATTCCTAACATTCTATTTGTTTTCTTAGCTGCCGCCGCACACTGAGCAGAGGGTTTCAATGCATCACCAACGATAACATCTAGATCTTTTTCCTGGTTGGTGACTCCTAATGTGGAACCTTATATCACAGTTTGAGTTCCTCTTTCCCACTTGCATCACTTTGCACTTGCTCAAATTAAAAGTCATCTGCCATTTAGATGCCGAATAGCAACTGATTAGTGCATGTTAGCACTACTTATTCTGTGTTTGTTCTCTATTTCTTACCTCCTACTAAATAGATGTCGATATGGGCTCATGCGCCAATGGCCACATGCTAATTTGGAAAGTAGCACCTGGCCATTAATGGGAAAAATGGAAATGCAGTTAAAAGTGGCCTCAGCGCGGGGGGAGACCCAGATTCTAATTGTGGTGCATGACCCCTTTTAGCGCAGCTTAGTAAAAGGGCCTCTTAGGGTGATATGTTTCTACCATAGCAGGCCTTATGTGTGATTTATTAGTGATTTAAAATAAGAACAATATATATTTTTAAAGTTTACACAAATTTTAGAAAATGCAATAATGAATCCGAGAAAGAAATACAGCAAGAAAAATAATCACAAAGATTTTATAAAGCAGAAAAGAAAAAGGTGATTAGTCCAAATTCAGTGAAGAGGGGAGAGTTTTTTTAAATTTTATTTATAAGTTTTCAAACTTTTCCATCAACAGAAAAAGATTCAGCAATGGCATATTCATTACTCATAAATTAATAAGTAATAACTACTACTACAATCCACAATTCCAGGAATAACATGTATAGAATGTTTGTACGTTTGGGAAGCTTGCCAGGTGCCCTTGGCCTGGATTGGCCGCTGTCGTGGACAGGATGCTGGGCTCGATGGACCCTTGGTGTTTTCCCAGTATGGCATTACTTATGTACTTATGTACTAATCATTTCAATAGCACTACTAGATGTACCCAGTGCTGTACACATTATATGCAGGTACTTTTCTCTGTCCCTAGAGGGCTCACAATCTAAGTTTTGTATGTGGGACAATGGAGGGTTGAGGGGCCCTTTTACTAAGGTGTGCTGAAAAATGGACTGCGCTAACATAGACATGTGTTTTGGGCGCACGCAGATCCATTTTTCAGCATACCTATACAAAAGACCTTTTAAAAATTTTTGCCAAAAATGGGCGTGCGGCAAAATAAAAATTGGCGTGAGTCCATTTTGGGTCTGACACCTTACCACCAGCCATTGACTTAGCGGTAAGGTCTCACACATTAACTGTGCGGTAATCATCTACGCACGTAGAATGATGATTACCGCCCAGTTTCTGCCACGCACCAGAAAATAAAAATTATTTTTGGGTTCGCATAGCAGACGCATGTCAAAAATAAAATTACTACAAGGGCCACGCGGTAGCGGGGCAGTAACTCAAAATTGTTGCACGTTAGGCATACATAGGCGCCTACGCGGCTTAGTAAAAGGGCCCCTAAGTGACTTGCTCAAGATCACAAGGAGCTGCAGTGGGAATTAAACCCAGGTTGCCAGGATCAAAGCCCACTGCACTAACCATTAGGCTATTCCTCCATAACAAACAAGTTTCCATAATCAGCCATCTAGCCCACATCAGAAGAAAGCACCAATATCAAAGGAAAAACAATAGCTTAGAATCAAGGTTATACACCCATATATATTGACATTATAATATCTAATTAACTTGAGAGGAGAGGTTTTCTAATTCAAAGCAGTTATTTTTAAGAGATAAAGCAGTACATGGTGTATACTAGGGGGGTCTTTTACTAAAGTTTAGCTTGAGTTATATGCAGCAGGGCTCATAGGAATAAAATGGGCCCTGCTGCAGATAACTCGAGCTAAGCTTTAGTAAAAGACCCCCTAATTTTACTAATTAGCCACATATATTAACTGCTAAACCTTAACAGATAAACACAATTTCATTATTTAAGAGAGTGAAGCTGCAGTAGCAGCTATTATTATTTTCCCTTTACTCAACAAGAAAGTTTCAAACCGAGAAGGATCAAAAAAGACAAACCTGAAAAGCTGACAAATCAACACTGTTAGCATGTCATGTGTAATCATATCAAGAGCACGCTTAGCATCATTTGATTGAAAACTGTTACCTGTCAAATAAAAGGGTCTAAAAATGCCCACCTGCTCTGGGTTAGAGATTGTGAGAATTTCTGAAAGATTTTTCTGAAAAAAAAAAAACCTAAGGGGACAATAAATGCATCTTAGGAAAATTAAAGACCCCCTAAGTAATTCAGGTTTTTTTGATCTAACCACATTTTCCATCAACTCGAGCTTTTGATGTAGCAATAGCTTATCCTTAATATTTATCCAAGTAGGTACATGCAAATTATTAATTTGAGAATCCTTTTCAACATTAACTTTTGCAATTTGTACCGAAAGATTCTCAACTTCACCTATTTTAGTTATAGTTTGAGAAAGATATTGTTATATAAAGCAGCTTTTTAAAAAAATCTCTTAAAATGTTTTGTAAAAAAACAAACCTAGTTCAAAAATATTATTGTGAATAGTAATCTAATTCTAATTATATTCTATGAATATGATTGCTATATTGCTGCACAAATAACAGACCTGATTAGCCTTTGCAGCTGCTGTACATGCACACACACAGTTATTTCATTGTCTAAGGTTTAAAAAGAACCTCCCAAAAAAGACAAAGATTAATGAATAGAGAAATTTGTGGAATGGAGTAGATCTGGACAAGAAGGAAGAATCTGGATATAAATGCAAAGGACAGAGAGGAATATGTGGAGGGGCATAATCGAAAGGGGTGCCCAGGTTTTCCTGAGGACATCCTCGCAGGACGTCCCGGCGAAGGGGCAGAGAAACCCGTATTATTGAAACAAGAGGGGCGTCCATGTTTCGTTTCGATAATACGGTCAGGGACGCCCAAATCGTGAAATTTAGGTCGACCTTAGAGATGGTCGTCCCCGATTTTCAGCCATAATGGAAACCGAGGGCGCCTATCTCAGAAGTGACCAAATCCAAGCCATTTGGTCATGGGAGGAGCCAGCATTCGTAGTGCACTGGTCCCCCTGACTTGCCAGGACACCAACCGGGCACCCTAGGGGGCACTGCAGTGGACTTCAGAAATTGCTCCCAGGTGCATAGCTCCCTTACCTTGTGTGCTGAGCCCCCCAGACCCCCCCCAAAACCCACTCCCCACAACTGTACACCACTACCATAGCCCACCTAGATGTGGGTACAGTGGGTTTCTGGTGGGTTTTGAAGGGCTCACATTTACCACCCACAAGTGTAACAGGTAGGGGGGGGCATGAGCCTGGGTCCGCCTGCCTGAAGTGC
This sequence comes from Microcaecilia unicolor, assembly GCF_901765095.1. Taxonomy (NCBI): domain Eukaryota; kingdom Metazoa; phylum Chordata; class Amphibia; order Gymnophiona; family Siphonopidae; genus Microcaecilia; species Microcaecilia unicolor. Next base: position 239,929,190 of record NC_044031.1, read on the forward strand.
ACTGCACCCACTAAAACTGCTCCAGGGACCTGCATACTGCTGTCATGGAGCTGAGTTTGACATTTGAGGCTGGCAATAGATATTTAAAAAGTTTTTTTTTTAGGGTGGGAGGGGGTTGGTGACCACTGGGGGAGTAAGGGGAGGTCATCCCTGATTCCCTCCGGTGGTCATCTGGACAGTTCGGGCACCTTGTTGAGGCTTGGACGTAAAACAAAATGGACCAAGTAAAGTCGCCCAAGTTCTCATCAGGGACACCCTTCTTTTTTCCATTATCGGTCGAGGATGCCCATGTGTTAGGCACGCCGCAGTCCTGCCTTCGCTACGCTTCCAACATGCCCCCGTGAACTTTGGTGATGGAAAGCAGTTGAGGACGCCCAAAATCAGCATTCGATTATGCCGATTCGGGCGACCCTGGGAGAAGGACGCCCATCTCCCGATTTGTGTCGAAAGATGGGCGCCCTTCTCTTTCGAAAATAAGCCTGACAGTGACACAAAAAGCGAACAGTAGAACTTAAGAAATGCCTTGCTGAGTCAACCCAGCATCCTGCCTCTGACAGTGACCAGTCTGGGTCACAAATACCTAGCACATCCCGAAAAGTAGGTCATATTTCTCATAGCTCACTTCTATAGATAAGCAATGTCATTCCCAAGTCTATCTGCATAATAGTTTTTTATGGACTTTTCCTCCAGGAATTTCTACAAACCTCTTTTGAACCTCACTATCTAGAAAAATCACAGTACAGAAACAGGCCTAGTAGCAGCATAGGCCTCAGTTCTGAGACATCCGGCCAAAGGAGAAGAAAATGTTATTGGTCCTTTTGGACCTTTCAGCAGCCTTCGATATGGTTCAACACTCCAAAATTATTGCATGATGTTGGTTTAGGGGGTGTAGTATTGAAATGGATCCCTTTTTTTGTCTGCTAGAAAGATTAAGGTTGAATTACAAGGAGTTATTTCCAGTTGGAGGCATTACAAGATAGGGGTACCTCAAGGACCAACACTTTTTCACCCATGCTATTTAATATTTTTCTACAATTTCTGGGAGGCTTTATTAGACAGCTTGGCTGGGAGTGCTATATATATGTAGATGGTGTACAGTTGATTATCCCAATGAAAGACTTGACACCTTGGTGAGGCAACAAGATTACCTCAGGGTCTGGTTTAGGTCTATTGGTTTGGTTGTAAATAAGGACAAAACAGAGGTGTTGAGAATGAATAGATCTGAGGTTCCCCACCCACTACCTAATCTGGATTTGATATTATTTGGAATAAATATAGAAACTATTGTAGAGAGTGTGAGAGATTTAGGTGTTTTGATTTTGTGACTCATGTTCAGCAACTAATCAGGGCAGCTTATGGGAGGTTGCGATGGTTGAGAGGACTAAAACCTTATCAATCTTTACAAGCTATGACAAGTGTAGTTTTTATTTGTACTACCTTCTCTGGATTATTGCAATACTGTATTGATAGGGCCCCCTAAAATGTTGGGAAGACAAGTACAATTGGTACAGAATGCAGCAGCCTGAATGCTATTAGGCAGTCCTCGACATAAAAGCGTGTCTCCTCTTTTGAGAAAATTTCATTGACTCCCAGTTTTATTGAGAGTTAAATGTAAAATTTTGCTGCTGACTTTTTTTTTTTTTGAAACCTTGAAAAATGCAAGTCCAGGATATTTACACAATAGGTTGGAAAGATATATTCCAGGCAGGAATCTGAGATCCAGTCAAGACCTCCTGTTAGAAGTCCCTACTGAAAAACAAATAAAAAGAGCATGATTAAGATCAAGGACTTTTTCCAATATAGCACCTAACTTGTGGAATGCTCTCCCAAAAGATTTTAGGATGGAAACTAATGTGCAACAATTTAAAAAGAAGCTAAAAACCTGTTTTTCTCAGTTGAATCATTTTATGAAGAGGAGTTGGATTTAATTGCATAATTGAATAATTATTCATAATTAAAATGTTTTTTTTATAATAAAGCAACAATATTCTACATATATATGCAATTACATCATTAAATCCAACTGCTTTGAACAAGTATTTTGTTAACTGTATAAGTGATATAGAAATTTGTAATAAAGATAAAGACTATGGGGTCCTTTTACTAAGGTGTGCTGAAAAATGGCCTGCGGTAGTGTAGACGCATGTTTTAGGCATGCGCAGAATCATTTGTCAGCGCACCTGTAAAAAATGACTTTTTAAATTTTTGCCGAAAATGGACGTGCAACAAAATGAAAATTACTACACATCCATTTTGGGTCTGAGATCTTACCGCCAGCCATTGACCTAGCGGTAAGGTCTCACACAGTAACCGGGCAGCATGCAAGGATATTAAGGGAGCTCAGAAGGGCACTGGTGAGTTCACCAAGGATCTGTATAAGTGACGTTTGGAGGCAGGAATGCTCATTTCCACCTGGAGATAGCAGGGGCAGTGATCTGGGCACCCGGCCTGGCTGCTGTCCGACATGCCTCCTACCGCCGTGCTGCTGCCCCCTACTGCTGCAGCCAATGCCCCCATTGCCCCAGTCCTACCTGAAGGGCCCTGGTGGTCTAGTGGTCTCTGTTGTGTGTGGGGGGGAAGCATGTTCTTTCCTGCCGGCTGTGCTGTTGCTATTTCCCCGCCTGCCAGCGCCGTGTTTTCAAAATGGTGGCTGAGACTTCCCACGGTAGTCTCACGGGTCTCGACAGTCTCGCGAGACTTCTGCAGGGAGTCTCGACTGCCATTTTTAAAATATGGTGATACCAGGCAGGGGGAATAGTGGCAGCACAACGGGCAGGAAAGAACATGTCCGTGTCCCTCCCCACCAAGAGGCCACTAGATCATCAGCGGCACGCCTTTACAGGTAGGACCAGGGAGGGCTGTAGTGTGCAGCGGGCATCCGGGCAGAGCTTCTGGGCCCTCGGGTACTGCCCGGTTGTCTGAATGGTCAGTCCACCCCTGGGAGATAGGCAGATATAATCCTTCTTTCTAAAAGTGGTAACAGAGAAGAGGTTGGAAACTACAGTTTGTTGCATCCAAGGAAGGTTGATTAAGAACAGGAGATGGCGTGATGTCAAAAAGTTGAAGCCACTTAGGTTAGTCTGTGTTTCTCCTTCCCTGTGCTGCTGTCATTCTGCTTACACTCAAAGCAAACAAACCTATGAGCTGCTGCATCCACGTTGTCGTTCTTTATTATTGGTAGCATTTTTATTTAATCTCACTTATATTTTCAAACATGCCAGCTTGTACAATGAACGGATGTACACAGAGGAAGTATAATAACGGAATAACTTTTCATAGGTAAAATAGTAATTTGTTATAAATTGTAATCAGTGTGTCATTTGGAGGGGCTGGTTATAGGGACACCCTAGCATGTGTTATATTCATGCAGAGATTTTTTTTTCTCCTGGTAAAGGGCCACAAACAGACATCATGTTATGAGAATCAGCTGCTCAACATTCAGAGTTTCTATCTATCTGTTAATTTATTTACTTATTTATGACATTTATATCTCACATTAAACATGTGGCGCCATAGAGGCAGGATGTACCTGCTGTTTCTCCGCATCAGCCTTGCTTCACTCCAGTGGGGTACTCTCCTGTCCATTCGTGTTATGGGCAAGAGAAGGGGAAAGGTCTGGGAGCTTCCTTCAACTCCCGCAACCACTCCAGCCCTGAAACAGACGGCACTTGATGGATTTGGAGTTCCAGTGGGACCCTTGCAGACCTCTTCCCCCTCTGTCAAAGCCGACAAGTTGGTGTCCGGGTCCAGCATGGATGGGGTATCCCTTAGCCTCCTTGTGCGAGCACCCCCCTCCGCAGCCAGGAGATAGAGTTGCTGTGGTTAGTCCTGCTTCTGGTGCCCAAGTTGCTGAAAGTCCGGTAGTGCAGGGAGGGCACTTAGCTTCAACAACTCAAGGATTGGACCCTGAATCAGAGGCATTATTTCAGGCTGCCAAGCGTATTTTTCCTGCAAATGTTGTGAGGGCTCTTTCAGGTTAAGAATCCTGCAACTCCTATTTGTCCACTGCAGAGTTTTTCTAAATCGGCCATTGTGACTTTGGAATCACTATGGGACTTGGTATATGATATGCACTCCTCTTTACAAACTATGACTTTGAAAAATATAGATGGTGTTAAGGTATTATCTGAGGCTGTCTTGCTCCAGGCACAATCTTCTGGCCAGCAGTCCTCAAACTTAGATTTACTAGAGACAAAAATTCAATCCTTGGAAATGTTAGGATCAGCCCCTATCACTTCAGCCCACTATGTATGGGGTTCAAGAAGTCCTGCTAGTGAGACCCTGCGAGGCCAAATAGGGGATAATATGAATTTGTCATCCTTTCTTGAGTCCTCCTTAGAAGTTATTACTCAGAGAACTACTTTGGTGGTTTCTTTTGCTTTGGAACTGGACCGCAATGCAGTTTTGAAACTTTTCTTTAGACATTTAGAAATGCTGTTTTTGGGATCAAAAGTACGTATTTTGCCAGATTTGTCAAGAGAGGCACAGAAGAGACACAAGGCTTGGGTGCTAGTTTTGTGCTTAAATTTCCTTGTTTATGTTTTATAATTTTTCAAGGTAAACAGTTTCAATTTTTTGATCCCAAACAGTTGGAAAAATTTAGTTTGGTGAAAGAGGAAGTAAATATCATTGTATAGTCCTATAACATAGGCAGACTGCACACCCTCTCGCCCCCTTCCCCTCGCTCTTCCCCTTAATGAACTCACAGATCAAGCATGAGACAGATTTTCTTTCTGGGAATAAATGGCCACAGCTTTATTGAAAACACATTAAACAATCCCTAGGAAGCACCTGAGCCTTGGGCGTGACGTTGCGAATGCTTCTGCCCTCCGCCATGCCTTTTCAGCTAGAGAGCCTGCATCACCGCCCCACGCGTCGGCCAGCCATGACTCCGCCCCCAGCGTGGCCGAGCGTCCGTCTGCTTGGGACTGCACTCCTCGACCAGTGTTCCACCTGCCTTTTTATATCGTAATTTCCTATTTATCTTGCTGTGTTGAGATATATTATTGAAAACTTTAATAAATATTATTAATATTAAACATGAATTAGGTTGAAACCTAGGAGCATTTAAAATCTTTTTTTTTCCCTGTGCCTAGATCAAAAGAGAAACATGGTTTGTGGGAAATTGCTCCTTTTGTTTTGTGGAATGCAGTGGTACATTATAATGAGGGCAAATCTACCTTCATGCAGAAGTCCAGAGTCAGTCTAAATGTGCCAACATTTTCCAGTTCTGTGATATATATTTATTTCTTCTTCAAGTCATTTCTCAACAGTATTTTCTGAGTTATCACCCAAATGCGAACACAATTATAATGTTAATTAATACGTTTTGGATGTTATTGAATTCTATTATTCTGTCTCACTGTATTTCCAGTTTTGGCACAGTATAAACCATCACAAGCACAAAATATACGAAAACCAATAGACTGTGTTAGGGGCCTATAGCCCATTTAGTTATGTTTAAAAAAATGAGAGATCTGCATGAAAGAAAATATTTCTTTTTATTATTCTGACTTATAAAAAACCACTTATCCCTGAAACATGCTGAAAACAGAATAATCCATTTGTACAAAAGAGTTGAAGTGAACATGCGATTCCATGTGCCCTAATGAAAGGAGAGTTTAATTTTACTTCTAATCCTTATAACACTAGGCTTCCCAAGGCAGATTATAACAACAGTTAAGATGAACCCCTCAGTAAACAGGATATCCTCACTGAAATTTGGCCATGTATTACTGTATTGTTCAGAACAGTGTAGAAAAATGAGCACAAAATACAGCCTTTATTAATGCTGTTTCCACCAGCTACAATAATTTTTAAAGTTATTTTAATGGTATTCAAATTTTATTTCATGATATTTATATCTACACTAGTAAAAAAAAGCCCATTTCTCATTGAAATGAAATGGGCGCTAGCAAGGTAATCACCTTCTGCCATTAATGTTTTTAAGGGAAGTTCCAGCATCCCCCTCCCTTCCTCCCAATTCCAGGGTTCCCCCCTCTCTCCCTCCCTCCCTCCCAGTTCCAGGGTCCCCCCTCCCTTCTTCCCAGTTCCAGGGTCGTCGTCCCTTCCTCCCTCCCTTCCAGTTCCAGGCCCCCTCCCTCCGAATTTTAAAAGTCATCCTGACTTACTTCATCGGGATTATGGCGGCCGGCAGCAGCGGTAAAAAGCGTGCAGGCTCGGCACTTACTTCAGTTTTCTCTTCTCTGTCTCTCAGCTTTGGTCCCACCCTTGAGGAAACAGGAAATGAGGGCGGGACCAGAGCTGAGAGACAGAGAAGGGACAACTGAAGTAAGTGCTGAGCCTGCATGCTTTTTACCGTGCGAGATAAGTCAGGATGACTTTTAAAATTCGGAGGAAGGGGGCCTGGAACGGGAACGGAGGGAGGACCCTGGAATTGGAAGGGAGGGAGGGGGATGGACGAGAACCCTGGAACTCGGAGGGAGGGAACCAGCTTCTGGTGGGTGAATATTATATGCAGCCTTCCCTTTCCTCTGAGGGTGGGGCACTGAGAGCGAGTGCGAGGCCTGTGGTTGGTCCCTTCTCCTTCTGACGTTACGTTTCTTTCCCTGGCAACTATACAGAGTTCCCTCGAGGGCGGGGCGATTATGAACCCTACGAACACTACATGGCTTCGCTGCCACGGAGTCAGCTTCAGAACATTGGAGGTGCGAATTATTATATTAGATATGAGAACCTTTCAAATAAGTTATAAAGCTGTCAAATAAGTAAAAAAAAAATGTCCTCCACCTTTTAAGGCAATGCCTATCCAACTGGAACAGTTTTTGACTTTTTACAAATGGACCACGCATAGGTAGTCCGTTATTTCTAATAATCTTTTACTATTGCTTTCAATAGCGTTTGCTGTTGTTTTGGGTGAACTAGTGACTCCGTCCACTGCCCGCAAGCTCTGCTTACTGGCTTCAACCCATATAATGGGCTAAATAGCCTCATACCATCTCCTGTTCTCATCTCAGTGGTTACATCTCACTCAGTGGTGGGAAAATTAATGGAAACGTTACTAAAGGAAAGGATAGAAAGTATCTAAAGACAGCAAGTTGCAAAATTCAAGGCTGCATGGTTTTTACCATAGGGAGATTATGTCAAATGAATCTGATTAATTTTCTTTCAATTGGACGACCAGAGAATTAGAACAGGATCATACATTGGATGTGGTTTACTTAAATTTCAGTAGAGTTTTTGATACTGTTCCATGTGGGAAGCTCATAAACCTAATAGCTGGGGGTTGTGTCTCAAGGTAGTGGACTGGATTTGCTTGACACAGAGGGGCATAATTGAACGAAAACGTCTATCTCCATGGGCGTTTATCTCCGAGAACGGGTCCGTGAAGGGGCGGACCGAACCGTATTTTCGCAAAAAATAGACGTCCATGTTTTATTCGACAATTTGTGAGCTGGGCGTTTTTGTTTTTCAGCGATAATGGAAAATGAAAGCGCCCAGCTCAAAAACGAATAAATCCAAGGCATTTGTTCGTGGGAGGGGCCAGGATTCGTAGTGCACTGGTCCCCCTCACATGCCAGGACACCAACCGGGCACCCTAGGGGGCACTTTTACAAAAACAGAAAAAAAGGTAAAAGAGCTCCCAGGTGCATAGCACCCTTCCCTTGTGTGTTGAGCCCCCCAAATCCCCCTCAAAACCCACTGCCCACAAGTCTACACCATTACTATAGCCCTAAGGGGTGAAGGGGGCACCTACATGTGGGTACAGTGGGTTTGGGGGGTTGGACGACTAATAAGCATTAAGCAGCACAATTGTAACAGGTAGGGGGGGATGGGCCTGGGTCCACCTGCCAGAAGTCCACTGCACCCCCTAATAACTGCTCCAGGGACCTGCATACTGCTGCCAGGGAGGTGGGTATGACATTTGAGGGTGAAAATAAACAGTTGTGAAATGGCATATTTTGTGGTGGGAGGGGGTTAGTGACCACTGGGGGAGTCAGGGGAGGTCATCCCCGATTCCCTCCGGTGGTTATCTGGTCATTTAGGGCACTTTTTGGGGCCTTATTCGTGGAAAAACAGGGTCCAGGAAAAGTGCCCTAAATTCTCGCTAAAAATGCATATTTTTTTCCCATTATCGGCGAAAGGCGCCCATCTCTGATCGGCCGATAACCACGCCCCAGTTCCACCTTCACCACGCCTCCGACACGCCCCCGTCAACTTTGTACGCTTCCGCGATAGAGTGCAGTTGAAAACGTCCAAGTTCGGCTTTCGATTATACCGCGTTATTCGTTTTTGGGAGATAAACGCCTATCTCCCGATTTAGGTCGCAATATAGGCGTTTTTGTCTTTCGATTATAAGCTGGACAGTGTAATAATAATAAATGGAATTCATTCTAAAGAGAGACGGTGATCAGTGGAGTTCCTTGGAGATGGTCCTAGAGCTTGTTCTGTTCCCTGTCTTTGTGAGCGACATTGAAGAAGGGTTAGAAGGAAGTTTGCTTTTTTCCAAATAATACCAAGATCTGCAACAGGTTGGACTCCCCTGGGAGAACTGATAGAAATAGAAGTGATCTAAATAAGCATGAGGAGTGGTCCAATTTATTTATTTGTTTTATTTATTAGGATTTATTTACCGCCTTTCTGAAGAAATTCACTCAAGATGGTGTACAGCAAGAACAGTGGCGTTCCTAGAGTGGATGGCACCCGGGGCGGATCGCCGATGCGCCCCCCCCGGGTGCAGCGCGCCCCCCCTGCCTGCGAAATGACACCTTCCCCCCTCCCCGGCAAAATGACACCCCCCCGGGTGCACGCCGCTGGTGGGGGGTGCCGCGGCGCGCGCCTGTGGGCTCCGACTTCGCGAACTTCGCTCGTTCGCTGCAGCTCCCTCTGCCCCGGAACAGGAAGTAACCTGTTCTGGGGCAGAGTGAGCTGCAGCGAACGAGCGAAGTTCGCGAAGTCGGAGCCCACAGGCACACGCCGCAGCACCCCTCAGCGGCGTGCACCCAGGGCGGACCGCCCCCACCGCCTCCCCCCCTTGGTACGCCACTGAGCAAGAATAAGTCAAACAGGCAATAGACACATACAATAGTAAAAATATTCAGGTAACATTTCAAGGTATGACACAGCATGCTACATTACAATGGGGCTCATTAAAAAAAAAGACTTCCAAAAAGTGTCATAAAGCAGCATTTCTTCTTTCTTTTCTATTTTTGATTTATTTCTATTTATTATCTTCTCAAAGCATCCAAATCAGTATTTTCAAAACCTATTTTGCAGACGTCTATCTATGTGTTTCATCTGCAGTGCATCCAAATCACAAGAGGGCGTGTTGACAGTGTTTCAGGGATGGGCTTAGGGTGTTCCTAATACTTGGATGTTTTACAGCCATAGTGGAACAAAATGAAAACGTCTAGAGCTGAAACGTCATTGTTTTGATCTAGACCTGTTTTTAGAATGAATAAGGCACAAAAAGGTGCTCTAAATGAACAGATGACCACTGGAGGGAATCAGGGATGATGTCCCTTACTTCCCCAGTGGTCACTGACCCCCTCCCACCTCCCAAAGATGTGATTAAAAATATTACTTACCAGCCTCTATGACAGCTTCAGATGTTATAGCCAGGTCTATTAGAGCAGCAAGCAGGTCCCTGGAGTATTGTCGTGGTCAGTGGAGTGCACTATAGAGAGGCGAACTGAGGCCCATATCCCACTACCTGTTACCAGTGGCGTAGGTACGTGGGGCCTGAGGGGGCCTGGGCCCCCGTAGATTTCAGTGGGTACCCCCCTCCCGGCGAACCCTCCCCCGCCGCCGCCTACCTTCCGTTTTGCTGGCGGGGGACCCCACTCCCCGCCAGCCAACGTCCTCTCCCGTAGAACGCAGCGGCACTGGCAGAGAAAAGTCTTCTTCCTTGCATGCTGACGTCCTCAGAGAACAGTTCTGTTCTCTGAGTCTGACGTACTGCACGTACAACGTGCAGGACGTCAGCATGCAAGGAAGAAGAAGACTTTCTCTGTCAGACAGTGCCGCTGCGTTCTACGGGAGAGGACGTCGGTTGGCGGGGAGTGGGGTCCCCCGCCAGCAAAACGGAAGGTAGGCGGCGGCGGGGGAGGGTTCGCGGCGGGAGGGGGGTCGGCAGAGACGGGGGGGGGGGGGTGACAATGGCGGCGGGAGGGGGGCGGCGGCAGCGGGGGGGGGGGGGGTTAAAATGTGCCCCCTCCCCTCGAGCTGTGGACCCCCCTCCCAGGCAAGTCTGGCTACGCCCCTGCCTGTTACACTTCTGGTGGAAAGTGTGAGTCCTCCCACACGCCCCCATATAGGTGATCCGTTTACCCATAAGGTCTATTTTAGTGGTGCACAGTTGGGTACAGTAAGTTTTTGGTGGGGTTTGGAGGGCTCAGCATACAATATTAGGGGGGTAATGGTGAGATGTGTATCTGGGAGCTTTTATATGAAGTCCACTGCAGTGCCCCACTGCTCTTTTGGGATGTCTGTGTGGCCATCCTACTAAGAATGCTGGCTCCTCCTACATCCCAATGGCTTGATTTTCTATATTTTTTACTTGGACATTTGTTTTTTGAAAATGGCCCAAAAAGATAACATCTTGCATGTGGCCATTTTCAAAAAAATAAAAAATACAGTGAAACCTCGGTTTTCGTTGACGTTGGATTTCGTCGTTTTCGGTTATCGTCGATTTTTTTTGCGAAATTTTTGTCTCGGTTTTCGTTGGTCGCCTCGGAATTTGTCGGTAAATGCCATGTTAAATGTTCATTTATTGCTAGTGATTTGAGGGCGTGCGCAGGAGGTGGGTGTGTTTTACATCAAGTCCGTTAATTGCATTGGCTGGCTGTTGGTGTGGAAGGCGTGGGATATTTCTAGTGCCACTCCCCCCTTCCCCTTGTTCCTGTTTGCATTTGTTTAGCGTGCATGTCAGTTTCTTACCCACTAGCACATACTGCTCTTTTGGATTTCTGCACCTCAAGTGCATCACTTTGCATTTCTTCACATTAAATTTAAACTGCCAAACATTCGACCATTCTTCTAATTTTTTCTCATGTTGTCCACTCCCTCTGGAGCGTCCACTGTGTTGCAGATTTTGGTGTCATCCACAAAAAGGAAAACTTTTTCTTCCAACCCTTCAGTGATGTTGCTCACAAATATGTTGAGTAGAATTGGTCCCAGTGCTGATCCCTGAGGCACTGCACTATTTACATTTCTATTCTCTGAGTAAACTCTATTTCCACCACCCTCTGCTATCTGTCTGTCAACCAGTTCCCAATCCAGTTCACCGCTTTATGTCCTAACTTTAGTCGCTTTGTTACTTTATGAGCCTCCTATGAGGGACCATGTCAAAGGCCTTACTGAAGTCCAAGTAGACTGCATCTAGCACATGTCCACTATCCAATTCTCTGGTCATCCAGTCAATGAAATCAATCAATCATATTCATTTGGCACGATTTTCCTTTGTTGAAACCATGTTGGCTCGGATCTTGTAACCCATCCGGTTCCAGGAAATGCACTATCCTTTCCTTGAGCAGCACCTCTATTACCTTGCCAACCACTAAAGTAAGACTTACCGACCTATAGTTTCCCACTTCTTCTCTGTCTCCACTTTTGTGAAGAGGGAGCACATCCGCTCTTCTTCAATCCCATGGAACCTCCATCTCCAAAGATTTATTAAACAAATATTTAAGAGGACCCGCTGGAACTTCTCTGAGCTCCCTTAAGATTCTGGGAAGGATCCCATCTGGCCCCATGGCTTTGTCCACTTTCAGTTTTTCAAGTTGTTCATAAATGCTTTCTTCTATAAATGGTGCAATTTCAGCTTCATTTTCATAAGTACCTTTATCAGCTGACCAACGATTTTCTTCGTGAAGACAGAAGTATTTTTCTCCGAGGACAAGCAGGCTGCTTGTTCTCACTGATGGGTGACGTCCACGGCAGCCCCTCCAATCGGAAACTTCTCTAGCAAAGTCCTTTGCTAGTCCTCGCGCGCCCGCGCGCACCGCACATGCGCGGCCGTCTTCCCGCCCGAAACCGGCTCGAGCCGGCCAGTCTTCTTTTGTCCGCACTCGGTACGGTCGTGTTTCGCCGTGTCGAGCCCCGGAAAGTCGACCTCGCGCGTCCAAATTTATTTTTGACGTGTTTTTTCTTCGGAAAAAGTCTTTAAAGTGTCGGGAAGTGCTTCGGAAACCCCCCCCCCGGGTTTCAGACCACCCCTTCCCGTACTTCCAGCTTTTTGCCCCGATAAGTTTTCTTTCGTCGTCGGGGTAGGCCTCTTTTCGGCCTCGGTCGAGATTTTCTCCCTTCTAAATTTTTTGGTGCTCTTTTTCCGTCATTTCGGATTTTGATTTCGCCGGCGTGATTTTTCCGCCCATGACATCGAAGCCTTCCAGCGGCTTCAAGAAGTGCACCCAGTGCGCCCGGGTAATCTTGCTCACTGATAGACACTCGTCGTGTCTTCAGTGTCTGGGGGCCGAGCACCGCCCTCAGAACTGTAGTCTGTGTTCCCTGCTTCAAAGGCGGACTCAGGTAGCGAGATTAGCCCAGTGGAACGTGTTGTTCTCGGGCTCTTCGTCGGCATCGGCACCGGGATCTTCGAGTGCATCGACGTCGTCAGCGTCCAGACCATCTTCCTCGGCCGCCACTGTATCGAGTGCATCGAGGCATCGGGCCTCTGCATCGGCGCCAAGGTATCCGGCGACTGCATCGACGTCGGTGGTACCGGGACCTCGTCTGCTGATGTCGTCGGACGGTGGTGCATCGTCAGGAGTGCAGGTGAGGGCTGTCCATTCCCCTGCTGGTGGCGGTGAGCCTTCGGGTGGGTCTCCTCCTACCCTGAGGGCTCCTGCGGTACAGCCCCCCCGAGACCGACCTCCTTCGGCCTCGGCCCCGAGGAAGCGACGGCTGGATTCTACGTCCTCCTCGTCGGTGCCGGGGAGCTCCGGTGACATGCTTCGGAAGAAGTCGAAGAAGCATCGACACCGGTCGCCTCCCCGCGTCGGCACCGAGAGCTCTGGGTCGCCGAGGGAGTCGGCACCCAGCAGGCATCGGCACCGAGAGGACCGCTCACCCTCTGTTCAGGAGGTGTCGATGCGCTCCACTCTGGACAGCCCGGAACAGCCTCCTTGCCCGGAACAGGTTCTGACGTCGACGCCTGCATCGACCTCTTTGCCTTTCTCTGCAGCCGCTCTGAACGAGAGCCTCCGGGCCGTTCTCCCAGAGATTCTGGGAGAGCTGTTGCGCCCTTCCCCTCCGGTACCGGCGGTGCTTGCGCCTCCGGTACCGTCGAGCGTGGCGCCGGCTGGCCCATCGCCCGGGGTGAGGTCACCGACGTCGGTACCGCGTGCGGTGCCGACTGCGGCCACCTCCCAGGAGGGCTCCCCGACTACGTCGGCAGAGGGAGCTTCGCCGATGCGGGCGAGGGAGTCTACCTCTCGACGCCCCCATCGTGGACGTGGCTCCACGGAGTCGAGCCGGGCGAGGTTGCAGACACAGGTTCGTGAACTTGTGTCTGACACCGAGGGTGAGGCCTCGTGGGAGGAAGAGGAAGACCCTAGATATTTCTCGGACGAGGAGTCTGAGGGTCTTCCTTCTGATCCTACTCCCTCTCCTGAAAGGCAGCTTTCTCCTCCTGAGAGTCTGTCTTTCGCTTCCTTTGTCCGGGAGATGTCTACGGCCTTCCCCTTCCCGGTGGTTGTGGAGGACGAGCCCAGGGCTGAAATGTTTGAGCTCCTGGACTATCCTTCTCCACCTAAGGAAGCGTCCACTGTTCCCTTGCACCATGTCCTAAAAAAGACATTGCTTGCGAACTGGACCAAGCCACTAAGTAATCCCCACATTCCCAAGAAGATCGAGTCCCAGTACCGGATCCATGGGGACCCAGAGCTGATGCGCACCCAGTTGCCTCATGACTCTGGAGTTGTGGATTTGGCCCTAAAGAAGGCTAAGAGTTCTAGGGAGCATGCTTCGGCGCCCCCGGGCAAAGACCCTAGAACCTTAGACTCCTTTGGGAGGAAGGCCTACCATTCTTCTATGCTCGTGGCCAAAATTCAGTCGTACCAGCTCTACACGAGCATACATATGCGGAACAATGTGCGGCAGTTGGCGGGCTTGGTTGATGCTCTTCCCCCTGAGCAGGCCAAGCCTTTTCAGGAGGTGGTCAGGCAGCTGAAGGCGTGCAGAAAATTCCTGGCCAGAGAGGTGTATGACACCTTTGATGTTGCGTCCAGGGCCGCTGCTCAAGGTGTGGTGATGCGCAGGCTCTCATGGCTGCATGCCGCCGACCTGGAGAATAGACTCCAGCAGCGGATTGCGGACTCGCCTTGCCGTGCGGATAACATTTTTGGAGAGAAGGTCGAACAGGTGGTAGAGCATCTCCACCAGCGGGACACCGCATTCGACAAGTTCTCCCGCCGGCAGCCTTCAGCATCTACCTCTACAGGTAGAAGATTTTTTTGGGGAAGGAAGACTGTTCCCTATGCTTCTGGTAAGCGTAGGTACAATCCTCCTTCTCGACAGCCTGCGGCCCAGGCTAAGCCCCAGCGCGCTCGCTCTCATCAGCAGCGTGCGCCTCAGCAAGGCCCCGCGGCTCCCCAGCAAAAGCAAGGGGCGAGCTTTTGACTGGCTCCAGCAGAGCATAGCCGACATCCAAGTGTCAGTGCCGGGCGACCTGCCAGTCGGGGGGAGGTTGAAAGCTTTTCACCAAAGGTGGCCTCTCATAACCTCCGACCAGTGGGTTCTTCAAATAGTCCGGCAAGGATACACCCTCAATTTGGCCTCAAAACCTCCAAATTGTCCACCGGGAGTTCAGTCTTACAGCTTCCAGCACAGGCAGGTACTTGCAGAGGAACTCTCCGCCCTTCTCAGCGCCAATGCGGTCGAGCCCGTGCCATCCGGGCAAGAAGGGCTGGGATTCTATTCCAGGTACTTCCTTGTGGAAAAGAAAACAGGGGGGATGCGTCCCATCCTAGACCTAAGGGCCCTGAACAAATATCTCGTAAAAGAAAAGTTCAGGATGCTTTCCCTGGGCACCCTTCTCCCCATGATTCAGCAAAACGATTGGCTATGCTCTCTGGACTTGAAGGATGCCTACACACACATCCCGATACTGCCAGCTCACAGACAGTATCTGCGATTTCAGTTGGGCACACGCCACTTCCAGTACTGTGTGCTACCCTTTGGGCTCGCCTCTGCGCCCAGGGTGTTCACAAAGTGCCTAGCTGTGGTAGCAGCGGCACTTCGCAGGCTGGGGGTGCACGTGTTCCCATATCTCGACGATTGGCTGGTGAAGAACACATCCGAGGCAGGAGCCCTGCAGTCCATGCAGATGACTATTCGCCTCCTGGAGCTACTGGGGTTTGTGATAAATTATCCAAAGTCCCATCTTCTCCCAGTGCAGAAACTCGAATTCATAGGAGCTCTGCTGGATTCTCGGACGGCTCGCGCCTATCTCCCAGAGACGAGGGCCAACAACTTGTTGTCCCTCGTCTCGCGGGTGCGAGCGTCCCAGCAGATCACAGCTCGGCAGATGTTGAGATTGCTGGGCCACATGGCCTCCACAGTTCATGTGACTCCCATGGCCCGTCTTCACATGAGATCTGCTCAATGGACCCTAGCCTCCCAGTGGTATCAGGCTGCTGGGGGTCTAGAAGACGTGATCCACCTGTCCACGAGTTTTCTCGAATCCCTGTATTGGTGGACAATCTGGTCCAATTTGACTCTGGGACGTCCTTTCCAAATTCCTCAGCCACAAAAAGTGCTGACAACGGATGCGTCTCTCCTGGGATGGGGAGCTCATGTCGATGGGCTTCACACCCAAGGAAGCTGGTCCCTCCAGGAACGCGGTCTACAGATCAATCTCCTGGAGTTGCGAGCGATCTGGAACGCTCTGAAGGCTTTCAGAGATCGGCTGTCCCATCAAATTATCCAAATTCAGACAGACAACCAGGTTGCCATGTACTATGTCAACAAGCAGGGGGGCACCGGATCTCGCCCCCTGTGTCAGGAAGCCGTCAGCATGTGGCTCTGGGCTCGCCGTCTCGGCATGGTGCTCCAAGCCACATATCTGGCAGGCGTAAACAACAGTCTGGCCGACAGACTGAGCCGGATTATGCAACCTCACGAGTGGTCGCTCAACTCCAGAGTGGTGCGCCAGATCTTCCAAGCGTGGGGCACCCCCTTGGTGGATCTCTTCGCATCTCGAGTGAACCACAAAGTCCCTCAGTTCTGTTCCAGGCTTCAGGCCCCCGGCAGACTGGCATCGGATGCCTTCCTCCTGGATTGGGGGGAGGGCCTGCTGTATGCTTATCCTCCCATTCCTCTGGTGGGGAAGACTTTGTTGAAACTCAAGCAAGACCGAGGCACCATGATTCTGATTGCTCCTTTTTGGCCGCGTCAGATCTGGTTCCCTCTTCTTCTGGAGTTATCCTCCGAAGAACCGTGGAGATTGGAGTGTTTTCCGACCCTCATCACGCAGGACGAAGGGGCTCTTCTGCATCCCAGCCTCCGGTCCCTGGCTCTCACGGCCTGGATGTTGAGAGCGTAGACTTTGCCTCTTTGGGTCTGTCAGAGGGTGTCTCCCGCGTCTTGCTTGCTTCCAGGAAAGATTCCACTAAGAGGAGTTACTTCTTTCTGTGGAGGAGGTTTGCCGTCTGGTGTGACAGCAAGGCCCTAGCTCCTCGCTCTTGTCCTACACAGACCCTGCTTGAATACCTTCTGCACTTGTCTGAGTCTGGTCTCAAGACCAACTCTGTAAGAGTTCACCTTAGCGCAATCAGTGCATACCATTACCATGTGGAAGGTAAGCCGATCTCAGGACAGCCTTTAGTTGTTCGCTTCATGAGAGGTTTGCTTTTGTCAAAGCCCCCTGTCAAGCCTCCTACAGTGTCATGGGATCTCAATGTCGTTCTCACCCAGCTGATGAAACCTCCTTTTGAGCCACTGAATTCCTGCCATCTGAAGTACTTGACCTGGAAGGTCATTTTCTTGGTGGCAGTTACTTTAGCTCGTAGAGTCAGTGAGCTTCAGGCCCTGGTAGCCCAGGCCCCTTACACCAAATTTCATCATAACAGAGTAGTCCTCCGCACTCACCCTAAGTTCTTGCCAAAGGTCGTGTCGGAGTTCCATCTGAACCAGTCAATTGTCTTGCCAACATTCTTTCCCCGTCCTCATTCCTGCCCTGCTGAACGTCAGCTGCACACATTGGACTGCAAGAGAGCATTGGCCTTCTATCTGGAGCGGACACAGCCCCACAGACAGTCCGCCCAATTGTTTGTTTCTTTTGATCCCAATAGGAGGGGAGTGGCTGTAGGGAAACGCACCATATCAAATTGGCTAGCAGATTGCATTTCCTTCACTTACGCCCAGGCGGGGCTGGCTCTTGAGGGTCATGTCACGGCTCATAATGTTAGAGCCATGGCTGCGTCGGTAGCCCACTTGAAGTCAGCCTCCATTGAAGAAATTTGCAAAGCTGCGACGTGGTCATCTGTCCACACATTCACATCTCATTACTGCCTGCAGCAGGATACCCGACGCGACAGTCGGTTCGGGCAGTCAGTTCTTCAGAACCTGTTTGGGCTTTAGGATCCAACTCCACCCCCCGAGGGCCCTGTTTGTTCTGTTCCAGGCTGCACTCTCAGTTAGTTGGTAAATTTTTTAGGTCAATCTCAGTTATGTCCTCGCCGTTGCGAGGCCCAATTGACCATGGTTGTTGTTTTGAGTGAGCCTGGGGGCTAGGGATACCCCATCAGTGAGAACAAGCAGCCTGCTTGTCCTCGGAGAAAGCGAATGCTACATACCTGTAGAGGGTATTCTCCGAGGACAGCAGGCTGATTGTTCTCACAAACCCGCCCGCCTCCCCGTTGGAGTTGTGTCTTCCCTTGAAGTGTATTGTCTTGCTACATACTGGACTGGCCGGCTCGAGCCGGTTTCGGGCGGGAAGACGGCCGCGCATGCGCGGTGCGCGCGGGCGCGCGAGGACTAGCAAAGGACTTTGCTAGAGAAGTTTCCGATTGGAGGGGCTGCCGTGGACGTCACCCATCAGTGAGAACAATCAGCCTGCTGTCCTCGGAGAATACCCTCTACAGGTATGTAGCATTCGCTGTTAAGCACGTCTGCTTTTTCCTCATCACTCTCCACATAGCGGTTCATAGCAACTTTCAGCCCTACAATTCAATTTCTAGCCTTCCTCCATTCACTAATATTCCTGAAAAAGGTATTGTCACCCTTCTTTATGTTTTAAGTCATTTGTTCTTCCACCAGAGACTTTACCAGCCATATTTCTCTCTTCGCTTCTTTCAGTTTTATCTGGTAATCTCTTCTGTATTCCTACTACTACTTATCATTTCTATGGCGCTACTAGACGTATGCAGCGCTGTACACTTGAACACTTGAGCTCCTTTGTATTTCATGAACTCCACCTCTTTTGCCTTTATTTTGTCAGCGACTTGTTTGGTGAATCATATCGGTTTCCTTTTTCCCTTGTTCTTGTTTACCTTACTTATATAAACATCTGTTGCTGATTTAATATCTCCTTTCAGTTTCAACCACAAGTCCTCCACCACTCTTATGTCCTTCCATCCCATCAGCTCTATCTTCAGGTACTCCCCCATTTTAACAAAGTCAGTAAGCTTAAAATCCAGGATTTTGAGATTTGTGTGTCTACATTCTGTTTTAGCTCTTACATCAAACCATACAATGTGATGATCACTGTTGGCTAGGTGGGTACCCACTTGGACATTGAACACACTGTCTCCATTTGTGAGCACAAGATCTAGTGTCACCCCTCCCCTTGTGGGTTCCGTCACCATTTGTCTCAGTAGTGCACTTTGAAAAGCATCCACAATCTCTCTCATTCTTTCTGAATCTGCAGATTGGACCTTCCAATCCTCGTCCAGCAGGTTGAAATCTCCCAGCAACAGCACCTCCCCCTTCAATCTCAACTTTTGGATATCCAAGACCAAAACTTTGTCCAACTTCTCTGTTAATGTTGGAGGTCTGTCTACAACACCTGTGTGGATAGAGGTTCCATCTTCTCTTTCTAAGACAATCCATATTGCTTCTTCCTCTCCCCAGGCTCCCTGCATTTCAGCCATTTTAATTTTATTTTTGATAGATAAAGCTACCTACCCTTCTACCTTGTATGTTTGCATTCTTTTCATGGGAGTCTTTGAACCACTTCTCCGGTGATAGAAACAATATCCAGTCTTCCTTTAACATCAGGGCTTGCAGATCATGAATTTTGTTCCATAGACATAAAAACATAAGAATAGATATACTGGGTCAGACCAATGGTCCATCTAGCCCAGTATCCTGTTTCCAACAGTGGCCAAGCCAGGTCACAAGTACCTGGCAGAAACCCAAATAGTGGCAACATTCCATGCTAGCAATCCCAGGGCAAGCAGTAGCTTCCCCATGTCTGTCTCAATAGCAGACTATGGACAGTTCCTTCAGGAACTTGCCCAAACCTTTTTTTAAACCCAGATACACTAACCGCTGTTACTGCATCCTCTGGCAAAGAGTTCCAGAGCTTAACTATTCGCTGAGTGAAAAGATATTTCCTCTTATTTGTTTTTAAAGTATTTCCATGTAACTTCCTCAAGTGTTCCCTAGTCTTTGTACTTTTGGAACAAGTAAAAAATTGATTTACTTCTACTTGTTCTGTACCACTCAGGATTTTGTAGACAATCATATCTCCCTTCATCCGTCTCTTTTCCAAGCTGAAGAGCCCTAACTTCTTTAGCCTTTCCTCATAGGAGTTAAAATGTAATGCCAAGAAGTGCATAGTGATGCACTTAAGGTGCAGAAAACCAAAAGAGATGTACCAGAGTGGAGAGCTTGGTAAGCTCAGTTCAGGAGAAGGACCTTGGGGTGATGGTGTCCGAGGATCTCAAGGTGACAAAACGATGTGACAAGGCAGTCGGATGCTAGGCTGCATAGAGAGGGGTATAACCAGCAGAAGAAAGGAGGTGTTCATGCTCCTGTACAAGTAATTGGTGAGGCCCCACTTGGAGTATTCAGTTCAGTTATGGAGGCCATATCTTGCTAAGGATGGAAAAAGACTTGAAGTTGTTTAAAGAAAAACAAGAAAAATGGTATGGGGTTTGCGTAGCAAGACGTACAAAGAGAGACATGATGACCTGAACATGTATACCCTGGAGGAAAGGAGAAACAGGGGTGATATTATACAGATATTCAAATATTTGAAAGATATTAATCCGCAAACAAACCTTTTCCAGAGGCAGGAAGGTGGTAGAGCTAGAGAACATGAATTGAGGTTGAAGGGAGGCTGATTCAGGAATAATATCAGAAAGTACTTTTTCATGGAGAGAGTTGTAGATACCTGGAATGCCCTCCCGCGGGAGGTGGTGGAGATGAAAATGGTAACAGAATTCAAAAATGCATGGGATAAACACAAAGGAATCCTGTTTAGAAGGAATGGATCCAGGGAGGCTTAGTGGAGATTAAATGGCACCACTGGTAACTGGGAAGCAAAGCCAGTGCTGGGCAAACTTTTACTGTGTATGCCCTGATTGTAGTTGAACAAATTTGGATGGGTTGGAGTGGAGCGTTTCAGGGGCTTCGATGATAACTTCTGAAGTTTTAGAACAAGGGCCATGCCAGGCAGACTTCTATGGTCTATGCCCTGAAAATGGCAAGGACAAATCAAGATCAGGAATACATATGAAGTCACTTCAAAAACTCCAGGGCTATGTCTTTTTTACCAAATGCACCTTTTATTACTTCTGTATGTGTTCATCCAGTAGTTGATACCAATTTTCCATAAAATCATAACTTCAACTCATTCATACACCATTCACCCACAAGAGAGTCGAAATGCGGTCCAGCATTGGGGAACCGTTCTGAGTAGGAGTAATATATCTGTCTTGAAGACGGTTCTGATGCTCTTTACCCATTGCCTACACCGGATTACAACGGAGGGTATTTGGAGATCACACATCCCAGAGCATGACATTTGTCACAGATTCCTCTTAATTCATGGCACCGTTCGGCCTCTATAAACTGGGTTATTGTCAGCGCTAGAACCGGAAACAGCTGCCAATATCAGTAGCACATCATACCTTATGTAATGAGTTTATCTTTTTGGGCAGATTGGCTGGATCGTACATGTCTTTATCTGCCATCATCTACTATGTTGCAGACATCTCTGAGCAGTCAGAAAAAGTCAAGGTTATGATTGCTCAGTATTGGGAAATACTTTGGCACTGAGCCTTACAGATTAATTCACTGACTTTCAGCAAAGACTGCCTTGGTATGTACTGTATGCATAGAACTGAGACATATATAGTCAGTCCCTCTCTGTCCCTGCTCTACCTTTTTCTTTCTCTACCACTTTACTTGTCCATGTATTCCTCATTTCTTTTCTTTTGCTTGATGTCTTTGTCTGCCTTTCTCTATGTACTTCTTGTGCTCTTGATACAATTGTATTATGGGGCACCAGACTGACTGCTGATGTATAATGATGGAATTGATTATATACAGTACAAAAAAAGGAAAAATGCTTGCTATTTCTGTGACATCTGCTGAGCTTATGGGAAAGAAGACGTTCTACAAAAGGGAAGGGTCTAATAAAGAAATGCTTTTGTGTTGCTTGAATAATGTATTTTAGAGGAATTTGTAAGTATCCACAACTGCATCATGATTTACAGCAAGAAAGGTTAACATTTTAAGAGCATCATTAAAAGGTTAGAAGATACTTACTGTTTAGGGATGTTCTAAAATTATTACAGTGTTAGAAGAGAAGATACAGCATTACTAATAAATTGAAGACATTTGCTGGGAAAACTAGTACCAATAGTACATGAGGTGAAAGAGTAGACCTATAATATGAATTTTCCTCTGGTGAGGTTGAAATGTAATTCTATTTCTGATTAAAAGGCATATCAGATTAATGACAAAGAGACATATCTATATATATAAAACTCACCCTCAACGTTCTATTGTCTGATGACATCACTGAAGCCAAGGTTCGTAAGTTTGAAGCTCTGAAGCCAACAAAATCACAGTCTCAGGGCCCCGCCCTCGTGTCAAACATTATGACGTTGAGGGTGGAGGCAGAGCAGTTCACTCACATCGACGACGACCAGGGCGCCGCAATGGGCCACCCACTGACGACGAAGGTGCGTTGGGTGGGGGGGCCACAGTCACACATCGACGGCGGCCACGGCGGCGCAATGCCCTCACTAACAACCAAGGTGCGTTCGGTGGGGGGGGGGGGGGCACAGGAAAGCCTTGCTAGCACCCGTTTCATTGGCTCCAGAAACGGGCCTTTTTTTACTAGTTTTCAAATAAGACTTACAACATTACATAGTAACCAGCCCAGAATTCAGCAGAAACATTGTTCATGCAAAGGTATTTACAAGAAAATAGGTTGATTATTAAGCTGAGAATGAGCCTTCACGTCTCTAGGAGGAAAAGAAAAGTCCATAAGCCATTATTAAAATGGACTTGAGAAAATCCATCGCATGTTCTAGGATAAGCAGCATAAAATCTATTTTACTGTTCTAGGATCTTGTGACCTGGATTGGCCACTGTTGGAAACAGGATACTGGGCTTGATGGACCTTTGGTCTGTCCCAGTATGGCAACACTTATGTCCTAATGACCTTAAAATAACGTGTTCAAATTAGTTTCAATGATAAAGAAACCCTGTTCTTATAAAGCTGTCTTAGGCCAAATTGTCCATCTGCAAAGAACTAGCAGCCAAAAAGGGCTGAGTTAAAACAGGTGAAACACTCTGCAGTGGTTGCACCAGGGGCGTAGCCACGGGTGGGCCCGGGTGGGCCTGGGCCCACCCAATTTGGGGTCAGGCCCGCCCAGCAGCACAGCGATTCCGGAGGCTCCGGTCCCCATCATCATCCATTCCCCCGTGGCGTGCCGCAACTTTCATCCCCATCTTCCCTCACCCTCACCCTCGCAGGCCCGCCCAGCAGCGATTTTGATCGCAGGCAGCTTCTTCGGCTCGTACACGCTGCCTGCCGGCTGCCACTCAAATCTCCTTGCAGCTACTAGCAGCGCTAACCCGGAAGCTCAGAGGAGAGGCTTCCGGGTTAGCGCTGCTAGTAGCTGCAAGGAGATTTGAGCGGCAGCCGGCAGGCAGCGTGTACGAGCCGAAGAAGCTGCCTGCGATCGGAATCACTGCTGGGCGGGCCTGCGAGGGTGAGGGAAGATGGGGGTGAAAGTTGTGGCACGCAACGGGGCAAGGGATGATGGGGAAAAGATGTTGGAATGGGGGAGGGAACGGGGACAGCAGCTGCACGGGGGGGGGGGGGGAGGGAAGAAGATGGAAGGAAAGATGCTGCACAGGGAGGAGGGAAGATGGAATGATGAGGCATGGTGGGTGGGGGAGAAGCTGCATGGGGAAGAAGGGAGAGATCCACTAAAGGGGTGGAGGGGTCAGGAAGGGAGAAGTCTTGGCTGCATATGAGGTGGAGGAGAGGGAGACATGCTGCATAGAGAGGGGATAGGTGGCAAGAGGGGGAAATATGTTAAACATAGGGGTGGAGAGGAGGGCAAAATGGTGGGCATAGGGGTGGAGGGAAGGGAGAAATGTTAGACATGCTGGTAGAGGGGAGGAAGGTAGATATGCTGTATGGGAAGGGGAGAGAGACGTTGGACAGGGAATGAGAGGGGGAGATAGACATGGGGGTGGTGAGGGGGGAAATGCTGGGCCATGGGGGAGAGGACTACTACTATTACTATTTAACAGGAATGAAGAGAGAAGGGGCAGGAAAATATAAGGCTACCATGGTGGGGTGGAGAGGGGATCAGATGCTGGTTAGAAGGGTGGAGGGAGAAGATGATGGGAATGGTGGAACCCTGTGGGAGAGGGCAAGAGGGGGAGGAGGGGGTGGCAAGGAAATGAATGAGAGATAGTGATTACAGAGGGTAGAAATATGGTAATGGGGAGTAGATTAAAGATAAAAGAAAAAGTAGGGATGGGGAGGAGTAAGATGGGGAATGGGAGAGCTAGTGGGTGAAAGAAGAAGATGGAAATTTGATAGGTAGTTGAAAAGTAAAAAGGAGACAAAGAAGGGTGAGAGAGAGGCAGAAAAGAGCTACAAAGGAATGACCAACATGTCAGAGGCAGGAATATTGAGGGAACAGACAGGAGAGAGGAGAAAAGACAAATGGACTACAGCCGCTTGAAGAAGAATTAGCAGACGGCAGAGAGGAAAGCAGAAAAGAGAAATTGGAACCAGCAAGATGGAAAAATAAAATGTCCAGACAACAAAGGTAGAAACAAAGCATTTTATTTCAAATGTTTTAAATGGAATATGTTAGCGTTTGGAAATGTGCATAGGAAATGTCTTTGTATTGTGTTCTGTAGAAAAGGAAATGCATGTTTTGTGTTTCCAGTGTTGCAGTAATGCTATGTTTAACTTCTTGGGGTTCCTTTTCAATTTTTGTCTAAATATTTTTATTTCTAATTTGTGATCCCTTGTTCTGTGTTTGGTGAGGTTCTGTTGGTGTGATAGTAATGGCAGGTGGAAAATTGGAAGGGAGGCAAAGAGGAGAGGGAATCGGGGAGGGGAGCCCTCCTTTATTTTCTGACCTGGGCCAAGTAGGTCTTACAACAGTCCTAACCCTTGCTGTATAGCTGGTGAGGATTCCCAGGCATCCCCAGCTAAGGACTTCCTCCAGAGGCGGCCAGAACTCCCTTCTACCAAGCTCTGGCAACAGCATCCTTGAGCCATCGACAGCTAAGCATGTGTGGGGTGCTGGCATCAGTGGCTTAGGGTCATTGCTGCTGCCTGCCAAGCTTGGTAAAAGAGAGTTCTGGCCACCTTCAGAGAAAGTCTTCAGCTGACTGAGCTTGAGGATCCTCATTAGCTAAAGTATTTATATTTTGAGGTGGAGGTAGGGCAGAGCAGAGAAAATTTTGTGCCCACCCACTTTGGGCTCAGGCCCACCCAAAACTGGCTGTCTGGCTACGCCACTGGGTTGCACAGTCCAGTTCAGGGCCATAGTGACATTTTGGGGACATTCAGCTCTCCTATGCAGTTTCTTAAGTGCTCTAATGGTGGATAAATCTTTACTTGGGGAGAAAAAACTCTCTGCTACATGGTTTATGCTGTGCTAGAAACAACCTTTTCAGAGTTCTCCAGGGACATTATCCCTTCTTGAGCTGACTGATCCCAAACTCATGTCTTTCCTTCTCCCAGTTATTGAGTGAAATTTATACATTTACCTCTGGTTAATGGTGGGGATGTTTTCCTTTGGAAGAGTTTCTGTGTCTGCTCTAATCTCAGGTAGGTGGGTTGGGGCTCACCTTTGGACCCCAAAGGAGCCTTTATCTGCAGGGCAGGCAAATACTTTTCTTCTCATCTCAGCTTTCTGTTATAGAAATCTTCCTGCTTGCTGGAGCCCCTGGGAATCAGGGGCTAAATTCTGTGGATTTCTGTAGCCCTGCTTCACCACCTCTAGCCTGTGCATTGGCTCCTTCTCAGCCTTCTGCTTCCAAGTTCGAACTCTCAATTCCCAACTGACACAACTTTCTATGAGTTACACTGCATGGTTTAATGGAATCCATTTCCAGGTTTTTTCCTTAATTAGCTGCAGGCTGTGCTTGGGTCCCAAAGCAGGCAGCACTGCCTCTTCTGGTTTTGGTCCAGCTAGGAAAGGAAAATTCCAGAACTGTAATACTGAGTTCTTTAAGGGGACTGGAACTCTTTACAGTGAGGCCCCCTCACACATATACATTTTTTTTCTATTCTATTTTTTATTGTGATTTTATGAAATTACTTATTGAACCCAGCCGTTGACACCTCAGTGAAAAGGTGCAAATAAATGAGAAATAAAATATTTCTGTTGAATGCCATCATAGAATGGCTTCTGACATCACATTTCATTTCAAAACTCTGCTTGAAATAATATTAGATCATTGCCTGACTGGTAGATAATAAATTCCAGCAGCAGTTGCAGATGTAATCTCAGTAGTTGCTTCTGAAGATGTTTGCTCTCAAAATGCCCCACCCTACTTTATTTTGTGGCTTTACTGTCAGTTTCCTGCAGTCTTTGGATAAGGGGCAGCACCTACCACAGAGATATGATTGCTGATTTCATCTAAGATATGAGGCATTTAGTTGTGCAGACAGTTCT
The DNA here is from genome assembly GCF_901765095.1 of Microcaecilia unicolor. Taxonomy (NCBI): domain Eukaryota; kingdom Metazoa; phylum Chordata; class Amphibia; order Gymnophiona; family Siphonopidae; genus Microcaecilia; species Microcaecilia unicolor. The sequence continues at coordinate 239,955,268 of NC_044031.1, forward strand.
GTCGTTTATAGTAGTTTGTGGTAACAATATATTCAAATTTTTCAGACTGGAACAAAGTACTGAAGCCACCCAAAACCTATTAATATTTCAGGTGCCATTATAGCTCTTCATTCTCAAGGGGGTATGTACAGCTGAACTATTTTCTGATCCAGATTTTTATTGTTTATCATTAAGACACTGGGTGAATTTCACTGGTGGGTGATTTAGTCTTACTCTCTAGCACCCTCCCCCCCTATAACCCCAAGCCTATTTTTTGTCCTACTCTCTAGCACCCTCCCCCCCTATAACCCCAATCCTTTGCGGCCCATTCTATTTACAAAGCTGCTTCCTTCTCTCTTTTGGGTAACATGGAAAGCAACCTTCATGTTTAGCTGTGCAGCCTCTACCTTGACTCACTTCTGGCCATCTGGAGACCCTATCCATCTGGGCTACCAATCTTCCTACCAGGAGGTTGCTGTGTTTTTCTTTGCTAGTGCACATCAAAAGGGAGTGGGCAGACAGGTTGGTATACGCATGCACATGGCAGATCTTTACAGTGCTGTATAGAGACATGTGGAGAGCAATGTTATCACAGGACACCTGCTTTGTGAGATGGGGATGTGGCTCTGTTACACCTATTTTGAAAATGGAACTTATATGCAAATCTGCCTTAATAAAATAGCCATCCTTTCCTTAGAAAGTAAGTGTTCACACTGGTCTCTGTGAGGCATGGCACAGGTTTAGATCTGTATTGGGCTGAGAATGAGCCTCCAAGTCTTTAGGAGGAGTTGTGCTTGTTGTGTGTCTCCTTTCTCAGCTGAATGAATGTATCTCTTGTCCTGATTGGTCTGACTGATGTCAACCCAGAGGTCTAGGCTGGGTCATTTCATCTTGGTTTTGTCTAGTATCTTGTTTTGTACCTCATGTCTTTCTTTTCCACCGCCAACTCTATATGCCGTTCCTTTCATCTTGCTGTGCCATACACCTGAAATAGATTTCCTGAGTCAAATCCAAGCTAAAATTCCACATTTTTAAGACTTCTTTAAATCTTAACCTCTCATTTGCCTGTTTATTACCCATGTTATTATAATCATTCCCATAATAAATTAAACTTCCTAATCTCTTATTTGTCCTGTTTGTCAGTATAGCACTATAAGAATTCCACAGTCATTTATGCTGTGCACAGTTCATTCACTGTCAGTGTTTTCCATTGCTGGCCTATGCAGTCCTCCCAGCCAATAGGAAGAGGCTGCCTGCATTTTACAACAGCAATTTTCTCTAGGCCCCTATCATTGAGCAGATAGACAGCTTGTTATCTGTTTATTGTTTATTCTGCCAGTGTCGTTATGTTCATATTAGCCTTCTCCTCAAGTCACTTCACTGGCTCCCTATCCGTTTCAGCATACAGTTCAAATTCCTCTTATTGATTTACAAGTGCATTCACTCTGCAGCTCCTCAGTACCTCTCCGCTCTTATCTCTGCCTACACATATACCCTTCTCCTCCATTGCCAACTCCAGACTCCGTTCCTTTTATCTTGTTGCACCATATGCCTGGAATAGACTTCCTGAACCAGTACATCAAGCTCCATCTCTGTCCGTCTTCAAATCTAGGCTAAAAGTCCACCTTTTTGATGCTGCTCTTAACTCCTAACCCCTATTCACTTGTACAATACCCATGCATGTTTTATTATTCCCACCTTAGTAATTCCCTTATCCCAGGGGTCAACAAAGTTTCTTAGGATCTAGGAACCAGCCCAAAAATCTAGGATCCAGATTTGGACCAACTGTAATTTATTTATTTATACATACTTACGGATCACCCAAGGTGATATACAACCATTTATTACAGCATCAGTTTAAACATAGAAAATGCAAAAAAGGTATTAAACAGTAGTAAACACAGTAATGTAATAAAGTTGTTGTTCCTCTCCTGATTTCTCCCTATTACTGACATGTGACACACTGAGCAGTTTTTGATGTTTAAACAAAATGTAATATTTAAATTAGACCAAAGAAAGAGCAGGATGTATGAAGGGGGGAAAAAATGAAAACCTCAAGTCAGACACTGCATGCACAGCAATATTAAAGACATAAGGACTGAAATGAAAGATATCAGAAATGTGCATTTCCCAAAGCTGAAATATTTCAATAAATTTAGAATAAAACATTTTTCTACCTTTGTTGTCTGAGCATTTTTTTCCTATTGGATCCCAGGGTCTCTTTTCTACTTTTCTCAGTTTTTCATAATCTTTCCAGGATTTCCTTTCCTCTAAAGTTGTTATTGGTGTTGAAAGTGGGTGAACCCACCCACTCAGCCCCCCATCCTGCACAGTGGTCTTTCTCATGGCCCCCGTACAGCCACCCCACATTTAATCCCACATAGCAGTCTCATGATCCCCCCCACCAAATCCCACACAGCAGTCTCGTGATCCCTCCCTCCCACATCTCTGTCATGGCTTAGCCCCCCCTATTCCACACAGTAGTCTCTCTCAACTCCCACCCCCCACCAAATCCCACAGTAGTCTCTCATCACCCTCCCCCCCCCCCCCCCCCACACACACACAGAAAAGAAACCAGAGACTCAAAGTTTTTTAAACTAAAGACCCTTTCCAGAGGCCTCTGGTTGCTCCGACCAGTGGTGTAGCTAGCATACTTGACACCCGGGGCCGCCCTTTTTTAAACACCCCCCCCCCCCCATGAAAAAATTATTTTTAGCAATAATCATGAAATGAGATAAATGGTCAGAAAAGAAACAGACAGTGAACATGAACATTTTCTTTTATTGAAACTTGAAGACGTAATCATCATGCCAGTAAAAACAAACATAAAATAAATAAATATTACAATACAAAAAAGGGAAAGAGTAAAGGATTAATACTTTTTAATTACATTAATGTATTTTTTGAAAAAAAAGATGTGGAAAACCTACAAATTGGTCTGTTGCAGTAATGAAGAACAACATTATAGTTTCAGTTTTCGAGCCTTAACTTCTGCAAATTTGTCAATGACTTCATCAAAATTGATCTCCTTTGCATATTCATGTTCAATGGACAGTATAGCCAGATTTGTCAATCTATCTTCATTCATAGTTGATCGAAGAACACTTTTTATTAATTTTAATTTTGAAAAGTTTCTTTCACATGAAGCAACAGATATGCAAATAGTTAGGAAAAGTTTTAAACATAAGGATAAGTTTGGCACAGATTCATAAAAATCCCATTTCACAATAAATTCCAGAAATTGCAATACTGTCCATGTCTTTGTTTCTTCCAGATTGATTCCAGCAGCTTTTAAATGTCTCCGCAGTCGAAAAATTTCCACTAAAATTTCTTCACCAGAAAAATCATCATAAATTTCAACTATATTTGGTAAAAGCTTACGAAGTTTTTCTTCTTCTGCAAAAATCAGAGAGAATGGCTGAATGATAGCAAACACTGACATTATTTGCTCCATTGCTTTAGAACGAGTCTCCAATTCTTGGTGAAAACGATCAAGGCATTCAAACATAGCCCTTTTGATTTCTTCTGGCAATGTAAGACCAGCATCTTTTGTTGTTTCTCCAGGCATTCTTCTTCGAAATTTGATTCATTTTTCTATGGCAATGTCCATTTCCTTACATTTTGTTGTTGCATAGTTAATGGCCTTCTCCATAATTTCTATGCACTGATCTTCAAGGAACAGTTTTAAAGCTTGCATTTTCACTGTACATTGTTCAAGGCTGATTCCGGCTGTTTGCAAGTATTTTTGTGTCTGATTTACCTCATCTAAAACCTCACACCAGAGAAAAAGATAACTCAGAAAAGAAAAATCACACACAGCAGAGAGCAAAGTCTGAGCTGATCCTCTTGTATCCACATTTTCTTTTGGATCACACAGTACTTCAAAGGTAGAGATTAACTTGTCAAAATGTGTCTTTACAGCACGCACAGCTTCATAATGAGCACTCCATCTTGTCTGGGAAAGTCTTTTTACTGTTACACCTACATTCTGCAGCACTTCCCATCGATGAGTTGAGACTGAAAAGAATGAGTAAATTTTTTCCAAAGTTCCAAAAAATATCACACATGAAGAAACACTTCCAAAAGAGTGAACTCTACAAAGGTTCCGAGAATGATTTGCACAAGGCACAAATAAAGACTTGGGATTAATTTCTTTGATTCTTGCCTGAACACTACCATGAATACCAGCCATAGTTGCAGCGTTGTCATATCCTTGACCACGACAGAGGTTTATGTCCAGTCCATCACTATCCAGTTGTTTCAAGATCTGTTCTGTGAGTTCAGTAGCAGTCTTCCTGGAAATAGGAAAGAAGCCCAAGAATGATTCCTTTATTTCAAATTAACCATCTTCAATATGGACATATCTGATCACTTCACACATTTGATTAGTGTGTGAAACATCAGGAGTGCTATCAAAAAGAATTCCAAAGTATTTTGCTTTTTTAATATTTGCCACTATTTTTTCTTTGACATACTTTCCCAGAAGATGAATGAATTCATTTTGAATTGTTGGAGATAAGTATGAAGTCAATCTCCTTTCAGAAGGACCAGTATGCTTGATTTTTTACAAAATGTTCCTTCAAAATTGGGTCATAATTTGATTGTAATTCTACCAACTCCAAAAAATTTCCTTTGTTTGCTGAAGACATATCCTCTCTGTGACCACGGAAAGGAAGGTTTTGTTTGGCCAAAAACATAATTACATCCAAAAGACGATATAAAATGTCTCTCCAGGTTTTTCTCTCTTTATCTATTTCCACTTGATGGATTTTATCAATAGTTTTTTGGAGTTGCAGTCCCATTGCCAAGGTCTTCCATTTTTCTAAGCAGGACAGATGATGATCAGATATCTCATGCTCAGGAACTTTAGGATTTAACTTCCACCAGTTTTTAAAGCCAGTTATAAAAACTGATGTTCCAGCTTTTGTCTCATTATCTGCAAATAGTCTGCAGCAAAAACAAAACAAACAATTTTTTGATTTTGAATAAATCATCCAAGTTCTCAACACTTTTTCACCCTTTGGTAAAGATTTATAAAACCATGAAGTTGTTAAGTGTTGACTGCCTCCTTTGCTCTTTTTTCCTTCTCGTTGAACTGCAGAGAAAGGTCCAACTTTATTCTGAAGAGGTTCACTTCCCCTTTTAATCAGATTAACTCTCAAGTCAATTGGAACCGGCATTGGCCAAGCAGCAATATCACATAGTAAAATATCATTTGTTGCCATTTCTTCAAACTCTGGTTGGTCTTTACTACTAGTGTCTCTTTCTTCTCCATTGCTATCAATTCCTTTCTCTTCCTCATTATCAGTGCTTATAGATGATGATGATTCATTGTCATCTTTCAGCCCTGTGCCATCTGAATCATCTTGTGTTGTTTCTAGTATAGGTGCTTTGGATGCGCCACCTTCTTCCAAATTTTCATTACCTATACGCGATGTTGAAGGCATTACATATTTCAACATAGATCCAGACATTGCTTCAATCACCTCTTCTTTTGCTTTTTTAATTTTTCTTTGTTGTGCTCCACTGAGTCGATGTCGTTTCATGTTGGTATCCCACCTCAAATGTCTTCAAGAAATTCAGAATAAATATGAACCAGTTGGTGGAATGGATATTTCTAACCATCTTTTGCTTTCTTATAATTACTACTACTACTACTTATCATTTCTAAGGTGCTACTAGACGTACGCAGCGCTGTACACTTGAACATGAAGAGACAGTCCCTGTTCGACAGAGCATACAGTCTAATTAGGACAGACAGACAGAACAAGAGATAAGGGAATATTAAAGTAAGGATGATAAAATAAGGGTTCTGAACAAAGTGAATAAGGGTTAGGAGTTAAAAGCAGCATCAAAAAGGTGGGTTTTTAGCTTAGATTTGAAGATGGCCAGAGATGGAGCTTGACGTATCGGCTCAGGAAGTCTATTCCAGGCATATGGTGCAGCAAGATAAAAGGAACGGAGTCTGGAGTTAGCAGTGGAGGAGAAGGGTGCACATAAGAGAGATTTACCCAGTGAACGGAGTTCCCGGGGAGGAATGTAGGGAGAGATGAGAGTGGAGAGGTACTGAGGAGCTGCAGAATGAATGCACTTATAGGTCAATAAGAGGAGTTTGAACTGTATGCGGAAACGGATAGGAAGCCAGTGAAGTGACTTGAGGAGAGGGCTACTATGAGCATAATGACACTGGCGGAATATTAGTTGTGCAGCAGAATTTTGAACAGATTGAAGAGGAGAGAGAGGCTAAATGGGAGACCTGTAAGAAGCAAGTTGCAATAGTCTAAGCGAGAGGTGATAAGAGTGTGAATGAGAGGTTCTGGTAGTGTGCTCAGAAAGGAAAGGGCAAATTTTGCTGATATTGTAGAGAAAGAAACGACAGGTTTTAGCAGTCTGCTGAATATGTACAGAGAAGGAGAGGGATTTTAGAAATTCTTTATAAAACTTTACTTTTTCGAAGCTATGTGTTAGTGAATTGACTTGTACATTTCCCCTTTTTAATCTGTATTTTATCTAATTCCTAGATATATATTCTAGCTTCTTTTGATTAACCGCTTAGAACTGTGAGGTGTCACATAAGGATGTACCTAGGAATAGTACAGATCATAGATCCTGCATAGTCAATGCCAATGGAAAAACATTTCTTTTTCATAGACACACTCTAACTTAGTATAGAATAAGCACAAACTAAAAACAGAAATATGTTGAGAAAATTTAAACTAAAGCCCCTAGAAACTAGACTCTGCATATAATGCAACACTATGGAAGCAGAAACAGTGATAGTGATGATGTATGCATGCCCCCTAGTACTGCGCAAAATATACTGTAGATAGCAGATGTAAATTTGAAAAAACTAACAAATACCAACAATCACCACTTTACAAATTAACAATAGAATATAGAAATAAAACAAATATGTAAAATAAAATAATACATTTTTATTGGGCTAATAAATATAGCTTTTCATCCATTGGCTGCCTTTCCATCTAGAGTCTGCCCCCTCTCTCTCTGCCCCTTTCCATCCAGCCGCATATGTGTCTGCCCGTTGTCTCCCTGCCTTCCGTGTATACCCCCCCCTCTCTCTGCCCCTTTCCATCCAGCATTTGCCTCCTTTCTTTGCCCCTTTCCATCCAGTGTCTGCCCTGTCCCTTTTCATCCATTGGCTGCCTTTCCATCTAGAGTCTGCCCCCTCTCTGCCCCTTTCCATCCAGCCGCATATGTCTGCCCATTTTCTCCCTTCCTTCCGTGTATACCCCCCTCTCTCTCTGCCCCTTTCCTTTCCATTTGCATCTGCCTCCTTTCTTTGCCCCTTCTTTCCATTCAGTGTCTGTCTGGTCTGCCCTTTCTTCTCATTTCCAGCGCCGTCCGCCCCTCTCTGTCTGTTCCCTCCATGCTCCATCCATCATCTGATCATCATCATGGCCACTTTCTCTCCCATCCACCAGAGATGTGTTCTTGTCCCCCCCCCCCCCCCCCCCCTGTCCTGACCTTTTACATTATGACCCAGTCAACACTCCCCCCCCTCCCCGACTGCAGCTTGCTGGTCTAGTGCTCGTCGTCATCAAACTAAGTTCTAGCAGCAGCACTGACTGCAACAGCAGCAGCTGAAATAAATAAATAAAAGATCCATGCCGTGGGGCCATTACCTGCTGGAACTTGGAAGAACTCGAGGAATTTCTTCTTCTCTTCTGCTGCCGAGTGACGAGTCCTGACTGGTGGCGTGACCCATGGACGGCAGGGGTGGAGGAGGATGGAGTGGCAGTGCACTAGCCAGTGAATGCAGAGTGCAGGAAAGGCCAGGCCAGGACAGGGGCAGAACTAAGCTTAGGGCACTGGGCAGTGCAGTGACTAAGTCAGGCAGTCAGACTGAGTCAGCTGAGAGAGCCGCTCAGCGCCTGGGCCAGAGGACCAGGGGATTCTGGAGACGCGAGCCGCTTACGCTACCACTAGTAGTACTACTACTATTCACTTCAGGCTCGCGCAAGGCCACCACAACACCGCAAGGCGCACTGACACGCATGCAGGGTACCGCAGGGGGAGGCGGCATCGTTGTGACATCGTCAAGATCGGAGCCGCTGGGCAGGCTGGAAGTGGAGGAAGCAGCAAGCAGAGGTATAAAGCGTGTGCGCCAGCTCCTGCATCATTACGGGAAGCGGGACATCGGCAGACCAGAGCAGAGGACAGCCCCCTATTGGTTGGCACCCGGGGCGGTCCGCCCCCACCGCCCCGTCCTCGCTACACCACTGTTCAGCACACTGTCAGCCCCACCTCTTGTTCGGTCTTGACACTGCTCTGCCCATTTATAAGTCTTACTGATGGGAAGTAGTGGATAAATATGTTCCCTTTCTCATTTATTGGCTTTGAATGCAGACTCCTTGTTCCCTGCCCCTTTACTATTATTACTATTATTTATAATAATACTTATACCGCTGATAACACAAGGTTCTAAGCAGTTCACAATCAGCAAAAAAAAAACCACAAGAAATCACTTGGGAATTAGTTATGAACAAAAAATATGTAGAAAATATCTTAGAATACAAAATAAAAACATCATACAATGAAACTAAAGTTCCATTAACATTGATTATATCTTTTAAATAGAAAAGTCTT